>NC_141891.1:36672406-36980418 GCF_030686135.1 Camelina sativa
GGTTTATATATCAATAATATATTTAACAAATATTACTATTATATATATATATATATATATATATTAGTGTTTAAATATTTATAATAAATATATAAAATTTTAAGTAGAAGTTTACAGTTCCAGAAACAAAAGCAATTATTAACAAATAAGAAAAAAGTATGAAAAACAAATGAAATATAAATATTAGGTTGATATATCATTTAATATAGTTATAGTGATATACAAAATGTTTTATCTAATATATAGAAATAATTAAGAAAAAAGTTTGAAAAACAAATGAAATATAAATATTAGGTTGATATATCATTTAATATAGTTATACAAAATGTTTTATCTAATATATAAAAATAGTTAAGAAAGTTGGATGAAGATGAACAAAGAAAGACGGGTTAATATATAACGTTTTAGATTTCTTGTACATACTTAGAAATTTTCTATATTACACGTTATACTATTTACTTTGTATTAGTCTCTCTCTAACTTAACTTGCTAATTCTATATAATAATACATATATCTGATAGCCATTATCAACATATATAGCCTCATAAAGTTTTCACAAAATATGATGCCGTAGGCGAGAGTTTCTAATCTCGTAACGTAGGCACGGAACAGAGTATGACTCCGAGTTTGACTCCGAGTTTTGCAGGCTTTTATGTTTTCTTCGAGAAGATTATGACAAGGAGCAAGCTGATATTCGTAGGTTTATAAGGGGACTGAGACCCGACATCCGGACATATCTACTCGGTGTAGAGTTTCAACGGCTAGAAGATGTTGTCGAAAAAGCTATTCTGATAGAAGAAAGCATTCAAGAGGAGCAGGGATTATTTTTAGGCTCCGTCACTACCTTGTTTATCTAATATTTTATATGTCTTTAGATGAATCTTTTGATGGTATGAAAAACTCTCGCTTTTTGTTCAATATTCAACTGTGTTACTATGCAATAGCTTAGCTAGCATATAGAAGAGTGCATCATTTGCCATTTGATATACACATTTTAGTAGAATAAAAGAAAAAGAAAAACAAAGTCTGCGTTAGGTGCAAAGAGTATGTAGTGGATCAGTGGTTTTTATTTCTTGCAACCAAATATTGAATGTATGACAATGGTGTTATAAATCTGTTTGTTAAGTGTGGGCAAACAATAAGTTGGAAGTGTTTTTAGCCTATAACAAATGATCCATATTCGATTGGTTTCAAATTATACTTGCCAAAATACAACTCTCCCAATTCTTCATAAGAGACTAGCTAGGTACTAAGTGACAAGTCATTCCAATTAATATACTGTTTATGTTTAGTTTTATGAGTACGACAATTACCTTTACCTTGAAAACAAATTCAATTCCGAGTGATGATTGGTATTTTCATAACAAATGATTACACACCAAAAAAAAAAAAGATGTCACACTATACAAATAGTACCAATTACAAGCAAATACAAAGAGAGACCCACTTAGCTCATGGTCCTAATGTGCATATCTTAAGGCTAAGTAAGCTCCAAACAAAATCAAAGAATACTGCACTAACGCTGCCACAACTCTCAAATCTACACGCACTGCTTCAGGATCTTTAGACCCGAATTGGTAAACCGTAGTTATGGAACACTCTGATCCTACCGTCCCAAGTTGCTGTCACAATCACAAGCCCCCAGAGGTGAGGCGAAGAGCTATTAACGTTCTGGCACACACTCCTTAAGAGCCTCAACTTGGATCTACTGCTGACTGTAGCTGAAACCGCTGCTGCAGCCGCACCTGCCACTCCAAGCTTCTCTTCTGGCCACGTTGTTGCTCCTTTGATTGGAGATAAGTAGTCCATGGGAACCGGGAAATGAGCAAACGTTTTTTCCAAATCTGCTATGAAATTGTCCTCCTTCCCCTGCTGGCCTAGCCAAGGTATAGCCACAGACACATTTTGTGAGAGAAACCCCTCGTAAGATCTAATGGTTTTTGGTTTCTGAGAAGAAGCCTTCTTGTTGGGTTGAGAGTAGTCCCAAACATGAATGCCTGAGTCTTCTATTGTTGAGACAATGTGTTTCCCATCAGATGTGAATGAAGCAAATGTTGGACTCGTCAGTGTTGTTCCAAGACTTGAAGCTGCAAAGATATATATACACCATAAATAAACTCATAACAGCAACACCTATATATTGAACGAAAGACGAAACCTTTTTTAAGCTTGCAGATTGTATCCACTCCGCAGATTATTCGGATTTGAGAATCAGCAGAAGTAACCATCAGTTTGTCCGAATCACCAGGAAAAAACTGAAAACCAGTGATTCTTTTGCTAGGAGCCTTCTTCTTCCCATGTAAACTGATCTCTCTATCCAGTTGCAGCTGGTTATCTGAAGTTCATGAAGATGATTCAGATATCAAAACACACAAATGGTTTTACTTGCGTGTTTGGCAATCCGAAAAGTTAAAAAAAAAAAAAAAAAAAAACGTACCAATTGTGTGATAAAAGCGACATTCTCCAGTCATAGAACCTACTACCGCACCCTTAGCATCAGGTCGGTAGCACAAAGCTGTAACAATCTCTCTTATATCAGTGTAGTCAACAACTCGGAAACGGGACACATCCCATATTCGGACTTTTCCATCAATCGATCCACTTATAAAGTAATCGTCATCCACAGGATTGAATGCCACACAAGTCACTGTCACAAAAGGAAGAGAGAACGTGCGTAAGAAGACATACCAAAAACAGAATTGAAGAAGGCAGATAGAGAAACAAACTCACCAAAGCTCTTATGAGAGAAAACTCTGATGCATTCATCAGAAGAACCAACTCGCCACAATCGAACAGTCTCGTCCACTGAAGATGACAGTAGAAACTGCAGCACAATCACAAGTTGTTAATTAGTTCCATCATCTCATCTTCTTACCATTAAAAGACAAAACAAAATGGGAAAGTAATTTACCCCTTTCTCCGACCAAGAAAGATCCAAGATTTCACCCTTATGTCCTTGGAACTCGTGCTGAGGGGTTTCAGATATACTGAAGACTTTTGAGGGCAACACAGCGCAAGTCGATTCTGACTTCTTCCTCAACAACCCTCTGCTGCTCTTTTCAACCTTGTCAGTCTCAGTCTTGAGAGGCTCAATCTGAGACTTGTCATTCATTCCAAAATAGACACAACTAGAGCTTGAATCAGACTCCACCACTTCAAACTCGTTGTCTCTTCTCTCGTCTTCCGTTATGTTCCACACTCGCACAACACAGTCTTCACCAGCACTAGCTAAGTACTTCCCATCATGTGAAAACTTCATCACCACAACGGATCCGTCATGCGCAGAGAACTCTTGTCCGATACAAAGAGACGAAAGCTCCTTGAACTGCTTTTTAAAAGACTGAACTCGAGTTAGTTGCCTCCGTACCGATGATCCCATTGACTCACCATCAGTGCACTCTTCATTTTTGTCGAGGATATGAGTTAACACACCTAACTTCTTTAACCAACCTTTAGCTCCTCCCTTCTTAGGCGAATCTTCATAACGACTCATGGGAGAGTTCTGGAAATCTCCATAGCTACCAGACCTACTCGAACCAGATTCACTCAAACCCTCAGCAATGCTACTACTATTGCTGGAATAATCTCTCGTCAGCAAAATCTGATCATCAAAGTTCTTGGCACGATTCTGAAACGAACCTCTGAAACTAAAGGCCTCAGCCAAAGAAGAAGTTGACAATGATGAAACAGAGGAAACAGAGGATCTAGAGGATATAGATTCATTCCTCAGCAACTTCTCATCCTCCTCCTCCTCCTCCTCCTCATCATCATCCTCCTCGTGATTAGTTTCAAACACAGAGTTTAACTGTTTTGAAACCGGGACATGGTCCGAACAAGAATCTCCAAGACGATCAAGATCAAGATCAAGGTCAAAGTTTCTTTTTTTGAAACTAAAACCCATAGATTGAAAAAACTTTAGGCGACGGTTATCAACACTCTCAGGATTCATAGTCCAGAGATCTAAATCGCCAGTTGCTTGAACAAAATCATCGGCGGCGACTTCAGAGTTACAATCAGAAACAGATGAAACCTCTTCACGGGCATCAGCGAACAATTCTTCCTCTTCCTCCTTCCCTCGGGTACCCATCATATATAGCTTCTGCCCCCAAAAAAACACACACAATTCACAAACAAAAAAAAAAGTCAAACTTTCAAAGACAAAAATGTTCGAAAAGTAGAGAAATTTTCAACAATGGTTTTCGGATTGAAATTGAAACTAATCTAAACCAAAAGGGGGAAGTGGTCAGATGATAAAATCATTAAAAATCAAATATGATCAGGCAAAAAAAAAAGAAAGGAGATTGCTTTGGAGTAAAGCAAAAGAATAAGACAACAGAGAAGAAGACGAAGAGTTTATGGGAAGAGATGAGATAGATTTACTTACATTCTATTACCAGATTCAAATATTATGCTCTCTATTCTTATAAAAAAAAAAAAAAAAACACTAGTGTTGTCTTTTTGTCTGCATCGAAACGAACGGTTTTTAAAATAAATAAAAAAACCCAAAACCTCCTTGCGAGAGAGAGAGAGGGGTTCAAACACACACAAAAACCCAAAAAAAAATAAGGTTTGATTTTTAAGAGGAGAGGAATTTGGAAAGTTGAGAGTTTGTTTCTTCCATTATTATACGAAGAAGAAGAGAGAAGGAAAGGGTACGAAATCAAATAAATTGAACAAAGATCCTTTCCTTCTTTTGTCTTTTTCTTCTCTCTTCATTTCCTTTTTACATATAACTCTCTTAGTTTTGAAATGGTCAAAACATTGTTTACACTTACTTAGTCAACTTTTAATCTTCTAATCCTACTTTTATTTCAATAACCATATGCTGATTTTTTTTTCTTTCTTTTATCTACATTTGATTTGAGCAGGCCGGCTCAAAGATGGCACCAAAAAAAAATATGACCCCTCTTCAGATTTTAAGATATGGACTCTATTGCATTTATGATAAATGAAATTATACATCTTGATTTAAGAAAATTGATGTTTTTCATTTGTTTTTTTTTTTTGTTTCCACATTTTGATTTGGTCGTAGTTTGTGTTTAGTTCTTGCCTGAGTCAATAGCCTCATATATGTGACCCACCTACTCACTAAACAATTAGAAACGAGGTGATGTTATCACAACAAATGGATTAAATTCCCCATTGTTTTATTTTGGTTATATGTGTCACCTAATTATTCATTCATACACTAACAATAAACTTGGAAAAAAGAACCACTTAGAAGTGGGCCAGTGATAGGATGGATTTCGGGTTAAGGGTGAGATTCCCAATACTTTCGGGTTCGAATCCCCATGACTGCAAATACCTTAATTGGCCACTGCAGAAAAATTTAACATTAGGCTGCATAGCCTCCAGGAACCACTCTTACCGCCTTCGAGACGCACACCAAGCCTTCGGGCTAGTGGGCTAGTCAGGACCTACTGGATTTTGGATAACTGGATTAAAAAAATAAAAAAAACTCAAAAAAAGACCTTATCACAAAATATGAAAATAAAAATGAAACAAGAGAAAAAGACACACTAACGATAAACTAATTATTTAATAATTTTTAGGAGGTGGGAACACGATTTTGTCAAGTTCCCTTTTGAGCTGAATACATTACCTCACGTGTGCTAAAATGTCTTTGTTAAATTCATCAACAACACCACCAAAACAAAATCATTAGATTTAATTCTCAATATCGGTTTCGTTTAGCTTTCATTGTTGAGTGAAAAGGAAATAAGTCCGATACCATTGATGTCCAATAGCTTTTCAAAGAAGGAGATGAAAGCGAGTCCAGGAAGGTCGGTGGGTGGTACCGCTCAGATTGCGGCCAATCTTCCTAACCGCGCGCGGGCCGGGCCAGTTTCCTGATATGTAGAGAAGACAATCCCCTGAAAATGACAGTATAAGTTTACAGTTTACACATACTTTTAAATTTATGGTTTTTTTGGTACTTAAATTTAGATTGTGTATTGAAAGACCATAAATGCTTAGTCCTTGTAAAATACCAAAGAAAAATACTTATCGTTGCTTCGGTGAAAGGCTTTCAATCGCATTTGGTTATCGTTGCGTCGTTCATTGCCGTTCCCGTTTGACAACATTTATCTTTCTCTTTGGTTATACACAATCGACAAAACATTCTGAGAGTTGGGAATGCAATACGGGTCTTGTCTAATCTAGGCTTCACCATGACTCTATAAGTGTCATGTAGGAGAATCTTCAAAATCGTTGATCACTTCATTAAATCCAAAATCGTCAATCGATGGGCTGATTGTTCTTTGCTTTCATGTTTTTTTTTTTTCTTTTTTATCGTTTTTTTTTTTAATTACAACTGACGTGTCAGGGCAAGACTCTAATTCACTTAAAACAATGACCTCTCTTTAGTGCTACATTAATATTGAGGACCACCCATCACGTTGAACCCATCATAATGAACACCGACGATCAGTGTTATACTTGCTAGGAGTAAAGACCGACCGTTACTAGTAAACCATAAATACATAATTGCTTTGATTTCACATTAATAAAGAATCTATATATCAAAAAACAGTGTATATAAATTTCTCTTCCCCAACTATTCATTCAAACCCTAAGATTGCTCACTAAACAACTTTTGTTGTAACCAGTTTTGGGATTACACAAAATAAGAAACTAGGAGACCACAAACGAGATCAAATATGAATTAAATAGAAGCCCCAAACAAAGAGTAGAAAAGGTTTGACTATGCGATGGGATGGAGACCAAATAACACATTTTCTCTTGTTGGGATTCAACGTCTGTATAGAGTACAGACATGTTGAACGACTGATGGCATTTGTCATTGGATTCCACATTCCAACTACTACTCTGACTCGCATAATACACATACCTTTGTCTTTGTTCTCTCCA
This sequence comes from Camelina sativa, assembly GCF_030686135.1. Classification (NCBI taxonomy): domain Eukaryota; kingdom Viridiplantae; phylum Streptophyta; class Magnoliopsida; order Brassicales; family Brassicaceae; genus Camelina; species Camelina sativa. The sequence goes on from NC_141891.1 coordinate 36,679,278, forward strand.
AGTTTTCATTGGTCTCCATTGATTCCAAATATGCGGACCTTGTGCATGTGTGGGAATTTCGCGACCACCATGACAAATACGGCCAGTGTGTTGAGAAAGAGCATCGGGTGCTGATAGTCTGTTGTGTGAGAGGCTATCAAGTACCTACATGCAAAAGTTTTATCAGATTTTCAGTTCACAAAGATCCAATCTTCATGCAAAACAATTTGAAGTATTCAACAACATTCTTTAAAAGAGATTCAGCAATCTCACGACATACCTTATGCCTTGTATGAATGTCTAGACCTAAAATCTACATCTAATGTTCTAGGGTACTAGCTAAAGAAGCCTTTTATAACAAACTGATATGAATCATAATGGCGAACTTCGATCCAACCCTAATCAGTGAAACGGATTTGAACACAGAAAGTGAAACTTTTGAAGCGCACTACTCAACAAACAGAAATTCAACATGAAGAGACTGATAGGGCCTGCTGTAAATGCAAGAATAATTTATTGTCATGCCTAAATGTAAACTGTATAGTAATAATGCCAATCAGATTGTAAAAAAAAAACAACCGCTTTGCCATAAAATCGAATTGCAACTAAACAGGCAGGGGGTAAATTAAGCTCGTTGAGAGCATCTCTACATAAACTAGAGGTAAAATGAGCACAGAAACAAAAGAAAAAAAAAAAAAAAAGCATCTCGTTTACAACATTGGAAATCGCTAGGAGAACACAAGTATGGCAAATCAAAGATCAGTACATCTCCTACACATAAAACTTAAGGCAAAACAAACTGTAACATAGCCATTGAAAATGAGCCGAGCCATTCATTTCCCCATTTTGAACCTAATGATGAAGGTAAAGAAGTAAGATCGTCGAGATTTGAAAGAGAAAGGGAACTTACAAGACAACAGGAACAACGGTGAGAAACTTGCGATTACGTGTAAGCTGCTTGCCATTATCAATCTGTTCCCACCAAGTCAACCTGTTATAGATTCCTTGATCATCCCCAAACGGTGTTCCCTTCTTCCAATGGAACGAATGATACGTGACCTAGAAATTACAAATTTTTCAAATCTATAAATCAACCAAACAAAAAACAAAAAAAAATTGGAAATCAAGAAATCAACAGATCGGAGGAGGAGAAATACGGTGAAATGAGCGAGGTGAACGATGGTCCAAGCGATGCCAGGAGAACAATGGAAGACGGAGAGAACGAGGAGCCAAGAGAAGAAGAGGATGAGGATATAAGTAGTCCAAACACCAGGATACGTGAACCACTCCGTGTTCCGATTCACATCCGTCGTCGGAAGTGCTCTAACGTACATCGCCGGAGATTCGGAGGATCAGAGGAGGAAGAGATCGGAGATGATGATGATGCTGATGAATTGAATCGTACAAACGGAGGAACAAGTTTGTTTCTTTTTTGTCTCTGCGTCTTTTCTTTTGGGCTCTTTCTGGGCTTTTTATTTTCTTCGATTTTTGTTTTTTTCATATAAAGAAATTTAAAAAGCATTAAATTAAAATAGGAAGGTGGTTGGATGGCTCACCGATGTTAGCCTCACCGCGTCGCTCGATAAACCACGACGACGACTCATGCTTTGTTTTTTTTTTTTCCTTTTTTTAAAAAAAAATATTGGACTTTTCTTCATTGGCATCGATCGGATATATAATTCGATTATGTACACATTTTACATTTTCGAAAGTATTAAAAAAAAAATTATTTATTTTTGAAAATATTCGTTTCAATTGATTTTTTTTTTTTTGGTAAGGGAGGGGCGTTTTAATATTCGTTACTATAGTTAAATTTGGAGAAACCTTATGACCGTATTCGATATGATTTCTTGGAGGATACACTTATAGATGTTGGATTGTCAGATGTGTGGGTTAGATGGATCCTACAGCGTGTTACGGGTCCAATGATGCATGTACTCTGGAATGGCGAGAGAAGAGAGGGTTTTAAGGCTTCTAGAGGACTGAGACATGGTGATTTCTTGTCCCCATATCTATTTGTTTTATGCCTTGAGTGGTTGTGTCATCAAATTGATAAAGCGACGGCTAGAAAGGAGTGGAAACCGATTCGTCTATTGCAAGGTGGCCCTTTCCTGTCTCATATATGCTTCGCAGATGATCTGATCTTATTTGCTGAAACCTCGGTTGCACAAATCCGTGCGATAAGACGTGTTTTGGAGAAGTTTTGCAGTGCATCAGGGCAGAAAGTAAGCCTTGAAAAATCCAAAATCTTTTTCTCAGCCAATGTCTCTCGAGAGCTAAGCAGACGCATTAGTGATGAGAGCGGCATCAAATCAACAACAAAATTAGGCAAATATTTGGGAATGCCAATCTTGTAGAAGAGAATGAATAAAGAAACCTTTAATGAGGTCTTAGCACATGTATCATCAAAGCTGGCGGGTTGGAAAAATCAGTGTTTAAGTTTCGCTGGTAGGATGACACTCACAAAAGCAGTTTTAACATCTATTTTTGTTCATACGATGAGCTTGATTGCCATGCCCAAGTCCCTCTTGAATGAGTTGGAGAAGGTTTCCCGATCGTTCCTCTAAGTAGTACACGGGAGAAAAAGAAACAACACTTGATCACCTGGGAACGCGCATGTTTACCAAAACATGAGGGTGGTGTTGCTATTAGACGAGCATGGGAGATGAATGTTGGCGTTACTGGCCAAGGAGGGTTGGCGGTTATTGCATGATAGGGAGAGTTTATGGGCCCGTGTGTTGAGGAGTATGTATAAAGTGGGGGGTATTCAGCAACCAGACTGGTTTTAATGAGTGACATGTCAAATCCCGATAGGTTATTTAAAATTCTATGTGGACGGCTTAAGGAGATTATAGCTCCTACTTTATTTAGTATAGATTAGGTTTATACATACTCCTCAACACATGAGCCCATAAAGTAATTTGATGACAGTTATAAAGTAATATCTTATAAAAAAAATTAAATTACTATTAAGACAAAATTTTTATTTCAGATGCACAATTTTAAAAAAAAATATATATATATATATATATATATCAGTTGTGTTTAAAAATCAAAATTGAACAAAAGAATCATGAATTTAACTGGACTTCCAGACGAGATGGATCGAACATTCGAACTGGTGACCTTGCATATCCTAAACCGTTTCTTTGACTATCAGGCAAACGAAACATTTTAGAATCATGAATTAATCTTCGTGTTTTTTTTCCACTGTTTTCTTACTATTCATTTTATTTTTCGTCATTTTCATTGTCAAATGTTCATGATAATTGTAATCATTATTTATACTGTTCAATTATTCCTTATAATCTTCTTCTTCTTCTTCTTCTTCCTCGCCAGGTTTCTCACATTCTTCCACTAAATAATCATTTAAAACCGTTTTTTAGACTACCAAATAACTTGTTGACCCATCCAACTCTAAAAAAAAAATCATTGCCTATTTTCTCGTAAAATTTCATAGATCAGCATAGTCACCATATGCTTCAATTATTGATACTTTCACCTGTATACTTATTCGGTTTTAGATTCACATGTATTTAAACTTTTTATACCAAAATCTGTAATACTTCAAAATTGCAAATTACATGTAGAGAAAGTAATATGAATACATGTATAGCTATTAAAAGTGTGTCTGTCTTCAAAATCTCCATCGATTGTTGATCCATTCGAAGAAGGCAAAGAAGGAGAAGGAGAAGGAGAGGGAGTTTGAAATATGTGTGTCATTGTGTTTGAAACATTCTAGATGTTCATGTTTGCTTTATTTTATTGCTTTTGGATGTTGATCATTGTGTTTTGGATGTTGATTATTCTAGTTCTAGATGAAACATTTATGCTTTATTGCTTTTGGATCCATCTTTTATGTTTTATATGTTGATCAATGTGATTGGCAGCACAAAATGATCATTTATGTTTATGTTCTAAGCTAATTACACAATTTTTTCTCATTTTACAAAATTTGTTATATTTTTGTCCAATGGACACCCATGGAAAGCCCATAAAAAAATGGGCATAAGTGGGCATGGTCGTTAATGGACCGGACGTTAATGGACACGGACACTTATTTGTCCAAAATAAAAGTGGACAATATTGGACGGGTCAAAATGGACGTGGACGCCCATTTTGACAGCTCTATCTGTCGTGGATCCTTTTTCTTTAAACCACAAAAATTAACTCAAACAACATCAAATCAAGGTCTTGCGAGGTCAATCCTTCTTCCTTAGACCCAAAAGTCATACACAAAAACATGTTTTACAGTTCATAAGAGATGTAAAGCACAAAAAGAGATAAATAATATTTTTTCAAAATATTAAAAAATCAAATATAGAATTTTTAATAATACTTAAATTTTTAATTTTTATAGACTTTATATATTTGTAATATATTCTAAAATTTAGATGTAGTTTAAATATTTATAACATTTAAATTTTTAGAGTAAAATATTAATGATACTTAAACTTTTGAAAGAGTTTAAAGTATTATAAATATTTGAACTTTAAAAAATGTTAATCAGTGACATGTTGAATACCGATAGGTTGATTAAAATCCTATGTGGACGGCTTAAAGAGCTTATAGCTCCAACTTTTATTAGTATATATAATTATACTATTTTAAACTTTTAAATTTTTCAAATTTAGATGTATGATAAATCAAGCTTCCTACTCATTCGTAATTGGAAACATATTAATCTTATTTATTATGGTTCTCAGCCATTGTCTAAAAATTTTCTAGCCGATGTGGGACGTTGTACATACACTTATTTATAAGTATTTTTAATATATAAATTTTACATAATTTCAAAAAATGTTAATTATTGAGATGTTTAATCTCGATTGATTATTTAAAAAATCTAAATATACAAAATTCTGGAAGTTTTTAAAAATATTAATTAATTACATGTTTAACTCTTATCTATATTAACATTTTCACAGCAGTTTTGTGAAAGAAGACTTGGAGTTGGAAACTATTTACATTCCTTGCCATTGTAATTAATACTTTAAAAAAAAAACAAAATTGAAAAAACAATTGTAAATTTAATATTAACATTTCCGTATGACCAAAAAATCAAATTAAGATTCTCTAATTATTAATTTCCATAATTTTAGCATATTAACATTAGTCTCTCTTTAATCTAAAGACATCTCCTCCCAAAATAATTTCGCATATCATAAGAAAATTAAACATATCCTATCCAGAAATATAGAAACTATTACAATATTCCTTAACTTCTTTTGATTGAATGCCTAATTTTCTGCAAAATTTTGAAAAACAGATTCATCAATCAATCATAAATATTATTCATCATCACATTTTAATATATAAAGATGATAAATATGAATTTTTTTTTGCATGATAGTTAAAATTATTATTTTTTATATTTTTTACTTAAACCTAACAACATACTCTAAACCGCTCCTCCCCTATATATACCGATCAATTCCGAACAAACTCTAAACTTCCTCATCATAAACCAATCAATTGATTTTGCTTCAATTCCATAACAAAATAAAAAAGATTCTGCAAAAAACATAACAGTTTTGGTCGTGCATCAGTGCAACAGTATTTCAGCGTTCATCTTCTGTTTTTGTCAATACATGTTCTTTACACATCTTGGACGTTTGTTAATTTTTATATTCTATTTGTATAATTTTTTTTTTTTGGTATAAATGATATAGGGATGTGATACATGGGTTTCATTAGGTTTTCTATTTTATGAAAATATTCAGGCTCATTAGCCTGAGATAGAGTTGATGTTGTGATCAAAACTGTTGTGAGAGGAGATCATATTCTCATTAGGTTTTCTTTCTTTTGGTTTGTTTATTCTATATATTTTGAATTAATGTTATGATTATGTGGAAATCTAATAACTCCTTTTATTATATATATATATATATATATATATTTTTTATTCTAGGAATCATAAGTTATATATATATATATATATATATATATATTTCTCTAATTTTTGTAGCCATTTTTTATTTAGTTTATTTAATTTTCCTATTTTATCTTTAATTTAATATTTTCGATGAACCTAATATAATTAATAGCTAAGAAGTTTCCACTTTTTTTTGTAATTTTATAACTTATAAAATGAGCGTAGGTTCAAAAAATCCTTTTAACATATCCTTCTAATCATATATATTGATAAAATTATCTAATTTTATTTTAACTAATAACCATAATAGACGTGCATATGTTTAAATTGTATATAATTCAATATTACTGAATATATCTTTTTATTAAAATCTTTACACAGCTACCGGCAAAAAAAAATCATTTTTGATTATTGATGATGACAAAAATCTATTTTTAAATTAATGAAATTGTAATGTTTCATTTTAGATTATTTGTTTTTCTAAATATTATTTTTGAATTTCAAATAGTACATGTAATAAAATCATTCCACATATATAAGAAAATTGGTGATTACAGGTTTATAACTAATGATAAAACTGAATATATATATATATATATATATATATATATATATATATATATATTTATTTATTTATATTAACAAATAAATACAATTTAATTTAAATATTTAAATTTAAAAGATAGGCTCGCGGTGTACCGCGGGTTAAAATCTAGTTACTTTTTTGAAATCCTAGTGGACGCCTTAAAAGCTTCTACTTTTATTTAATATAAATTCTTTCTTTGGTAAATTGGATTTTTATTTATTATATTCGCTTAGTTTTTGTCGGTTTCGAGGTTTTTTAATACTCGAATTCTTTGCAGAAAAATTTAGGTTTGTTACTTTAGTCAATATTGGGGGAAAAAATTAATCTCTTTTTTTTCCCACTGCCATATATGTGATTCTAAACTAAACCTAAATGGTTGTGTCTCCTAAATTATTTAACTCTTTTTTCCTTGGTAATTTTATTTTGTTTTTTTAAATGATAATTTCTATTAAATAATTTATATTGGTTATATGTTGTTCTTGTAAATTGGTTATAACTTATATATGGTTCTTGTAAATATTATATGGTTGTTAGATAAGAGATATATGGGTTGTTATATGAAATATAAGAAAGAACCGTCCATATTAAATTGCGAAATCACTACACCTTAAACAGGAAAAGAATTTTTTTAAAACATTAATTTAGAACGAAGAGGTAATTTAAAGTACCTCAAGGAAGCAACCACCAATTAAGGTGGACGAGTGAGTACCAGATAGAGTAACCTATGGGATGAAGAGAAATCTACGACGGGCAAAGTAACAGAGGAGACACAACCATTTAAGACGGGATCGAACAGTAACAAACAGCTAGACAAAATGTAAAAAAAGAATAAGTAAGAAAATTGCACTCTAAATTCATGTAGTAAAATATTCATAAGGCAAATGGATTGCAACACGACAAATCTGATACACGAGGTTCTCTAAGAATCAAATATGAACTAACACAGAAAATATATGAACTCATTGCATCAGCCATCCTGCTCAAGTCAGACAAGATATAGTTTACTCAATCAATAATGTGATGAACACTAGATATGGTCAACATACACAACTATTATACCATCTCCCAGAACAAAACACAGAAAATATATGAACTAACAGATCTGATAAAATCCATGTAGTAAAATATTCATAAGACAAAATGGATTGCAACACGACATATCTGATACATGAGGTTCTCTGAGAATCAGATATGAACTAACACAGAAAAGATATGAACTCATTGCATCAGTCATCCTGCTCAAGTCAGACAAGATATAGTTTGCTCAATCAATAATGTGATGAACACTAGATATGGTCAGCATACACAACTATTATACCATCTCCTAGAACAAAACACAGAAAATATATGAACTAACAGATCTGATAAAATCCATGTAGTAAAATATTCATAAGACAAAATGGATTGCAACACGACATATATGATACACGAGGTTCTCTAAGAATCAGATATGAACTAACACAGAAAAGATATGAACTCATTGCATCAGTCATCCTGCTCAAGTCAGACAAGATATAGTTTGCTCAATCAATAATGTGATGAACACTAGATATGGTCAACATACACAACTATTATACCATCTCCCAGAACCAAACACAAGATATTTAGCTACACGGCTGCACTTAAACGAAACACAAACATTATTATACCATTCACACTAACATGTAAGTGAGTGGTTTCTACTTAAACTTGGATGTCAAAACAAAATAAAAACAAATAAAGCTTTTGATCTTTGTATAAAGGAAGTAAAATCCTACAAAATATTGCATTGAAAAATTATATAAATAATGTTTACATAAAGAATCACATGTGTAAATATGAGTTACACCATTTTAACTCTAGTGACCTTAAAGACACTGAACAATACTTTTACTCTCACCAACTCAGTCATCCATAGAACATTGACAAACAAAAGAAAACCAAAAACTATTAGTATCTTCTCTAAATCATATGAGCACAAACATTAGAAACAGAGTCATTCCTGAAAAAAGAAATTAAGGCAAACTTTACATGATAACAACATCTAAGGTTTCATCCAACAATGGCTGAATCCAAAATAACCAAGGTCAGATCAGACCATAACAAAAATAACAACAAGAATGAATAAAACTATTAAAGCAACATGAAACATACTCAAAATCAAATGCCAAAATATTTACAAAGCAGAGAACTGCTATGCTATTCAGCTTCAACAGTAAGAAGTGGTCAATTTTATAGATCACTAATATTCATCACCAATCATAGGAAACAAGATAGCCAATTATACTAAAACATGTCATCATTGAGAAATCTCAACAAACAAGGGCATAAGACCATATCAAGAAGATAGAGAATGACCAAATGAGTAAGTAACTAACAACAATATGATACAAAGGGTAAGCCGAATGCGTAACTGGAATAAGAAATCACAAATGAGAACAATGCACCTAACAAAATATACATAAAATTCTATTGCTACCCAAAACTTCCTCTGTTTTCATAATGCAAATGGGTTGCATTACCACAAACCCGACAGATCTCAGACATGAGGTTCTCTAAGAATCAAATATGAACCATCACAAAAACAAAACTCAATTGTATCAATCATTCAGTATAAGTCAGAGAAGATACTGCTCAATCAATATTGTGAACACAAGATAACACAAGATATAGTAAGCAGACACAACTATACGATCTTCCAGAACAACATTGAGCTGTCACATATTTCTCTACACGGCTACACTTGAATGAAAGCACAGGAAAACATTGTATCACTCATACTACAAGTAATTGAATGGTTTTCTAGAAGAACTTGAATGTCACAAATAATAGAAAAAAATTGCAGCTTTCTAATTTGTATAAAGATATCAAGATCCTACAATATATTAAAATTGACAATCTACAGGAATAAAATTTCAACAGAGAATCACATGTGTAAACATGAGTTGAACCATTTTAATTAGCTCTAGTCACCTAAAGACACTCAACAAACTCAATCCTTGATGGAATTTTGACAAACCAAACTATCAGTTAGCAAGTTAAAAAAGTGTTAAAAATTATGCAATCTGCTCTATAATTATATGAGCACAAATATTAGAAATGGAGTTATAATTATCAAGTGATTTACTATCTTTTTACAGTAACAGTAACAACTTATAGAATGATCTACTTTCTTTTTGAACTAGAGACAAACTTAAGCAAAGGCAATATGCATAATTTTATTCTTAAAATGGGAATATGAGGAAGAATATAAACCGAAGAGTCTACCCTGAAAATAACCTGATGACGATCTTTGGAAACCAAGGAACAACAGCCTGCGCAAAAAAAAAATGTGATGTTAGAAGAGGATTCAGTTTGCAAAACCATGAATGTTTTAGACGCCAGAAAAAAAGAAGAGGATTCAGTGTAGAAACAATATTATAACGAAACTGAATATAATAAGACATCAGGTATAGAAGAAACAAAAATTTACATACCTGAATTCACATATATTGATTTTGCAGAGCTGTTTTAAGCAAGTCAAGAGGTAAGGGTAAGGAACTACCTGATTTGCGGCATTTAGGAGTTCACTTTCAGCATAAGTACTTCTAACGAGATATCTCATTCTCATACCGCGTGGAGGCATTTGTTTTTAAGTTAGATGACTAAACCCCCAAACTAATGGAAATCCCAATTGCATGAGCAACTGGGATCTCATACCGAGTCGAGGCATTTGTTCTTTTCAATCAGGTGACTAGGAACCCTCAATCTCATACCGCGCCGAGGCATTTGCTTTTGGGTGACTAGGAACCCGAGTATTTAATAAGTTGGGACTACAGAGCCTACCATCAGGGACATTCAGAGACCAACACGAGGCATTTGTTTCAGCTTAGTTACTAGGAACCCGAGAATCTACACATAACTGGGACAGTCTTTTTCATTAGGGACATGGACATTAAGAGAGGTAATTATGATTACCTCGACCAACACGAGGCATTTGTTTTCATTCTTCCATCAGGGACAGGGACAGGGACATTCAAAGAGGTAATTAAAATTACCTCAACCAACACGAGGCATTTGTTCTCATTCTACCATCAGGGACAGGGACAGGGACAGGGACATTCAAAGAGGTAATTATTACCTCAACCAATACGAGGCATTTGTTTTCATTCTACCATCAGGGACAGGGACAGGGACATTCAAAGAGGTAATTTTGATTACCTCAATCAACACGAGGCATTTGTTTTCATACTACCATCAGGGACATGGACAGGGACATGGACAGGGACAAGGACATTCAGAGAGGTAATTTTGATTACCTCGACCAACCCGAGGCATTTATTATCACTCTACCATCATGGCCAGGGACAGGGACTTTAAGATGGGACATTCAGAGAGGTAATCTTGATTACCTCGAGCAACCCGAGGCATTTGTTATCATTCTACCATCAGGGATAGGGTTATGGACCTTAAGAGAGGTAATTAAAATTACCTTAGCAGCACGAGGTATTTGTTTCAGCTCGGTGACTAGGAACCCGAGATATTACAGAACCGGGGACAATCTCGTTTTCATTAGGAACAGGGACATTCAGAGAGGACCAACCGAGGCATTTGTTATCATTCTACGGACAGGGACTTTAAGATGGGACATTTCAGAGAGGTAATTTTGATTACCTCGATTGAGAAGAGGCATTTGTGTGTTAGCTCCAGCAAGATACTGTAGCAAAATTTAACTGCCTCACAACAGTTCGTTGAGTTGACATATGCATAACTTGATGGACGATGGTGTACTTAGAGAAAACCCCCTTTTGCGCCATTTGTTACTTCGGTTAAACCCCCTTCACCGATTCAGCAGGTATCTCCAATTAGCCCATGTTCAGGGAAATATATTCAGCGTGGATAAATCTTCTACCTTGCTTTGATTTAAGGAACCGAACCTGCATTAAAGATAAAGAGACCTTGAAGTCATATATAAGATTTGTAGAAACCGCAGATTTAGTTTCTGATTCTCAAAAAGAAATAGAAAAAGAAAATTCCAAAGCAGAGATATGAAAAAAAAAACCCAATTCGTTCTGAAACCCTAAGGTTTTTAAATCAAACCCTAGTTTGAATTCTGAGATTAAAGAATCAAAATCAACGAAATTGAAACCATGGTTGTTACGAAATCAACAAAATTAAAATCAAAACCTAATTTGGATTATGAGTTTCGAGAATCAAAATCAACGAAACTGAAACCCTAATAAAAACTGTTGATGTTAAGAAATCAACGAAATCGAAATCAATTCATAGAATCTAAAATTCTAACACCGAAGATGGAGAAAAGAACTCACACTAGGCTTGGCTTGGCTCGGCGAGCCTCGTCTTTCGTCTCTCCTCTCCCGTAGTAACGGTTGATTCCTCTGTTGTTGCTGCTTCCATACTTAAACATAGCCCTGAATCATGCCACGGAACTAGGAGAGAGCGTGAGAGAGAGAGAAGGAAGGAGAGACGAAGAGATGGAACAATAGGCGTTTTAGTTTTCTCGGCTCCTTCTCAATTTTTTTTTATATATATTCAGAATTAAAGAGAAGAAGAAGAAGAAACAAATCACTAACGGCTATAATTTTTTTTGAATACGTAAGCGTGTAAAGCACAGCTATATGGACATCGTTGGTAGGTGTCAATATTTGATACTTCGACCTTTTTTAATTTGTTATTTTTACACCCAATTTTTTTTTGAATTTATTATTAATGTTGGTGGGTGTATATACTAAATACACACACAAAATGAGAATCAACGACATAATTATTTGACTTTAAAAAATAAGCAAAATTGAAAACCATATAAACTAAATTGAAATTCAAAGAAATTTGAAATGATTCAATCAAAAGCAAAAAGGCAAAAAAAAAAACTAACTAAATGAGAAACTATAAACTGTGATTGTTTCTTCCTAATTTCTTTAATTAGGAAGACTGTGATTGTTTTTGGAAGTGTTAAGTATAGAAACTAAATTGAAATACAACAAACAAGCAAATGAAATGCGAAAAGTCAACACAAATAACCTAAAACAATGATATTTTGAAAGCATATGAAATAAATATAATTAAAACATGCCATCGAACTTTAATAGCATGTTTAATTAATCATTATATTTAAAACTAAAAAAAAATCCCTTTTGTTACCAAATTTTATATTTCCTATTTTTGTGAAAATATATCGAATAAAATATTTAAATTATCTGTTTTGGCATTTTCATTTTGATCTTTAAAATGAACATGTTTTATTCATTTTTCTTGGAGAACCTAACAATTCCTTTCTTTTTTTTTTTCTCTTTCATCACATATTATCTTTGACCAACTAATTCAATAAAAGCAATTGGATATTTTAACACAAAAATATATTATTCAACGACAAATGATTGTATTCACCAAAAATAAAAAACGACAAATGATTGTTTTTTGGGACTTTTAACACATCTCTATGGTACAAGTTATTATTCAGATCTTACATACGTTTTATTAAGATAAGTGTCTTATCTAAAAAACTTGATCAGGAACAGAATTTGTAAAAAGATACCAAAACTAAAAAACCTCTCAAGCACAACTATCGAGAAGTCTTTTGTGATAAATCTCTCTGATGCCGGTGAAGCTTTTGCTTGCCGGCATCGGGAACTCAGCCTCCCTTTATCTCAACGACACATCTCTCTCGTTTTAATTTCTTTCTTAGTTGGTTCTCTTTTAAAGTTTTTCTCCATCTTCTTCCCCTTTTTTAACCTATCTGTAATCTTTTTAAACCCTTTATATCGCGTTCGGGCCGCTCGTCAATAACAAGCGAAGAAGGAAAGATGAAGGAACCGACAGATCCCTTTCTTCTCCTTTTCCTCGCAGCCCCTTGGAAGGATCTAATCGCCCACAAACTTCCGGTTTTTAGTGATGAATTGCCATAAAAGTCTATCGCTATGGAGGTCTCCCTCTTGGACCATCAGATGCGCCATGCTCAGTGGAGATGTCGACGGCGCACGGCAAGCAACTCTTCTGGGATCTGATTCCGCACGCCGGAAAGGATACGAACCGTTGGAGCTATGCCTCAGACTCGGACCACGGCCAACGCCTGTTCTCGCCGATTCTTCACTCATCGGAGATGATCCCTGCACCGCAAATCTCTTCCCAAGTATCGGACAACCGCCACAATCGTTTACCACCTTGACAATCTAAAGTGAAAATATGGTTTTTTCCAGTGGACCTAATTTCCATTATTGGCCCACTCCCGCCAAGAAGGCCCAAGCCCAACAACTATTATCAAAATTATAAGGCTAATATCCCCAGGTCTATTTTCACAATTCTTATGCAACGCTTAAGACAATGTTTGTGTTGATCTCCTCTACTCCTTGGTCGAAGTCTCCATGTGAGAGAGGTATCACCAGTGTTGTTTTGGCTTTCCATATATTTTGTGTGAACCCTGGTATTAGTTGTTTTTAGGGACTTGTGGTATGCTTACAAAGGCTTGAAAACCTATGATCTAAATATCTTGAACCGTTCTTGCCGGGGTGTTAATTGTGACTTTGGACTTCTTATGTTCAAGCACCAATTTTTACCAAGCAACTCATCTATTGTTCTCAAGCAGCGTACTCTCACCACCATCCAGATCCTATGCTACAAAGATTGTGTCACAATCTATCAAGGAGTTATAAACCTTTCGCTTTGGGTTTCAAAACTAACCTCAACTGACTATAACACCATAGTCTCCCGAATCCTTGCTATCACGCTACCTTGGGTAGTTCAGCTCGCTCCAGTGAGAATCATAGCATTGATTCCTTCTTCAACGTCATGACGTCTCTTGACAGTGACCAATATGTCATCTCTCGTATCCTTCAAGGATGATCTCTCGATTCACCATGATCTCACATGTTTCAATGCGCTTCCAAGCCCTTGTCTCAAAACTCTCGTGGATATAAAATTGATGAACCTTATCTATATTTTTATGGCATTGGGGAATGCATTTTGTTGTAATGCTTTTAATCTTTGGGTGTCTTCAATGCTTCTCTTTGTACTTGTTCTTATTTGAATGAATGAAAGCAAGTTAGTTTGTCCAAAAAAAAAAGTGTCTTATCTAATGGTATTTACCCGTATTATAGTAAACATGGAAGAAGACAAATAAAAAAAGAATGAAACTCACCAAAATAGATCTCACAACTCTTCTTCAATGCTGCTTTTGGTATGTTTTCCTAGGCACTTTATTGAGGCTTTATGGAACAAGCTATCATCCAAATCCCATTCTAGACACTTATCTTAACAAAAGTTAGGTGAGATCTGGATAATAGCTTGTTCCTTAACAAAATTTTGAAAACTTTATAACGGTTATTATTTAGATTTCATTACTCTTTTTTAATACTGCTGCAGACTGCAGAGATATGATTTCCTGCGCAGATCCATCTGAAAGTAGACAGAAGGCATAGACTAAACCATGAAGAAAATAATAACCTAATGGAGAACGTCTAAAAGTATCCTAGCAGCTGCAATAGCAATTGCTCCCCAAAACACCACTAGTGAAAACATAGTGCTTGATAAGGATCACCTCGCTAGTCCATTTCAAACTGCTGATCTTGCAATCACTACAATGGAAACAAGTGAACCTAGTAAAAGAGGCAGAGGGTAACACAAAAATATATTATTCAACGACAAAATGATGTAGATCTTTGTATTAATGCTCTACCAATCAAGATAAATTAAATTTGAATTATAGTTATATCTATTATCCGAGTAGTAATTTAAAAACCTTAATAAAAGTAGTAAAGTACATTATCGATGGTATATGGTAAATGATCCAGGAATTTTAAAATTCCACAATTTTCTTATTTTAATTGAAAAAAAAAAAAAAAAACAACCTTTGCAATAGTAACATATTTCAGATGATTTAGAAAGAAAATAAAAAATAAACGATTAACAAAACTTTTTAATATATATAAGAAATTAGTACTCCAAACCTGAAAAATGACGAATAGATATTAAAAAAAGGCCTGAAATAAATGAAAATAGAATGCCAAATTTATTAATTTGTTGAGAAGAGAAAAGAGAGCGTTACTTATTGGTTCGATAAAGACAGATAATTTGACTTTCCCGATTTATTTGGTGGCCGCCTCCTTTTTTTTTTATTATTATTATTATTCCCTATCGATTTCATCATCATCCTTCTTCCTTCTTCCTCTGCTTCTTGATTTCTCCATCGATCTCATCGCAATAATACAATAATAAAACTCTCTTTAGATTCTTGCAAAAATCATGGAGGATCATCATCATCATGAATGGAAGAAGGATTATTTGTTCTGATAAAAGAGACAGAGACGGATAATCACGACGGAGGGGGTGGAGAGAGAGATCGACAAATCGGAGAAATGAAGGGGATGATTCCTTCCGCCGCTAAACTCCGTTTCCGATCTTCTTCAATCGATTCGTATTGCTTCGCTCATGAGGCTTTCTCCGATTGTATCATCATCATCTCCGTCTTCTCCGTCCATTTCTTATAGCCCATTCTTTTTTTCTTCTTCCTGTAATAATAATAATCTCCCTTCCTCGATCTCTTTTTTTTTTTTTCCTTTCAATTGTAATCTCACCTCAAAACCTCCTCTCCGCTCCCTTCATTTGTTTCGATTGGTTTGTTTGTTTTGTTTGTGCATACACATATATGGCTTCTGGTTCTGGATTTTTAGGTCAAATATCTTCCATGGAAGAGGCTGATTTCGCCGAGAAAGATCCTTCTGGCCGTTACATCAGGGTACACTCACCGTTTTCTCCTCTCTCATTCTCGTTTTGTTGAGTTTTGAATCTTTCAATTATGAGGAAAATGATCAGAACGTTTGAATGACTTAGCCAATAGCAATGTGTTTCGGTTACTGATATATGCGTTTCAAATTTTAATCTATGTTATTGTTACACATACATTTGGAACAATCAACTTTAAGATCATGTTGCATTGTTGTTATGGATAGTATATATGGTGGAAAACAAAAGAGTGATTCATCCTTTTTTTTGTTCCATTCTTCAGTATGATGATGTCCTGGGGAGAGGAGCTTTCAAGACTGTGTATGGTTCCTACACCCTATGCTTTTATGTTTTAGTTGCAAAGGAAAATTATTCTGATTTGTTTGTTAACTCTCCGATATATATATATACCAGATATAAGGCGTTTGACGAAATAGACGGGATTGAAGTTGCTTGGAACCTAGTTAGCATTGAGGATGTAATGCAGATGCCTGGTCAACTTGAAAGGCTTTATTCTGAAGTTCATCTACTAAAAGCTCTAAAACATGAAAACATCATCAAACTCTTCTACTCTTGGGTTGACGAAAAGAACAAGACTATTAACATGATCACTGAGCTTTTCACCTCTGGTAGTCTCAGGCTGTAAGTATCTATCTCCTCCTCACTTCTCTTCTGTTATTATGATCCTTCGTTTTTTGTTTTCTTCTCATCACCACTTCTTTCGATGCGCGAAGATACCGTAAGAAGCATAGGAAGGTCGATCCCAAGGCCATCAAGAACTGGGCAAGGCAGATTCTCAAAGGCTTGAACTATTTGCATTCTCAGACTCCTCCTGTTATTCACCGTGACCTTAAGTGTGACAATATATTTGTCAATGGAAATACTGGAGAGGTCAAAATTGGAGATCTCGGACTCGCAACTGTTCTGCAGCAACCCACTGCACGAAGTGTGATAGGTAATACACCATAAAAACATCCTCCTTCCTAGACCCTTGAAAAATCTACTCTAGCTGACAATTTTTGAGCGCATTCAGGTACTCCTGAATTCATGGCGCCTGAGCTGTATGAAGAGGAATACAATGAGCTTGTGGACATCTATTCTTTTGGCATGTGTATGTTGGAGATGGTAACCTGTGAATATCCATACAACGAGTGCAGAAACCAGGCTCAAATTTATAAAAAGGTCACCTCGGTAAGTCTTCCACGATCTTGACTTTCCATCACAATTATATGTTGAAATTGGGCTCCCCTTTGAAACTTTGCATTCGCAGGGTATAAAGCCTCAATCTCTCAACAAAGTTGATGATCCTCAAGTTAGGCAATTTATAGAGAAATGTCTTCTTCCTGCCTCTTCAAGACCAACTGCTCTAGATCTCTCGAAGGACCCGTTTCTTGCAAGAGATGGGTGCAAGGACTCTGCTCTTCTTGCTTCATCAAGCACAGCATCTAAACCTGTGAGACCACCACACCATGAACATCTTCCCATGGATGTGGATCAAAACGAGAATAGAAGTGTCTCCAGTGGCTCCTCTCGTAAAAGCAATGAAGACTACTCATGGTGCCAAACGATCGAACTTCAGAGGTTTGCAGAGAATAAAGAGTTCAGGTTGAGAGGAGAGAGGAGTGATGATGTCACAGCAGCAATGCTTCTGCGTATTGCTGGCTCATCTGGTTCGTTTTCTATAACAAATATCTTCTATCCAGACTCAATCTTCTCACAGTTTTCATTTGCTGAATCAACTGAATGTCCTAATACAGGTAAATGTCGAATCGTACACTTTGCATTCTATCTGCACTCTGACACAGCTAAGGCAATCGCTGAGGAAATGGTTGAGGAACTGCATCTAACAAGCGAAGAAGTTGTTGTGATAGCTGATATGATAGATGACTTGATGATGCAACTTAACTCTGACCGAACCTCGTCGCATCATAATCAGAACTCTCCACATGTAGCCCATGACGATCATGAAGCAGCAAATCAGCAAACTGTGAACTCGAAAGATGAAGAAGCTGCTGGGCAATCAATGAAGTCAGACATATCCGCAGACTATTACTTACCCTTCTCTTCAAACAACGCAAACGCTGCCATGGAGGCTGGTCGAGATGCAGAGTCGATGAACTCGTTTCTGGATTCTTGCTCAATGATGTCAACCATCTACAATCTTTCCATTTCAGACAATGACTACCCAGAAGATCTCAAGACAGAACTGAACTTGATAGAGTCACAGTTTAACCAGTCCTTCCAAGATCTACTGAAACTGAAAGAGGATGCTATAGAGAACGCAAAGCGGAAATGGATCACGAAAAAGCAAAAAGCTGTGATCATCTCCTGATTTTGATATTTACTCTTCTTCCCCTGAGATTGGTGTTACATTACTTTTGGTGTTTGGATATATTTGATTTGATGTAAAGAATTTTTTTTACTTAAACAAACTAAAAAAAAAAAAAAAAAAAACTGTTAAAGAAGAAGCTAACATTTATTTAAAAGGTAGACAGATTTTGCACATAATCGTTCCAGAGATTAGATGCGATCTCATCTCTTAGCCTTAAACTATCTCCAACTTCTTCTGGTGGAAACCCATGTTCATGCCCCTCTATCTCCTCCTCTTGTAAAGCCGCCACTCCTCTATCTTCTCCTGCTTCCTGCATAGTCTCTTCTTCAAACATTCTAAACACCATGTCATCTGGTTTCTCCAAGCGGACGTAGTTGTGCAATGCACAAGCCGCAATCACCAGCTTCACTTGTGTTTGCAGAGGATACGGTGGAGCTGATGTCAGAATCGGAAACCGTTCTTTCAAAGCTCCAATAGTCCGGCGACTAGCTCGATGCAACAACTTGTGTCGCTCATTGAACATTTCCTTTGCTTCTTCTTCTCCTGAGTTGGTTGAGACACCGTGATAGGGAGCGATAAAGCCAGGAAGATTCGTGTACTTGTGATCTACAATGTAGTATTTGCCTTGAGGGACTTGTAACTTGTTACGCCGAGTCAAAGCTGCACTGAGAACTTGTTGATCAGAAGCTGAACCTTCCCAACCAGCTAATACGTAACGAAACCTAAGATCGAAGGAAGAAGCTGCAAGAACGTTCTGAGTAAGAAGTCCACTGCAGTTCCGAAACGGACCTTGCTCGTCGACTCCAACCATAACAGGTATATGAAAGCTATCAACAACACCAACACAGTCATTGAAATAAGGATAGAATCTAGGATCATCATCATCATCCTCTAAGGTATCAGAATCCGGATTGGATTGAAACAAATCAACAGAGATTGCAATAACTGCATTCAGAACATTGTTGAAGTGGCGGCTAATGGTTTCACCAGAGTAACAGAAGAGTTCTTGAACAGCTCGGGTTCGAAGATTATGACCAATGATGAACAGAAAGATTGCTAACTGTTCCTCGATCTTGATACGGTTAGTGTGACGCAATAAGCCTCTGGTCTGAAAGAGATCACAGAGCTTATAGAAGACAGGCTTGTCCATTCGGAAATTCTCAAAACATTGTTCGTTTGGACCATTGAGGATTTGGTATACGAACTTGTTACCATCTGGGATTGGAGTAGCAGCTTCTTCTTTGTCTGCTTCGCCTGAGATCGCCATAGATTCTTCTTTAGCGACGCAGCTAAACAATCTCGATCTCGGAAACTATCTGAAAGCGAAATTAAGAGAGAAAGAATTAAAAGTGAAATATCTCAGATCATAGCGATCGTTTACTGCCCTCCATCTGTTCGACGATATGTCCTCTTTCTTTTTTTTCTTTTTTTTTTTGGGGTAAAGATCAATTTAAAAGTTGATTTTCTTTTTCTTTGTCAAATAAAGTTTTATTTTTTATAAATTATGAAACTTAATTATTCAAATGCTTTTTGACCAAAGATAATATATTTTGTAATTAAAAATTCTATAAACCTTGAAGAAAATGAATCACATAGGTTTTGATTTTTGAAAATATGATTCCATTCAAAGAAAAAATCATTCAATGGGTTTCTCAGCTCACTCAATGAAAACAGAAATTGTAGAACAAAATCCTCTCTCTCTCCCTCTCTCAATGGGGTTAATGGGCAAAATGATTATGTGGTGCTGAGTCAGAGAGTGAGGGCGGTTCGAGCCATGGATAAAGCGCCGTCGTAGGATTGGTTTCCCCCGATAAAGCCACTCATGTGGACGAAGACACAACCGGGAATCTCAGCAGCTTTAGAGAGTTCTTCATCCCTAAGGCCTCTCCATTTCTCAGGGAGAGGCTTTCGGTTCTCAAACCTGTCTGGTGCAACCGCCACTGCTTGAACTCTCCACTGCTTTGCTCGCTCATCCTGTTATATTTTTTTCACATTTCATACCAGTTTTAGAGACCTATTATTTGATGACAGGTGGTTCTATCTTAAAAGGTTGGTGTACCTGGTAGATGACGTATTTGATGAGAGGCTCAATCTTCATTTCTTGTTCAAGCTCGAACAAATGAAGCTTCCACTGCTCACAAGAGAACCAGAGTTATAATCTTAACACTCCAAATAGTACTGGCATCGATAAGAGGAATCGAGGTATTGAAATACTTACAGGGCAGAATTTATTCAATATCATGATCTCACCACTGGGGTCTGTCTTGAATCTTTCTTCAAGACACTGCATCACAATTGATCGAGCCGGTAACCATGATCTTGCATGAAACTGGACACTCTACAACACAATGTAAAAGAAGCTACCATAAGCTTTATATTTGTTTATGAAACATGTTATGTCTCTAGGAAACTAACATTGCAATGGAGACATAGAGAAAACTAATAAGCACATAGAGTGTTTATATAAAAGAGAACTTACTTCGAGGAACTCTTTTCCAGCTAGAGCCATTGCACGCTGGAAAGCTTCATTCTCCTTCTCTTGTGACTGGTCAGGGTCAATCCAATCCAGATTTAATCTTCCAACCCTTGGGGAGAGATGTGTGTTGTTCACATATCGTGGAGGCTGATCTGTATCATACCGATTTATTCCATTGTCCACAGCATCAATTGCCTGTCAATATTAAGCAACATAACGTCATCAAAACAAACAAGAATTGATATCCATATGAAGAATAACCAATAATGCACTAAGAGCAAGCCAACAACGATAAACGGAAACTAAAATTTGAGTTGGATATAGAAAATCTGCAATCACCTCCATGAAGCTCTTGTAGACAGCTAAAAACAACCGAAGAACATCAGGGTGGTCTTGATCAACATTAAGCTCCTTAGCTATGATCTCCTTACCAAAATGCTGAAGTATAACCAACAACAACAACAGTCAGAACTTAAAAATTGAAATCTTAAGGAGAGTTACAGCAAACAAACACCATGGTGTAGCTTTTTTTTATAACCTTGTAAACAAGACCAGCACTACTGAGCTTAGTGTTGAAGCCATGTCCAAACACTTCTTCAAAACCTTTCTGGTGATGATCATAACGGTCATGCTCCGGATCATAAACACCTCCAACATCAAGCACTGCATCAAGTTCTGCCAATATCTACAAGTAACATACAACAAAGGAGAATCTTATTTCAAATTGACCATCAAAAAACCCTAAATTCCAAAATCTGAAGCAGGCGATTTCTAGCAACTAATCAATGACTCATTTCCTAAACAGTCTGAGGATTATTTTTGTGTTACCTTCGGGTCACGAGAACGGACGATATCAGCGCCGGAGAATTTATCGACGAGGCGAATCATGAAGCAGCCGAGAGCTTCGTCGCAGTGAAAGCTTCCATTATGAGTACCAACTTTCTTGACAGAAAGCTCTGAAGGAGAAGGAGAGGTAGCGGTAGAGTAAACCCTAACGACGCTTGAAGGAGCCATTGTTGCTGCTGCTACGAGAGGAGGAAGACGAAGTTGGAACCAGGACAAGTTTCTGATTAAACCTTTCGTTACCGGAAACATCTCACGAAATCTGATACAATGTCAAATGGGCCTCTTCCACCTTTTTATACGACCCTTCATAGTATAGGCCCATGGGCCTCTTAAGTTTCTTTTGTTTTTTTTCCTTAATTTGCATTTCATGTTACCAAATTTTTACAAAGTCATCAAATTCAAATACAGGTTAAAACGTTGGTGTATAAAAGATTCAAAAAAAAAAAAAAAAAAAAATGAAGTTGTTTTCAGCTATATCAAAATTAACCTTGTAAAAATTCGGATACAGAGGAAAACTAAATTAACAAAGCTAATAGCTAAAGGTCTGTTACAAATATTCATTTATTTTCTTCTGTGTGTCTTTTTGGGGGGCTTTTCTTAATTTTCATCGTCACTGTTTTTACCCTACAATGCAAAAAACATAAAAAGACAAATCAAAACTCCAATCATACATTGTAGGATTTGAAAGACTTTCTCTTTGTAATAAAGACAGTAAAGTTACCTTGGAATGTTTGTCAAAATGGATTCTTTTCTTAGATGAAAAGTCTTCAGATGTGTTTCTGAAGAATCGAAGTGTCTCAATATCACCATTTGCAATGCTTGCTTCAAGCTACCCACCCAAAAGAAAACAAACAAGATTAAAAACACCAAAGTATGTTGTTGCAATTAAAGAGCTTGATTTGAAAAAGACAGAAGAATAATCAGAACCTGAACATGAATAATGCCCAAGACAATGCTTGTAATTGGTAACCAGCTATCTTCTGGAGAAATTGACAGATTCGAACTGCAAAACATTTGGATATAACCAGATGACCAAAGTCACATAAACACGAAACAATTTGGATTCTTCAAAGATGTGAACAATGTAACAAAATGTATCATAAGCGTGTTGTTGTGTAACAAAGAGATGATTACCTGAAATAAGGAAGAAGATAAACAAGAGCATATACAGCATAACGAAATTTCCCAGTGTCAAGCCAAGCAAAGACCCAACTCTGTTCTCTCCATTTCATCAAACAAAAAAAATCGAATTTGTTTAGTGTTTTGATTCTAAGAGAGTTTTTAAAAAATAGGAAATGTAGAGAAATGAAAACAAACCAGCCAATTGAAGTAAGGGATGAAGCTGATGATTCCCATGGCGGCCAATCTCAAATCAGTTGAAACAATCGCTGAGTTCTCTTCTTCTTCTTCCTCCTCATCGTTGACTCGTTTCGCCACTGGAAAAACAAATGAACTGAGGATACAAGCACCAATGGCGGTTACTAGTGGTGCGTCCTGTGAAAACTCCGCTTTGCAAATTACCTTCCTACATAGCTGAAAAGTAAAGAAAGGAATTGAGATATCTCGAGGGAATCATTGTAGGAGGAGATTTGGTAGCCTTGATCAATCACCTTGTTAGGGTTTTGTAAGGGATAGGCTAGAGTAGGGCGCGGCGACGGAGACGAAGAAGAAAGTAGCCGAGGCTTGGTGTAGGGAGAGGCGGAGGATGAAAGTCCGCAAATCGAGAGACACGACAGAGACGCCATTGTTTTTGAGCTTTTCGAGCTCGGTGGATCCTTCGGAAAGTGACAGCGATTTACGAGAAAGATAGTGAGAGAGAGGCGGAGTTTTAATGGGCCATTAAAGCCTACACACTTATGGGCTCATCAGCCCAACATTTAGATTATCGTTTTATTTTGGGAATTTTGAGACACACAGAAAGGAAAGAAAAAAAAAACATTGATAATCCCACTGTAATTATCAAAAAGAGAAAAAGAAAAATTATGTTTGAAAATGAGACTTCTTTGCAACAAAAATATTTCACTAAGATCATACATCACAAGACTAACAATGAAAGAGCAAAATTATTAAGAAAAAAGGTTTGAGGTTTTGTTAACCGGTGATAATACCGGCTAAAACATCACTCTTCCCTCTCGCGTAAATTGTGTAAACCAAACGAATAGCATCCAGCCATCCATCTAATGACTCCCATGAATCTGCGACCTGTTATCCAATTCAATTGTTTCATTTGGTTTTATATTCACCACAGCACAACTAACAATCCAAACGATACCCGGTTCCAATAGTTCCTAAACCACAAATCAGGATTTTGGGGACTTACCAAGAAGACTGGGCCATGAATGGTATCAATGCAGAGACCAGCACCAGGAGGTAGAGTGAGATCAGCACAAGGGGTTACTGACACAATCTCTGTTATATTCACTTTTACCGTCTTCTTCTCCACGTTTGTGTTCATTGTTTCTGATTTTCCTGACAGGTTTCGTCCCATTTCTCTTGGTTCAGGTTTCAGTACCTACACGACACCGGGTTATGTAACGACTTTGAATCTCTATATAAACATTATTCACCATCTTTCGCCTCTCTTGGTTCAGGTTTCAGTACCTGTAGAAGCCTCTCGTGATTGAGTTCAAACTCTGTGCGTTGCCAATCACTGTGAGGAGCAAGTGAGTTTCCCACGGGTGGTGCGGTTAGATATCCAACTTTTAGATGTGGTAGAGGTAGCTGTCAACATCAATAATTCAATTTATTTCGAGTCATTTCCACAAACAAAAATCAACTTGATTTTGTGTGGAAGTAGGGATGTACCATGGAGCGAACAAGCCTCAAAGCGCTGCTGTAAACCTGGACCAGTAAAAGAATCAGCCTAACCCAAAAAATTTGAAGGGATGAATCTAAGTCCTAAATCTTATGTTACAGAATGAAGATAAGGCTTACTGAGTAACTTGGCTTCAACGAATGAGCTGCAGCAATGTAGATGGCAGATTGGCTGTATAACTCACCAGGAGGCATGTCTTTGCCGTTTCCCGAACCCCCAGTTCTAAGTGTGTCTTCTGCTAATCCATACTGTAAATGTGTTATAAGGAGTGGTCAATTAACTGGACTGAAATCAAATCATAACCTGCGTGTAAGAGTTTTGTAAAAAAAAATTCAAGCAGAACTTACAAGAACAGTTCCAAGGTTGTATATGGCTCGATGGAAATCAAATTGCAACCTGATTGCTGCCCGAAACTGTATGGTAAAACAAGTGTAAAGGAGAATAAGAAATCAATCATGCATATCAGTCCAAAGTTTACATTAGTTCAAAAGTCGAATAAGCACCTTGCTAATGGCAGTTCGAACAACCTTTTCCTTCTCCCTAGCTGGAACAATTTGACTGAGTTCCTAATGAAAAACCCAGGGAATATTCCTAATCTCTTAGCATCATAGTTTTTTTTTGTTCTGAAATAGGCACATCTTTATATATCACATCAATTCATGGAGATTATCAAATGTCACTCAGTTACCTGCAGCGCCAGTCCCCAGTTGTTTAATGCCTGCAGAAATTGATAGTTTAAATCATATCTCAGATAATCAAAAGACGAGAAATATTGAACTAGCCAATTGATGACACATGCTTAAAAAGGACATAACATAGTTGACAAAGGTTTGGTTTAAACAAGACGGTACATGAAGTTTGTACATCGGATGAAGTGGATGAAGGAAAATACCTGGGAACTGTTCCAATTTAGCTGGACAGCTTTTTCATAATTATTGGTTGCCTGGAAACAGAATGCCAAACAAACACTTCTTTAGTATTAGAAGTTGAGATCAAACTACAGTATATATAGGTTTCACAATTAGCAGGATAAGGTCATGTCATTCCTGATATCATATGCAATATTATTTACCTGTTCCCATAATTCTTCAGCCTCCTTTGTGCGACCACGCATCTTTGCCCTATCAGAGATTGCAATAGCCCAGTTGTAGTAAGCCTGTCAAAGATGCAAACACGTCATACATAAAAGTTGAAGGCATTTATTGACGGAAGATAACAACTATCTTGGTTATGATTGTGAAAGTTATTATATTGAATTTGCAGTTACATCAATCAGAAACAGATCTAGTGTCCTATTCATACATACATCATAAAGCGTCGGGCAGAGACGGGTTGCCTCATCGTACTTCTTACAAGCTTCCTCAAGCAAATCATCTTTAGAAGGTGAAACAGAATCTGGGCTGACATTATCAGCACTTTCCTGTGGAGATATATGACAAGTAATGAATTCAGTATCATTCCCAGTAATAGCATATGAACGAAAGAAGTTCTGGTCTCCACAAAGACTGACACTCCTAAGCTCTTACAGACATACTTATATCTCATACCCAGTGTTTATGAATTTTAAATGTATGTTTCAGCTATCTTTCGATTGTTTTCTTCAACACTTGCAAGCAAATTCTAGACCAAATCTAATTCACCTCTTTAATTACTTCAATATGAATATGTCCAACGAAAGCCAATCACATATAAGAAAGGGATTGAAAGAGAGAACTGCTAAATACTATAAACGAAGAATCCAAACCTGGAGTATAAGTGCCCAGTTGTATAATGCATCATGATCATCTGGATTTCTCTCTATCGCACTAGCATACCTACAAAAGTTGCAGCTTATAACTTTAGCTCCCGAAACAGCACAAACATAAAAAAATCAAGCCTTCCAATGAGCAAGAATGAAACTATTTTCCTAAATCTCTGTATCTATCAAGCCTGCCTTTGAGGACAAATAATAATCTAACTCAGTGGTCAATCAACTAACTTTGAAACAAAGCAAAAATTTCCATGATTGCAATTCTTGTCTACACTTAATCAGGAGATGGAAAGTGTAAACATACTTGCGGGCAGCAAATGCAAGAACACGCTGGCGAGATCGGCCCTCTTCATCGTTAACTTGGATCCTGTTAATCAGATCCATTGCAGGATTGTTCTCAGCTGGTTGAGAAGCACTTTCTCGACTGAGCAAAATCACAAGACAAAGCACAAACAAAGTTAACCAGATTACAAAGAGTAGTTACATGATCAAGTTACACAGTTCAACTCAAATCAGTTTGAAAATTAAAGAGAAAGAGAGAGAGAGAAGAAACCTAAAGGGAGAAACGGAACTGTGAGGAGTCCCATCTCCTTCCTCGCTTTTCAATTCGCTAAGCAACTCTCTCATGGTAAAGGTCTTGTTCCCCTCATCTTCTTTCTTGAGAACAGAAGAAGAAGAAGAAGACTCCTGATCAGCCTCCTTCGACCGGATCGGGATCTCCTCGGATCCTCCCGGCGACAGATCCACATCGGCTAACTCCGGTTTCGCATCGGTTATCACAGATTGTACTTCCTCCGGCTTTACCTCAGATTGCACTCCCTCCGGCTTCGCATCTGTTACCTCAGATTGTAATTCCTCCGGCTTCGCATCGGTTACCTCAGATTTTACTTCCTCCGGCGTCGCATCCGTTTCTATTTCCGGAATTTCTCCGGCAAGTTTGGGCTCAGTTTGGAGTTGTGGTTCCGGAGTCGGATTTTGTTCGGTTTCTGACTCACCTGGTGCCGTTCCATTTTGCAATTGAGGCTCTTCAACAGTATCCGCCATAAGAGAAAATGATTAACAGAGATTGCAGTATCTTACAGTCCGAGACTGATCACAAAATAAATCTAAGTCTCAAGCGGAGGAAGGAAGAAGAAGAGATCTGATATTTTGGAAAATGGAAAAAGAAAAAAAAAACGAAGAATTGTTTGTTACGGTAAATACCTCTAGCTCAACTAGAGGCTCCTAAGACCAAATAAAGTCAACTCCTCCTTTTCACCGCAGCAGGTTCCCTATGGCTAACAATATTCTATTGTACATTTTGATTTAGCAAATGTAAAGAAGAAGACATTTTCAAGCGTTTTTGGACAATGTTGTTTTTATTACATTTTATGTAACAATAACAAAGAGGGCAACAAACAAGTAAAAGAGACAGAACAAGGGTGAGATGAGATATATAATTCTTAGATCTTGTCGTGAAGATTGACGACTAAGTCATGAGCATCGTCTAGAAGTTTCCAAACATCAAGATGACCAGCCATGCTGTTACATTCCTTCATTATCTCATCCATCCCACTGTATTTCTCTATGATCGTCTTTCTCCTCTGCAACACACTCGCGGCTATCGCATAAAGCAACAAATCTTCTGTAGGCGGTGCTCGTAACCGGATTCTCCCCCATGTTGCCTTCGCAATCCCAGTTCGTATCGCAGCTTGATCTGCCCACATTACTTCCCAGAGACACAGCGTCTGCTCAAAGGTTAGTTCTCTTCTGAACAGAACAACCACCATACGGTATACAAAGAAGCAGTCTTCTGCTTCAAGGTTCTCCAAGTGTCGGTACAAGTGAATGTCTTTGAATTTTATGATTTTCGATACCATTGAAAGTTGTCGCCTGATTCCAACCTCGTCTAGCCGGAAATTATGCCGTGCTTTACTCATGAACCCAACAAAGCACCAGAATGCTAAGACGTCGTCTTCCATCACTGCGATTAAAGGAGATAGTAAGTCGCTCATTCCTTGACAGTAACCGATTTCTGGATCGTAGACAGCGTAGGCTTCAAGGATCCCGACCAGGCGGGCTGCATGGAATATCCGGCAGGGTTCCAAGTGGTCGTAGTCATTGAGACCAACCTGTATGGCTATACCCCGGGCTTTTGTCTCAGAAACAGCAGCTTGAGACGGTGAGTAGGGTACCCACTCGTCATTTGCTCTCACGGCATCTAGGCGGATAATTCTCTGCCACGTTGTGATGAAATCCTCGTCTGCAGCCTGTGATTTTGGCTTTGATGATGGAGACGAATTGTCTTTTTCTTGGTTAGCAGTATTGTTGTTTTCTGCTTCTTCGTTAGCTAGAAGAGGTGCAGTCTCGGTTTCTTCAGGGTTGGTCGAGTCTGAGTCATTAGTTGTGATGAAATCCTCGTCTGCAGCCTGTGATTTTGGCTTTGATGATGGAGAAGAATTGTCTTTTTCTTCGTTAACAGTATTGTGGCTTTCTGCTACTTCGTTAGCTAGAAGAGGTGAAGTCTCGGTTTCTTCAGGATTGGTCGAGTCTGAGTCATTAGTTGTGATGAAATCCTCTTCTGCAGCCTGTGATTTTGGCTTTGATGATGGAGACAAATTGTCTTTTTCATGGTTAACAGTATTCTGGCTTTCTGCTTCTTCGTTAGCTAGAAGAGGTGACGTCTCGGTTTCTTCAGGGTTGGTCGAGTCTGAGTCATTAGCAGCAGCATCTTCAATGGTGACATCACTCTTTTCACAGTTCTCATCCTGCATAATGGATTCGGAATTTAACTTCTCTGATTCCCCTACGGTGACGGATCTTGTGGAACTATCGACTTCCTCAATATCATGGGAATCAAGAACCTGACTGTCTCCAGTATTACTGTTCTGAGCTGTCTGCTTTGAGTCGCAGCCATTTTCATTGCGTTCATGAATCTCGCGACATTGTCTCCACAGGTTTTCATATTCCGTCCTGCATAATTACCAGATATATAAAAGATTAATTACAAACTGACTCGAAATCTAAGTGATAGGAGTCCCAAACTCGAAATCTAAGTGATAGGAGTTCCAAACTCGAAATCTAAGTGATCAAAATATTACCAGCGGCCAACTAAGAGAAAAGAGAAAAATGGGAAACGTAATATTGGCGGAAAGTTGAGAAGACATAAAACTCTTAATAAGTATAAGTGAACGTACTGTTTCAGCTGTCGAATAGAATCTCTTTCTTCCTTGGTGCTGTTTAGGTCATACCTGTGAGAGGTAAGAAGGAAAAGGTTACAATGTGTCGGGATGATAAAGAGCGATTACTAATAGCTTACACAACAGGGATCATTATCAAAGTAAATGGAATGTAGAACAACGGCTTGCGAGTTTGGCATAACTAGGACTAATCTTATAGATCAGTCTTGGAAGAAAAACATAAAGGCCCCATCTCCTAGTTAAAGTACGTATGCTTTACTGTTGCACTATTTATTCAACCTTAAACCTAAATAACATCAATACCCAACCCCAAAGAAAAATCTACACTTCAAACATTTAGAACATGCATGAGTATGAACATAAGGCCGAAGAGAAAAATCCTCACAGTGGCCGCAAAAGACAAAAGTATACATCAATCAAGGAACAGTGACAAAGATGCGATTCTTACACTCCAAGGAGAAACGGCCAAACTTCTGGTCTGATGCTTGGATGTACACCCTGAAACAAAAAGAAAAAGAATGAATATATCAAGGCATAATGGGAAAATTTGGTTAAAATAAGAGTGTCAAAAGGTTATCAATGCCGCAATACTCATTAGTGCATAATTCTTGTTTAGCAACATACCCCACTACGAACTTTCTTCAGAAATTTGACACCTCCATCACTGAGTCGCCCTTCCTCTGTGAAGAAAGCATTCCACTGTTCAGGTTGAAGAACATGCTTTCTTCTCCTCAGTGACCAAGGTGATCCAATGCTTCCTCTGAAGAAGTGAATGATCAGGAAATAAGCAACTTAAGTAGTAACAAAAAGCTTTCTTGAAACAAATAAGACAGAGACTATGAATATAGAATATGGCCAGGAGAACGTTCAACAATCAAAAGCTTGTGTGTCTGATAAAATTGCAAGAGATTAAAACACGAATAAAGCTTGGAAGTTTCAGACTTTCCCCTAAGGACCTTCTTAGAAAATCGATCGGCTTGTTCGTTACTGACCAAGAGAGCATGCCATACAAAAGACATCCCAACAAACAACCTCAAAGTAAACATTAGCCTCAAAAACATTATACGCATCAGAGTCTATGAATATAGAATATAGCCACGCCATTGTAGTGGTAATACGAATCAGCTAACATTGGACCAAGAGCTCAACCACAGATAACCTAACTAACAGGCATGGGGATCTAGTCTCAAATGTTCTAACAGTTGGAAGAAGCTTCCAGGAATGTAAATCAGCAAAACAATTGGTGAGGTTAACAAAGAAGCAAGAATCGATCAAATCTCTGGGTACCAAACGACTACTTAACTAAGCAACTAGCAGTTAACAATTTGATTAGAACATAATCAGATCTTTAGGGTATGCAAATATATATATACCTACGAGAGTAGACGACGGTGAGAGTCACGGCCAGACCGGCCATGACGGTGACTGCGACAGCTAAACCAACATTGGAAGGAGCAATAGCCGACGACCATAATCCGCCGGAGTAGCCGTTTCTCGCGCCGCCACCGCTGCTACCGTCGGCAAAGACGATCCAATTCCCGGCGAGGACCAGGGAGAAGAAGACCTTCGTCAATCGTAGTCGCGGAAACATCATCCCCAAACTAGGGATTGTGCTCACTTGTTTGCTCCAAGATTTCTTCTGATGATTTCTTAGAGAATCATAGCAATTTGCTAAGCTTGATGAATTGAAAAATTTTGATTTATTGAAAAAGTCGAAGGTCGTTTATAGAAACTAGGCCCACTTATTTAATAGGCCTTCATGTAGTTGGGCCTAAAACATATCAAACTCATGTAAGTTAAGTTAAGTTGATTAATGAATTAAATGACTAATTTTTTCGACACATTTAAAAAAAATGGATACTTAATATTAGGACATTTGCAATAATACCATTTTTCTATTATTTTTGCAAAAATATAATTTCTTATTATCTTTTTTCAATAATACTATAATATTATTTTCTATATATAAACTAACTAAATTCTAAACGCTAGACTTCAAATACTAAACTATACCCTTCAAACTATACTTTTAATGTAAAACTAGGAGATATCCCGTGCTTAAAGCACGGTCAACATTTAAAAAAAAAATTATAATAAAATAATAAAAATTATTGTTATATTTCTTAAAAAATATTTTGTTTAAGATAATATTTATTTTTAATTGATAAATCTATATATCATAATTTGAAATTTTAATAAAATCTTCGAAACCTAGTTAGTAAAAATCATTTTATCGTCTACTTGAATATAAAATCTTAGTTTTTAAAATTCTAATTGGTTTATATTTTTACAAAAAATATTTAGTCATTTTCGTCCATAATTTTATTAGAGGAATTTTTTTTTTTAATTAATAATTATCTATATTTTTAAAAAAACTTAGCTGTTAATTTTATTTTTTCAAATACAAATTTGTTTTGATTTGAATAAATTTTCTTTATTTTTTTAGATTTTTTATTTTTGATCTGTCAGCATTTTTTATTTTTAATTAATTATATTTACTTAATTTATTTATTAATCTTAATTGTTTTTTTTCTAATGGCAATTTAATGTAATTTTTTACATTTTAAGGTTAATTTTATATTTGTACTTCCCAATTAATATAGTAGGATAGAAAACCTAAACCTAAAAATAAATAAATTAATTTAATATATTATAATTATGTAAAAAGAGCAAAAATGAAAATAACAAAAAAGTATTTTAGAGAAGGGATATCTACAAAAACGTATTTCTAATACTTGTAAGTAATATTACTGTATTTGGCTTATTAAGACAAAAAGAAATTTTTTATATATTTTATTTTGTACAAGTATTGTTTAAACGAAAATTATTTGGTTTTCTTTGTTGAAATGTTTTTCAAATTTTTTTTTGTGTGAATTACTTAAATGTTACTCATTTTAGGTAATATTACCAGAATCTACAAAAAACTTTTTTATTACTAGAATGTTTCGGGTATTTTCAAGATACCCAGCGTGCCCCTGTTTTATGTTACCAGAAAAAACGTTATTACAAAAATGTCATTGCCACGTCAGACGCCACGTCAGAAATCGCTGACGTGTACCATAACTCAGCCGTAACGCGACACAGAGTATGTTGCGGCTGAATTATAGGTATGTTGCGGCTGAGTTACTCAAAAAAACATTTGAGTAAGAGCGGACGACTGACTTATGAAAATCTGGCTGAGTTACGCTTATAAGTCAGCCAAGAGTTATGGCTGACTTATTAAATTTGGCTGAGTTATGCGCATAACTCAGCTGTAGTAATGGCTGAGTTTTCACCTGATGGTTGAGTTGTCAAGATTTTGGCTGAGTTATCGCTACGACACGGTTGAGTTGTCAAAATTTTGACTGAGTTATCACAACGACACGGCTGAGTTGCCATTTTCCGACTGGCTGAGTTATGAAAAATAGCTGACTTATGAGATGTAGTTACGGCTGAGTTATGGTAAAAAAACTATAACTCAGCCGTAATAGGCTGACTTATCAACAAGTCAGCCATTTGACGGCTGACTTATTGGCAAAAGATTAATTACTAGAATGTTTTTCAGTTACGGCTGACTTATCAAACGATACGGCTGAGTTACATATTTTCAGTTCATGAAGCGGCTGAGTTTGGCAGCAATTTTTTTTGCTTTTTAATTACTGTAATGTTTTTCGTGTTGTGGCTGAGTTTTAGTTAGGCTGAGTTATGGTATTGTTTCATGGCTGATTTGCCACGTCGGATGCAGCATCCATGTCAGCATTCCATGTCATCATCTTTTTCTCCGGAAATACGAAACGTCGTTCGACTCTGGTTCTTCAACTGGTTAATAAGTGAACTATTTTTCCTTCTTATTCACCTTGTTCTTTTACTTCTTCTTTACTTTCTTCTTCACACCTTGTTCTTCTACTTTTGTTCTTCTCCACCTTGTTCTTCATTATATTTCATGGATCCAGTGCCGGTACTAGTTGTGTCTGGTAATTGGATAAAGACACAGAGATATGTATTTAACTCCGACGAGAGAGGGTGTATAGTTGTGCAGATAGATGGAGGCACAACATACGACAAGCTTGTTAAGTTTGTTCTTGAAGACTACGGATTGGACTCGTTTAGACATGAGCTAAAGCTGAGCTACATGTTCTCAAACAGGGCAATGAAACATATGGCGCATGATACTCCACCAGTTTTTGTCTCCAATGATCGACAGTTGCAATGTTTTTTGGGTCTATGGAAAACCGATCAGCTACGTCTCTGTGTAGAGTTTTCGGCGAAAGAGTCTACAGAAACTAGTGGAGCTAGAGGAAGTATGATTCGGCAAAGCAGAGACTCGAAAGCAGAATCTACCCCCGAAGTGTGCGGTGGGGGATTTGAAGGCACTTGTTTTGATTATGGTAATATTGTTGACAAAGAAAACGAAGAAGAAGCTGTTGAAGTAGCATCTGACGAAGAAGAAGACGATGAATTTTCAACCCGATTTGATGTTTTCGACGACTCTGATGGTGAGTCATCTGATGACGAGAAGTTTTCAGTATTGGGCGAGCCTCAGAGTACAGTGGAAGACCCACCTACTCCGCCTCCTCAGAAGAAAGCTCATAGAGATGATAACTTTGCCGGATCGAAGATGAATCCGGAGGCTATTAGGTT
Organism: Camelina sativa; assembly: GCF_030686135.1. Lineage (NCBI taxonomy): Eukaryota > Viridiplantae > Streptophyta > Magnoliopsida > Brassicales > Brassicaceae > Camelina > Camelina sativa. The sequence goes on from NC_141891.1 coordinate 36,713,432, forward strand.
GGAGGTGTCAACGCTAAAAATTGCTGTAGGACAACGATACAGTAGCAAAAAGCAGTTCAGGAATCACGTGAAACTTATTTCGGTTAGGGATGGATTTGATTTTAATGTACCAGTCTCAAATCCGAGACAAGTGGTTTTTAGGTGTTGGGTTAAAGGATGTATTTGGAGAGTTCGTGCATCTGTACAAGGGGATGACCCGGATTTTCATGTTCGTGTATACGATTCGGAACACACATGTTCTGTGACGGAACGTTCTACTAGATGCCGTCAATCAACAGCTGATGTACTGGCAGGTCTTTACAGGGACTATCTTGGTGATCTTGGTCCGGATGTTAAACCTAAAAGTGTTGGAGTCATTTTCAATAAGCAATTTAGTCTAAAGGTAATTACTATGTTTCGACTGACTTATTAATAATAATGGTTGAGTTATAGGTATGTATAGGCTGAGTTAATTATTGATAACAATGGCTGAGTTATAGGTATATATAGGCGGAATTATTTACATTTTACGGCTCATTTATTGATTATTTAAGGCTGACTTATTCGAATGTATCGGCTGAGTTATTTATATATTATGGCTGATTTATTAATTTGTTGGTGTCGACAGATGGGTTATTGGAAGGCATATCGAACGCTGCTGAATGCAAGGCAGATCCATCAGGGAACTCCTGAGGAAAGTTTTAGCGAGTTGCCTTCTTACATATTCAAGTTAAAAAGGGAAAATCCGGGTACAGTCACGCGTCTTCAAATAGGTGATGAAGATAGATTCAAATATGTTTTTATTGCTTTTGGTGCGAGTATTGCTGGGTTTGCTTTCATGCGCAAAGTTGTTGTTGTCGACGGAACGTTTCTCCATGGTAGTTACAAAGGGACACTTCTAACAGCCCTAGCTCAGGATGGTAACTTTCAAATTTTCCCATTAGCTTTCGCTGTTGTTGACACTGAAAATGATGAGTCTTGGCGTTGGTTCTTTACACAACTCAAAGTTGCCATTCCAGACGAAAAGGATCTTGCGGTAATCTCCGACAGACATCAGTCAATAGGGAAAGCGATTCGTCAAGTGTATCCGTTGGCTTCACGTGGAATTTGCACTTACCATTTGTATAAGAACATCTTGGTGAAGTTCAAAGGAAAACATTTGTTCCCTCTGGTGAAAAAAGCGGCAAAGTGTTTTAGGCTAACTGATTTTAATGAGGCTTTCAATGAGATTGAAGCACGTCATCCCGAACTACATGGATACCTCCAACGAGCTGGTGTCCGAATGTGGGCGCGTGTTCATTTCCCGGGTGAAAGGTACAATTTAATGACAACGAATATTGCAGAATCAATGAACCATGCACTGTCAAATGCTAGAAGTCTTCCCATAGTTCAACTTCTAGAATCGATACGGGATATGATGACCAGATGGTTTTCTGAACGGAGAGAGGATGCAAAATCGCAGCAAACAACGCTCACTCGAGGTGTTGAGAAACTATTACAGGTAATTTTACATAAGTCAGTCGTCAATGTTGATAACTCAGCCGTAACAGTTACCATATCTCTGCCGTAATTGTTTCCTTATCTCAGCCATTACCATTATAGTTTCCATAACTCAGCCATTGTTGTTTCAATAACTCAGCCATAATTGTTTTCATAACTCAGCCTAAAGCGTTTTGTTTTTTGTTCTACTCCCTTATAGGACCGTGTCACCGGAGCAAGACTTATGGAGGTACAAACGATTGATGCTGTACGTGTTCAAGTGAAATATGGATCATCTTTGCATGTTGTAAATTTAGAAATAAAAAGTTGCACATGCCGTCGTTTCGACCAAGAGAAAATACCATGCATCCATGCAATCGCAGCTGCAGAGCATATGGATGTGTCTCGTATATCCATGTGCAATACAAAATTTAGGAGTGTCGATTTGGTTAACGGATGGGCTGGTTCAATCATGCCTCCAGATGAATCATTCCCTGCTCCTGAAATTGTGGATAATTAGAAGTGCTTGCCTCCGATTGTTGTGAACCAGCCAGGAAGACCAAAGAAGCGTAGGATTAAATCATCTTTGGAAGTTGCCACTGAAAATAAACGCCCTAGGAAGCAACACGCATGTTCGCGATGTAAGCAAGTTGGGCACAATGCAAAAACTTGTGCTCTATAGTTTATATTGTGTTATTACTCATCTGTCAAAGTATTATTACTTTATTTTGTGGTATTACTCATCTGTCAAGTAGTATAACTCAGCCATAACACACTATAACTCAACCATAACACACTATAACTCAGCCATCACATGAATCGACGATATATTTCGTCATGTATCATGATAACTCAGTCGTAATAAACTATAACTCAGCCATAAAATCAGTCGTATAAATCAGTCGTTTGATTGTTTCTTTGATAACTCAGTCATGACATGAATCGACTATATATTTCGTTTTCCCGTAAAAGCTATAACTCAGCCGTAAATTTTATAACTCAGCCATGACATTAAACTTCACTAAAATCGTTTTGATTAGTTTCCATTACACTTCATCCAAACAACAAAAAAATATATATATAATAACAACGCCTAAACGAGAGATCTCTGGTCGGGGGAGCCCGATCGAAAAGTTTCGCCACCAACCCTCTAGCGTTCTGGATGGTCCTGCAATTGCAGAACGGGAGCTGGGCCAGATATGTCAGTCTCCAATGGTTCCTCCACTGCGAGTTCGTTCACCGCAATTCGACAGAAATCTCGTACCCGTTGTAAGGCCTCTAGCCTTTCGATTGGCAATCCGGAGCCTCTGGACATCATGTCCTCTATAAAGGCACATGGGCCTTCAAGAAGATGGCGCTCGCGGAAGGCTTCACCCGACGACTCCAGGAAATTGACGTATCGGATTAACCTAGTCAAGCAAGCTCGATAGGCCCAGACATCCGTCATGAACGGGAAGGCGGTTTCCCTCAGGGGTTCGCGATCGCCTTTCTGGAGATCGGGTACATCCATCTGATCGACCAGTTCTTTGCACGCCTTGTGCTCATCAAGTAGACGGACCATTCGCCAGTGTGCCAAGAAGTAACCTTCGACGATAAGGTCTTCCAGGACTAGAATGGTTCCCTCTAAACGGTAAAAACGATGGAGCTGGTCAAGTTTCAGCTGAAGCGCCCGAATATACGCGCCCATCCTCTTTCGCTGAGCTCGGTACTCTCAAAGTTCTAGCTGAAGGGGAGACACACCGGGGTCGACAGTATTTGAGTTTGGAGCGACCTCACGAGATCGGGACGTCTCTCCTACCTCCTGTGGAATGGGATTTTCCGGCTTCCGATTGCCGGATGCGGCGGCTATCCTTTCCCGGGCCTGTCTCAGCAATGCGGATCGAGTTCTTGCTGGCATCCTTCTATTTCTTATGCTGGTGGAAGTTCGAATGATTTATTCCCCAAACCTTCATCCCTATTTATATAGAGTCATGGGATGTAACCGCCGCTTAGTCCACCAATCAGACTGCAGCGAAAATTCCGCTGTGTCCCGAGAATAACTATAAAAGACCGTGCAACACATTTAATGAAACGCGTCTTTCGTTTTCCCGTAAAGCTATAACTCAGCCGTTAAGCAATATTTTGGCAAGTTAACCTAATAATTACAAAAACATTTCTTTTGATAACTCAGCCATATAGATCAGTCGTTTGTTTTCATATTGTCTTTTTCGATAACTCAGTTATAACTCACTATAACTCAACCAAGACATGAATCGACTATATCTTTCGTTTTCCCTTAAAGCTATAACTCAGCCGTTAAGCAATATTTTGGCAAGTTAACCTAATAATAGACGCGACCTTTCTTTTGATAACTCAGCCATATAGATTGTTCATTTTGATATTTCATCCGTTATTCACTATAACTCAGCCGTCACATGAATCGACGTGACCTTTCGTGTTCCCATAAAACTATAACTCAGCCAATACATGAGAGTAGATACTAAAATGTGGAAGCATGAAAGGTGGATACATAGAATTAGCCGAAGAAAAAAAGGGACGTTTAATACATGAAAAAGATGGGAAACTATACGACTGCTGGAAAACAATTATTTTAAAATAAACAGAAATTAGAGTCACGAATTGATAAGGTAAAACTAAAAATCACTGCTGGAAACCCTAAAGGATCTCCGAGACTTTGAGGGACAACCACAGAAGGTAACAGTTTTGGCGGGAAACTAAACAATAAAATTATTGCAAGTTAACCTAATTTATTGGTAAGCAATATTTTGGCGGGAAACCATAAGTTATTCCTGTAATAGACGCATCGACGAGACCTTTTCAGATTATTCCTACTGATAATTCAGCCATTACTAACTAGAACTCAGTCAATACATGAATCGATGAGAATTATGGCTGAGTTATCATTAGAAACGAAGGTCATTTCTTCAAATTGTTTATAATGATAACTCAGTCATCATTCACTATAACTCAGCCGTCACATGACCTGTAACTCAGCCATATAGATTGTTCCTATAACTCAGTCATAACTCACTATAACTCGGCCGTTAAGCAATATTTTTGCAAGTTAACCTAATAATAGAATCGACCTTTCTTTTGATAACTCAGCCATATATATTGTTCATTTTGATAACTCATCCGTTATTTACTATAACTCAGCCGTCACATGAATCGACGTGACCTTTCGTGTTCCCGTAAAACTATAACTCAGCCAATGCATGAGAGTAGATACTAAAATGTGGAAGCATGAAAGGTGGATACATAGAACTAGCCGAAGAAAAAAGGGACGTTTAATACATGAAAAAGATGGAAACTATACGAATAAATGGAAAACGATTATTTTAAAATAAACAGAAATTAGAGTCACAAATTGATAAGGTAAAACTGGAAATCACTGCTAGAAACCCTAAAGGATCTTAGAGACTTTGAGGGACAACCACCAAAGGTAACAGTTTTTGCACTTGATTTCAAAGTCTCCGAAGCAGAGAGAACGGGAACACATCACAGCACAAGTGGGTGAAGGGAGTGGCGGGCTGTCAGGATAGCGATGGGAGGCTGAGTATGACTTTTTCCGGGCCGTATCAAAACAAGATAAATCATCAAGAAAATAATTACCGCTTACAATGGCATCCGAAGACATCAGAGGATAATGATTTGCATCAAACAGCTGGAGATAATGGATGGCCATATCCTCATTCCCTTGACAAATACTTAGTACCCCACATGCTAAGGTGGCATGACCATCGGCCGGTACAATACGACTGAGAATATCAATCCCACGCTGGATATCTCTATCCTCAGCCACAACCCTTAGCCCTTCGAAGTAAATGGCAATGGGGTTGCCGGCGTCAAAGCATTTGACGAAGAAAGGCCTGTGCCGCCCTTCATTTTGGAGGCCACCATCAGGGGCATTGGATGTGTTGATTTCTGATGAGGGATCGGTACAAAGGCAATAGATAGCAGTTGTCTTTAGAACTTCATCACTATATACTGCATTTTTCCCCCTACGACCAGCCCTTAAAATAGAACCAAGTGCGGTCCATCCACCATATTCTGCAGCATTTTCTGCAACAAGGGAAACGATTTTGATGAAAATGTCGTCGGGGAGATCCGGCATCTTGGGTGCTAGCGCGGACATAGTGTTGAAAAAAATAATTTTATTCTAGTTTGTAGTTGAGAGGTAATAGACTAAAAACGGGAATATTATAACTCAGGCACTTGGTTCTATTTGTAGTTGAGAGGTAATAAATAGACTAATGATTTTAGGGTTAAGCATATTTTGGCGGGAAACCATAAGTTATTCATGTAATAGACTAATAATCCTAGTGATAACTCAGCCGTCAAGTCATATATATATTTCAGCCATCACTTACTATAACTCAGCCATTACATGAATATACGAGACCTTTCGTTTTTCCGTAAAACTATAACTCAGCCGTTAAGCAAAATTTTGGCGGGAAACCGTAAGTTAACCTAATAATAGACACGACCTTTCTTTTGATATCTATAACTCAGCCATCATATGAATCCATAAAACTATAACTCAGCCGTTAACTAATATTTTAGCGGGAAACCATAAGTTAACCTAATAATCGACGTGACCTTTCGTTTTTCTATTGTTTTTCTTTTATATTCTCTTAATTCATTGTATCGTATTTTGGTGGGAAACCATAAGCTATTCATGTAATAGACTAATAATCCTAGTGATAACTCAGCCGTCAAGTTATATATATATATATATATATATATATATATATATATATATATATATATATATATATATTCAGCCATCACTTACTATAACTCAGCCATCACATGAATATACAAGACCTTTCATTTTCCCGTAAAAAACTATAACTCAGCCGTTAAGCGATATTTTGGCGGGAAACCGTAAGTTAACCTAATAATAGACGCGACCTGTCTTTTGATAACTATAACTCAGCCATAACATGAATCCGTAAAAATATAACTCAGCTGTAAAGCAATATTTTGGCGGGAAACCATAAGTTAACCTAATAGTCGACGTGACCTTTCGTTTTTCCAAAAGTTAACCTATTGTTTTTCCTTTAAATTCTCTTAATTCATTGTATCGTTTCGGTTTCTTACTCATTGTATCGTTTCCTTCTTCTCCGCTCACAATATATTGCACCTACAAATCTCCTCTACAACCATTATCAATATATCCTTTGATCATTGCATATGTAAGTCTCCTCTCCATCCCCTCTCAATCTATTGCATATTTTCCGATCATTGCACCTATCAGTTGGTGACGGTTGTTTTTATTTTGATAGCCGAGCTATGGACGGAGAGGGTTCCAGTAGGGGTCAAAAACGCAAGGCAGACGAAGCATTATCGCCAGCAAGAGTCCCAGAAGCTTACGAGTGGGAAGAGGAATCACTAATGGGTGTGTCCGAAGCCTTTTCTCAGACAAGGGCCGCGGTCGAGGCGGAGTCAAAGCGTCGCTACGCAGAAATTCTGCGTATGATGGATGAGCATATGAAGAAGAAGGAAGAGAAGACCGTCCTCGTGCATCAAGTGGAACTAATCGACGCTCAACTAAACCAACTGAATCAAATCTTGGCTGGAGAACTTGTCGACTTAGCGACAGAGCACACGAAGTTAGAGGAGATGAGAGAGATTGCGGAGGCCGATGCCGACATGTGTGTGGTTCCTCCTCCTGTTGATTGAGATTAACTAAAAGCTCATGGTTCCTCCTCCTCTTAATCGGTTTTTAGAAGTTAATTCCATTGTAATATCGTCTCCTCTTCTTTATGAACCCTAAACTTGTTTGATTTTTATTTCTTTTTGTAATGTTTCATATTAATATAACTCAGCCGGTATTATGATAAATCAGCCACTAAAGATTTATAAATCAGCCGTCACATGAATCGTTGAGAGTTTTCGTTTTCCCATAAATATTGTAACTCAGCCGCAAAGTCATATATATCAGCCATTTATTTTCATAAAGTTTCTTGAGGTAACTCAGCCATTCTCACTCTAACTCAGCCGTAACATGAATCGGTGCGACATTTCGAATTCCCGTAAATATGATATCTCAGCCGTCAAATCATATATATCATTCATTTACTTTCAAATTTTTTCTTGTGATAACTCAGCCATAAGTCACTATAACTCAGCCGTTACGTGACCTTTCGTTTTCCAATAATGGTTATAACTCAGCCGTAAAGCGATATTTTGGCGGGAAACCATAAGTTAACCTAATAATTTTAAAATCCAGTTGTTGGCGGGAAACCATAAGTTAACCTAATAATATTAATATTTAATTGTCGAGTGATGTTCTTCTTCTTAAAAACGAAAATCCCCAAATATCGAATGCTTAAACCCTAAAAAATCAAATTCTCGTAAATCATGAGCAATGTATCTGGAGATTCGAGTTGTGCATCAAATGTCCGAGAGAGAGGACGAGGTACATTTGTTGGCGTACCTAAGAGATGTTGGTGTGGAGAAGCAATCGTGGCCAAAAATTCGAAATCGGAGTCAAATCCTTGTCGACGATACTTCCGTTGTGGGTATGCAGCTGCGAAGAAGGTAGAGTCTGTTCTTGGTTATGTTGAATCTGTTCTTGTTGGATTATATTGAATCTGTTCTTGTTCCAATTGTTGTCTCCATCACCTTGATAGCTTATGAATGATGAACACGTCTTCAAGTGGGTCGATGAGGCACTGTTGGATGAGGTAGAGTCTTTCTCTGTTCAAACTGAAAAACTACAAATGGAGCTTGGGAAGGAACTATTTGAGAGGGTTGAAGATGCAAAATCAGAATTGAAAGCAAGGATGAAGGTTATGATAGTTGTGATAGTTTTTGGTTATATAATCATGTTTGGTCTATTTAAGATAGCAGGATGAGATAGTGTATGATGGGATTATGTTTCCATAATGTTGTTTGTTAATGGTTATGGATTCCAAGCAAACTAATGTTGTTGTTAGTGGTGTTTTATCAATCTTTTTTACTAACTCAGTCATATATTTACTATAACTCATCCATAACTCACTATAACTCAGCCGTCACATGACTTTTCGTTTTCCCGTAAATATTATAACTCAGCCGTCAAGTCATTTATATCACTCATTTACTTTCAAGTTGTTTCTTGTGATACCTCAGCCATAACTTACTATAACTCAGCCGTCACATGACCTTTCGTTTTCCCGTAAATATTATAACTCAGCCGTCAAGTTATATATATCATTCATTTACAAGAGTATATCTGGTTTTTAGAAAGTTTTAAAAGGTTTTACAAATTGTTTATAATGATATACTATATCAATTTTATTTGCTTTTCTAAAAGCTTTACAAGTTGTTTCTAATATTAAAACAGTAGACTCTGAATAAAATATTTTTTAAAAAAGAGTTTACAAGAGCAGTGACTGAAATATTTTAAACACTCCCCCTTCATAAGGAGTGTTCACCGGTCCGATTAGGGTGGCCTCCCAACGGAAAATGTCGTCATCAACAGTTACTAAAAAAAAGTCAAACACTCAGGATGGGAGCAGACCGTATAGATCGGACTCCAACGGTTCTTCCACCACCAGCTTGCTCAGTTCAGATCACCAGATCTGACAATCCCGCCTTAAGGATTCAAGCCTTTCCATCGGCACTTCGGAGCCCTTGGACACCATCTCCTCCAAGAAGGCACATGGACCTTCTACGTCATGGCTTTCGCGGAAGAAATAGTCCGTTGACTCCAAGTGGTTGATGTACCGCCTCAGCCTCTCCAGGCAAGCTCGGTAGGCCAAGACTTCCGTGTTGTGCGGGAAGTCAGAATTTCCCAAAGGTTCGTAATCACCTTCGGGTAAGTTGGGCACCACCATACGGGAGACCTGTTCTACGCAAGTGGCATGCTCAGCAAGTAGACGAGTCATGCGCCACTTCGCCAGAAAAAAACCTTCGGCGATGAGCTCATCCAGGACTCGGATAGTCCCTTCCAATCGGCAGAGACGAAAGACTTGCTCGAATTTAAGACGAAATGCTTTAATATAAGCGCCAAGTCTCTTGCGGCGAGCTCGGTACATCCGGAGTTCCCTTTGAAAAGGATTAAAGTAACGGGATCGAGACGGAGACTCTTGAGGGGGGGGCATTATCCGACGCATTCGGACCGAAACCGCTAGTTCCAGCGGCTGTCAGTTCTCGGGCCCGTTTCAACCATGCAGATTGGGTAGTCACTGGCATCTTTGCTAGTTTCGTTCTAGTTTGGAATGCTCTTAACATTTCCAACCCTTTCCCTATTTATACTAAAACTTGGAACGCAACCCCCACTGATTCCACTGCCGGGAAACCATAAGTTAACCAAATAATAGGCGGGAAATCATAAGTTAACCAAATAATAGAACGTGTAAAAATCACTATAAGTCTATAAAAATCCTACATTACGGATTTATAATTGGTACGATATCTCAGCCATTACGGATTTATAAATCAATATATATCAGATTGTTTCTAGTGATAACTCAGCCATAACTCAGCTGTCAAGTGAAAATATCAGCCATTACTCTTTTGATAACTCAGCCATAATTCACTATAACTCAGTCGTAACTTGACCTTTCGTTTTCCCGTAAATAATATAACTCTTTTGATAACTCAGCCGTTATAATATATCATTCATTTACCCGTCAAGTCATATATATCACTCATTTACTTTAAAATTGTTTCTTGTGATAACTCAGCCATTACTCAGACGTCACATGACCATTCGTTCTACCGTAAATATTATAACTCAGTCGTCAAGTCATATATATCACTTTACTCAGCCATAATGTTACTATCTCAACCATAACTCAGCTGTCACATGAATCGACGAGACCTTTCGTTTTCTCGTAAATATAATAAATCAGCCGTCACATGACCTTTCATTTTCCCGAAAATACAATAACTCAGCCATAAAATCATATTTTGGCGGGAAAAAATAGTTATATGATTTGGCGGTATTACGGTATCAAGGCAACTAACACCAGTTAGACAACACCATTTTAGCTGTATTACGATATCTCAGCCATTGCGGATTTATAAATCACTATAACTCAGCCGTTATATTAATCGACGAGACCTTTCGTTTTCCCTTAAATACCATAGCTCAGCCATACATTAGTATAACTCAGTCATTTGCTTTCAGATTGTTTGTTGTGATAACTCAGCCATTACGTTACTGAAATATTTAATTAAAAAAGGAGTTTACAACAGCAGAGACTGAAATATTTAATTAAAAAGAACAAATATAAGATAAATTATTCAAGAGTTCTTAAAAATAGATTTGAACTATTTAAGTTCATATTCAGTTTCCACTCCCAGCATATTGATTAGTCATCTCTCTAGCCATGGCGTCAAACCTTCTCCTATCAGATTTGTAGAGGTTAGCAAGGTATTCAATGGTCTGTTCCTCATCATTGACCTCTGGTTCAATTAACTTCTCCACTAATTCCTTGAAAACCTTAACAATGGACATGGGAGTCCACCAGTCGCGCCTCAAACGTTTTAGGTGAATGCCTCTCCTATCTGCTACATTTGGGTGGCAAATTCTTGTAATGAAAACAACCTGTATAATCAAGAAATTTTATTTAAAAAACTATTGAGTTGCTGCAAAAAAAGGAGTACTAATAATCATGCTTGCTAAAATAAAAAGGAGTATAATCAAAAATAGATACCTTGGGGGGACTACTTGGGTAATCAGGTGGAAAAGTAAGCCTAAGTTTAAACACTCCCCCTTCATAAGGAGTATTCACTGGTCCGATTAGAGTAGCCTCCCAACGGAAAATGTCGTCATCAACTGTTACTAAAAAAAAGGCAAACACTCAATCTCTTTTATCCTTGACAGTAAAACAAATCTACTCTGAAGATGTATGTGTTTACCTGCTGTGATGTTTGGCGAAAGATCCCTGTTCAGACATCTCAGATCAGTCCTTATAAGGCTTGAAGGAGAACGACGGGCTATTTCTGACGGATTGAAGGAAGAATGTAAATAGATTTTTCGAATCTGAGAGATGATTTAGGAGTTTTCGTGAGACAAATGTTTGATGAGTAAGTCCGATAGCAAAAAGTATTTATAATACGCGAAACGTCGCTTTGGTTTACGAAAAGTACCCCTTCGGCTTCATAAGCGACGCTTCGCGTATTACGCCTTCAATCAATTACGGTTTTACAAGTCTCTGATAGCGCTGTTTCGAACTATAACTCAGCCTTAACGTTACTATCTCAACCATAACTCACTATAACTCAGCCGTCACATGACCTTTTGTTTTCCCGTTACTATTATAACTCAGACGTCAAGTCATATATATCACTCATTTACTTTCAAATTGTTTCTTGTGATAACTCAGCCATGACATGACCTTTTTTCCCGTAAATATTATAACTCAGCCGTCAAGTCATATATATCACTCATTTACTTTCATATTGTTTCTTGTGATAACTCAGCCATTAATGAGAGGAGAGGAGATACTAAATTGTGGAAAATAGGGACCTTTAATACATGAAAAAAGATACTCGCTTTTAATACAAGAAATGGAAAATAATTATTTTAAAATAAACAGACTTTAGAGTCGCGAGTTGATAAGGTAAAACTGGAATTCACTGCTGGAAACCCTAAAGGATCTCAGAGACTTTGATGGACAACCACCAAAGGTAACAGTTTTTGCACATGATTTCAAAGATGTCTCTACAGTGGAGAGGAAGGAGACCGTTGAGATGATGGAGACCGTCTTCTAAATAACACATCACAGCACAAACGGGTGAAGGGAGTAGCGGGTTGTCAGGATAGCGAAGGGAGACTGTGTATGAGTTTTTTCGGGCCGTCTTATAACGAGATAACTCAAACATAAAATAATTACCGGTTAACATGGCATCCGAAGACTTCAGAGGATAATGATTCGCATCAAACAGCTGGAGGTAATGGACGGCCATATCCTCATTCCCTTGACAAATACTTAGTACCCCACATGCTATGGTGGCATAACCGTCAGCCGGTACAATACGACTGAGAATATCAATCCCACGCTGGATATCTCTATCCTCAGCCACAACCCTTAGCCCTTCGTAGTAAATGGCAATGGGGTTGCCGGCCTCAAAGCATTTGACGAAGAAAGGCCTGTGCCGCCCTTCATTTTGGAGGCTACCATCAGGGGCATTGGATGTGTTGATTTCTGATGGATCAGTACAAAGCCAATATATAGCAGCTGTCTTTAGAACTTCATCACTGTATACTGCATTTTTCCCCCTATGACCAGCCCTTAAAATAGAACCAAGTGAGGACCATCCACCATATTCTGCAGCATTTTCTGCAACAAGGGAAACAATTTTTATGAAAACATCGTCGGGGAGATCCGGCATCTTGGGTGCTCGAGCGGACAGAGTGTTGTAAAAAATAATTTTATTCTAGTTTGTAGTTGAGAGGTAATAGACTAAAGTAACGGGAATACTTGTATATATACAGAGATGGAATAATATTATATTATTTGGTTGGACCAGAGTACAAGAAAGTTTTCCCGTAAATATTACAACTCAGCTGTAAAGTGAATATATCAGCCATTACTTTTTCGATAACTCAGCCATACCTCACTATAACTCAGTCGTAACATGACCTTTCGTTTTCCCGTAAATAGTAGTATAACTCAGCCGTCAAATCATATATATCATTCATTTACCTTTAAAAATTTTCTTCTAATAACCCAGCCATTACTCTCTATAACTCAGTTATAATATGTCCTTTCGTTTCCCGTATATATTATAACTCAGCCGTCAAGCGATATTTTGGCGGGAAACCATAAGTTAACCTAATAATAAACGCGACCTTTTGTTTTTCCTATTGTTTTTCCTTTATATTTTCCTCATTCATATGTCTGACTCTCTTTCATCTCTTTCATCTCTTCTTCGTTTCTATTGTTTCTCTTTATCTTCTCTTAAATCACAGATCTGTCTATCTGTTACATCTTCCTATCGACATGGAAGTTGTTCCTCACATCGATGGACAGTTTTTTAGAGATGTCGAAGCGATCATCTGCGCCACTGATCGAGAGAATATTCCGGTTCTAAACCCTGGTGTGGGTTCCTTGGTTGACAAAACCACTGTTACGTGGTTCAAGTTCCTTCACGTTCTCTCTATCGCGATCGGAGGAATACTTCAACACAACTGGTACCATGCGTGGCCGACGTACCGCTTGATTCCCTTCCACTTTAAGAGACGGTGGTTTCTCCTCCTCGCGGTAAGATCAATAAAACAAACCATATTGATATTATTCTTTACTCTTATCGTTCCTTTCCTTCAATTGTAGCGTAAATACACGTGGGATCCAAAGCATACTTTAACGGTCTGGACGCAGTTTAATTTGGTGGCTAGAACGATATTCAGATCCCAGATACGTGCTCTCAGGAGGATATGGGCGAGTGGTGGCAATAAACCCAAGATGCTGACTAGCATAGTTTGGAATGATTTGGTCGATATGTTTGAAGAATTTGGCCCAGATGACGTCGGTTTCAAAAAGTGATTGTCATTGTACTTTTGTGTCGTCTTCTACATGAACTAATGAACTATGAACTACGAACTATGATTTTGTGTTTTTTTATTTTTCTATTTCGTTTTGTTAGTACTTTCATATTAATATAAGGGAAGGGAATCAGTCGTTATTACGATATCTCAGCCATCACAGAATCATAACTCAATCATAAAGTTCAATAAGTCAACCACATTATAGAATAACTCAGACATCACTTTACCGTAACACTTTGAATAATTATTTTAAATTTAGATTTGAGTTATAATAATTTTAATTTTAATTGTCGGACAAATACTTTTACAAAAAATAAAAATGCGTGAAACGTTTTAATCATATCGAGAGACGTTTTAATACTTTAAGAAAAATAAAATTCGAAATTCGAATAATAATTATTTAATTATTTGCAATAATATCTTGTGATAAAAAGCTCACTTTATGAATTTATTATGCGTGTGGATTTGAGCAGACACAGAATTAGTGATTTTTCACGCTTCCCTAACAACACTTTTTGTAATATCGAGAGATGTTTTAATACTTATTAGTAATCTGACAGAACAAAAGACCCAAGAAAGAAAGAAGAATACGTTTTCATATCTTCATATTATTGAGAATACCCTAAACAATAACTCAGCCATAACGTTACCATAACTCAGCCAACCCCAATTTAGAATGACTATATAACCGACCAAACCGATCCAAACCGGAAACTAATTTTTCCATTATTTTCGGTTAATTACGGTTATATTCGGCTTGCTATCGGTTATATTAAGTTAATCGACCTAATATTGATAACATTTGGGTTATTTATGGTTATATAGTCGTCTAACCGACACATAACCAGAAATAACCGAAAAGTAATTTCAGAATTTTTTTAAGAATTTGAAAAATGGTTATCATATTAGTATATCCAAATTACCACCTTAAACCAAACACAATATAACCAAAACCAAACTGTTATATTAAAACCCATAATATTGGAAATATGAAACATACATATCTAACCCTAACCCTAACCCTAACCCTAACCCCTAAACGTCATGTGTTGTATGTTTTACACATCCTTGGTGAGAATGTGTAAAAATCAATCTTTGTCTATAATTATTATTTTTCATTGCTTATAGTGATTGTAATATTCCTTTTTTCATTCTATATTTTAATTTTGAGTTATAATAATTATAATTTACAAATATTTCATAAGTCAGCCGTTTATGTCGACAACTCAGCCGTATCAGTCAAATGTTTGAGAAATACTTTTATTAAAAAAAAATTTTTTTAATTCAAATTCAAATTTTAAATTTTTTTTAAATAAAAAATCGCTAAATCTTACTTATTACGCGTGTGGTTCTTAACAGTAAACATAATTATTGTTTGTGTCTCTCCAACAACACTTTTTGTCTTCTCGAGAAGGTATATAATAAATTAATATACCGTAAACGATAACTCAGCAATAACTTTACCATAACTCAGCCAACCCTAAATTAGAATGAATAAATAACCGACCAACCGAACCAAACCGGAAACTATTTTTACATTGTTTTCGATTAGTTACGGTTATATTCGGCTTGCTATCAGTTATATTAAGTTAATCGACCTAATTTGGATAACATTTGGGTTATTTATGGTTATATAGTCGTCTAACCGACACATAACCGGAAATAACCGAAAAGTAATTTCAGAATTTTTTAAAAAATTTGAAAAATGGTTATCATATTAGTATATCCAAATTACCACCTTAAACCAAACACAATATAACCAAAACCAAACTGTTATATTAAAACCCATAATATTGGAAATATGAAACATACATATCTAACCCTAACCCTAACCCTAACCCTAACCCTAACCCCTAAACGTCATGTGTTGTATGTTTTACACATCCTTGGTGAGAATGTGTAAAAATCAATCTTTGTCTATAATTATTACTTTTCATTGCTTATAGTGATTGTAATATTCCTTTTTTCATTCTATATTTTAATTTTGAGTTATAATAATTATAATTTACAAATATTTCATAAGTCAGCCGCTTATGTCGACAACTCAGCCGTATCAGTCAAATGTTTGAGAAATACTTTTATTAAAAAAATTTTTTTTTAATTCAAATTCAAATTTTAAATTCTTTTTAAATAAAAAATCGCTAAATCTTACTTATTACGCGTGTGGTTCTTAACAGTAAACATAATTATTGTTTGTGTCTCTCCAACAACACTTTTTGTCTTCTCGAGAAGGTATATAATAAATTAATATACTGTAAACGATAACTCAGCAATAACTTTACCATAACTCAGCCAACCCCAAATTAGAATGAATAAATAACCGACCAACCGAACCAAACCGGAAACTATTTTTACATTATTTTCGATTAGTTACGGTTATATTCGGCTTGCTATCGGTTATATTAAGTTAATCGACCTAATTTGGATAACATTTGGGTTATTATGGTTATATAGTCGTCTAACCGACACATAACCGGAAATAACCGAAAAGTAATTTCAGAATTTTTTTAAAAATTTGAAAAATGGTTATCATATTAGTATATCCAAATTACCACCTTAAACCAAACACAATATAACCAAAACCAAACTGTTATATTAAAACCCATAATATTGGAAATATGAAACATACATATCTAACCCTAACCCTAACCCTAACCCTAACCCCTAAACGTCATGTGTTGTATGTTTTACACATCCTTGGTGAGAATGTGTAAAAATCAATCTTTGTCTATAATTATTACTTTTCATTGCTTATAGTGATTGTAATATTCCTTTTTTCATTCTATATTTTAATTTTGAGTTATAATAATTATAATTTACAAATATTTCATAAGTCAGCCGTTTATGTCGACAACTCAGCCGTATCAGTCAAATGTTTGAGAAATACTTTTATTAAATTTTTTTTTTTAATTCAAATTCAAATTTTAAATTCTTTTTAAATAAAAAATCGCTAAATCTTACTTATTACGCGTGTGGTTCTTAACAGTAAACATAATTATTGTTTGTGTCTCTCCAACAACACTTTTTGTCTTCTCGAGAAGGTATATAATAAATTAATATACTGTAAACGATAACTCAGCAATAACTTTACCATAACTCAGCCAACCCCAAATTAGAATGAATAAATAACCGACCAACCGAACCAAACCGGAAACTATTTTTACATTATTTTCGATTAGTTACGGTTATATTCGGCTTGCTATCGGTTATATTAAGTTAATCGACCTAATTTGGATAACATTGGGTTATTATGGTTATATAGTCGTCTAACCGACACATAACCGGAAATAACCGAAAAGTAATTTCAGAATTTTTTTAAAAATTTGAAAAATGGTTATCATATTAGTATATCCAAATTACCACCTTAAACCAAACACAATATAACCAAAACCAAACTGTTATATTAAAACCCATAATATTGGAAATATGAAACATACATATCTAACCCTAACCCTAACCCTAACCCTAACCCCTAAACGTCATGTGTTGTATGTTTTACACATCCTTGGTGAGAATGTGTAAAAATCAATCTTTGTCTATAATTATTACTTTTCATTGCTTATAGTGATTGTAATATTCCTTTTTTCATTCTATATTTTAATTTTGAGTTATAATAATTATAATTTACAAATATTTCATAAGTCAGCCGTTTATGTCGACAACTCAGCCGTATCAGTCAAATGTTTGAGAAATACTTTTATTAAAAAAAAATTTTTTTAATTCAAATTCAAATTTTAAATTCTTTTTAAATAAAAAATCGCTAAATCTTACGTATTACGCGTGTGGTTCTTAACAGTAAACATAATTATTGTTTGTGTCTCTCCAACAACACTTTTTGTCTTCTCGAGAAGGTATATGTAATAAACCAGCCATAATTATGAAAATAGACAAATCAAAGTTTTACAAATCCAAGTACAACGAGATAACAAACAAAACGAAGGAAGGACATAATGCATTATTAAATCTGGATCAAAAAAACCAGGTGCCTCATTGTAGATTTCTGCAGCCATTTTAACCCGTATAGCCTGGATATTTTGATCACTTATTCCATCAAAAGACACACCAAGCGCTAGACATTCAATAAACTTTAAAGCGTACACGCCACAGTCACCAACCTGTACGTTTTGAGGGACCTTGGAGGCACTCTTCCTCCTGAAACCGAACTGATTGGCAGTAGGTGTACGAATTTCGTGAGGAACGTTCGCGTTCATCATTGCTGGAATCATCCGTGTAAACGCCCTACAATCATTCAGCATTTTAAGCTCACTCTTTTCGGTTACTTGTCCCACGATGCTATCATAGCAATCAATATGCCTTCTCTTTAGATCCACGTGCAGCGCCACCCAGTGATTGCCTCCAGTTTGTGGACAAATATACAGGTGATCCACATCTTCTATCCACTTCAAATTAGTTTGTTCATCTGATGGAATCAAACCTTTAACTAATTCTTCATAACAATTGCCAGTCATTGTAAAAAACTTGGGTTTCATATTGAACATCGTATAATCACCAATCATCGATCTAGTGAACCACGGGTCTATAAACGCAATGCGTTTGTTGTGGAATGGGAAGGGATCTCGTTTGTACCTAATACTGAGGAGTCTCATAAACGCGCCCAAGTGCTGTAAAACAGAAATCAAGTTATAATATCTCAGCCGTAAACATAATAACTCAGACGAGATCCTAATAACTCAGACATCAAGTTAAACTTACTTTATCAAACAGCCACCCAAATGTACCAGACGGCCAGTTATTTCTTTCGGTGATGAGAGTCCTATAGAATTCAATATTTGATGTTGACTTGCCTAATGGTGTACCCCTAAGAAAAAAATAAGAACAGGTTAATATAATTTTAACAAGATGTGATTAACAAGGGTCTAAAGGGTCATACTCGGCTTTCTTTAGGTACTCCAAAAGTTTCTGCAACTTGACCGGATCAACAGGTGCCAGAGGATCATATATTCCAGGTCCAGGTGAACAGTTCTTCCTCATGCACGTCAGTCCGTTGTCCCCAATATAAGGAAAAGTCCTCTCTTGTGTAGCTTGTAGTTTATTCAATGAACTTCCATCCGGGGACAGCTTAACATTCTCCAGCCTTAAAGCTTTGATTCTATCAAGCCTAATCTTTTCCTCCTCATCATCCTCAGATTCAGGTTCAAGGATATTGTATTCAGCCATAATCTTGGCTGTCATATCACATATACTGCTGTCAGCAGCGTCGGCACCAGCGTTTGCACCAGCTTTGGATACTCCCTCATTCAAATCAGATCCCAATTGATTGATTTGATTAGGCTTAGTAGTCTTTCTAACTCTTTTCTTTGGCGGATTATTTCCATCCTTCTCTTCCGCCAAATCTTTGACCTTCTTTGCAGCCGCCGCCTCATCTTCTGCCTTCTTTTCCGCAAACTCTTTGACCTTCTTCGCAGCCGCCGCCTCATCTTTGGCCTTCTTTGCCGCCAACTCTTTGTTCTTCTTCGCAGCGGCCGCCTCAACTTTGGCCTTCTTTGCATTTAATTCTTCGTCCTTCTTTCCATCATTGGCATTTTTCCTCGTGTTAGTCCGTTGAATTGGTTTCGTAGCAGCTGGAGACTTCTCAATGAAATTAAGAAGATGATCTTTATCAAACTCATCTTTATCAAACTCTTTATTCAGATTCCTACTGACCCCAGCCAAACCACTGCCAACTACCTGTATAACATAAGCGAAGACAATTAAAGATAATGATAACTCAACCTAAACAATCTGGAAACTCAGCCATAAGATTAACATAATTCAGACATTACCGGAGGACTGTTGACAGAGTAGTTTTGGTGCATTTTTCCTGGAACTGCTGGTACTGGTGGACTTTTTGGTGACAACAGTTCATCAATAAGGTTCTTTATTTTGAAAATTTTACAAGTGTTTTGTGACAACAGTTCATCCCCAAGGTCTTCAACATTGTTTTGGCCAGTTTGCCCAACACCCAAGGAAAGCACGTGCTGTTTCATCTGCTTGAGATCACTCTCAACAGAACGAAACCTGGTTTCAAACCTTTCATTCATCCTCTCTTCTATTCTATCTCCAATGTTTTTTTCCAAGGTGTCAAACCTTGAGGTTAAATTAGACACCAACTCAATGAGAGTTCCAACCGGTCCACCACCCTGACTGTTGGAAACTACCACCTTCTGTTCAGCTCCTTCACCAAATCCACCACCCTGACTGTTGGAAACTACCACCTTCTGTTCAGCTCCTTCACCAGATCCACCACCCTGACTGTTGGAAACTACCACCTTCTTGACTTTCTGCTTCTTTGCGGGAGGAGAGTCAGAATCAACATCCCAAAAACCTTTAACAAACTTATCCTCATGTATGTCTTGGATAAGGCGATCAACTGCTGGGTCGTCTTTTTGATCTGGCCACGTATGAAATAGCTCCCGTACATCATCCTTCATAACCATTTTAGTCACACGCAGCTGTAACATAAGAGAATATGAGACCCATCAGGGAATAATAACTCAGCCAACACTAAACAATAACTCAGCCAACACTAAACCATAACTCAGCCGTAGAACGTTACTAAACAATACTAAACAATAACTCAGCCAACACTAAACCATAACTCAGCCTTACCTCACCAAGCGCTTTGATCTCTTTAGCAATTACCGATACCATCGTAGAACGTGTACGGTTTCCACCCCATTAAAGCATCGGTATGCCACCATCATTAGCTGATGCATCCCCAAACCGTTCTCCAAAGCATTTGATGGACTCATACGCCCAAGCCTGTAACACGGGTGTAAACCCACTGAGGGTGTACGACTTTCCCGTAGGATTCAGCATCTTTATGGAATCAACAAGAGCTTCAAATGCTGACCGACCCCACGGATACGTCTTCATTGCTTCATCATCAAAAACTCTTTTGGCACTTTCATATGGAATTCTAGAGTTATGATGCAAACCATAAAGTCCAATGTGTTGAAGAAGCAACAGCCCCAACCATTTACGATGATCAAGGTTAACCCATCCCCGGCACACTTTTAATGCTTCCCTGAGTTCAAGTAGCGTTGGACCTGCCCCACCAGGCACTTTCAAAAGTCGGAAGAACTTTTTGTGTTCCTCTTCAAGTTCAAACTGTTCAGTAGGCATTGGGTCTATGTTTAACCCCGTCAGATAATGAAATTCATTCAACCCAAACCTGATAGGTTGACCGCCGACCACAAACCAAAGCTCCTTCTTATGTACCCTTAACTGGTTACATAGTAGGAAATAAACAACCTTACCAGACCAGACGAATTGGCTATCAGCTAGCTTAGAGATTATTCCAATTGGTACTTTCTTCGTTTCATCCCACGCATCCAGTCCTATTGATTCCCTAATCTGAGGTAATTCTAACATCCTGAAATTTGTGTTTATATCTCTAGACTCTATTTTAGCGTATAGTCTTGGTGGGTAATCCCTTGCTTGTTCTTCAGAAATATCCTTCGCCATCTGATAGTAAAGCATAAAATAAATCAGCCATAACATATGGCAAACACAAGGCATATAATAACTCCGCCATAATACATAACTCAGTCGTAAAGCATAAGATAACTCAGTCCAAACTCAGCCATCCAAGACGGCGACAATCACCCGTATCTCAAAAATAAATAGGAAGACACATACCGGAACTCGAAGACGAGACGGCTTAGACGGAAAACGAACAAGACCAGCGCCGACGAAGAGAAGAAAGAGCGAATGAGGATATCGAGCGAGGACGGCGAGAGATGACGGCGGGAGAGTAGAAAAAGACAGATTATCGCCGGCGCAATTAGGGTTAGATTTCGCCGACGATAAGGACAGAGAGTTTTTTTTTTCCGCGGTTTAAAAACCGTTCACTTTCCCTCTCATTGTAACTGTCGATGCTGGAAAGATAACTCAGCAGTCATAAACGGTATCTCAGCCAACCCTCAAATTAGAATGATTAAATAACCGACTAAACCGAACCGAACCGAAAAAATAATTTTTCCCAATTTGGTATTTTTGTATTGGTATGTTTGCCTAGTTTTCTTATATTCGGCTTATTTCGGTTATATTATGCTAATCTACCTAATTACAATATATTTTGGGTTATTTATTGTTAGATATTCATCTAACCGACCAATAACCGGAAATAACCAAAAATTAATTTCAAAATTTTAAAATTTTTTTAAAAAAATTATTTTCAAAATGGTTCAACCATAAGTATATCCATATTACCACCTTAATCCAAACACATTATATCCAAAACCAAACTGTTATATTAAAAACAAATAATGTTACCTCATCTAACTCTAAACCCTAAACCCTAACCCTAACCCTAACCCCTAAACAACATGTTTTGGTATGTTTGACACATTTTGATCAGAATGTGTAAAAATCACTCTTTTTGTCTATAATTATTATTTTTATTGGTTATAATAATAGTAATATTCATTTTGCCATTCTAAATTTTAATTTTGAGTTATAATAACCTTATTTTACAAATATCTCATAACTCAGCCGTTTAAGTCAATAACCCAGCCACTACTTAGTCAAATTACTGGCCCCTTCTTTAATAATAAATAAAAATACATGACAAATTTGAATTCAAATTTTTGAATTTATTTTTAATAATAAATCGTTTAAAATATTTTTATTAAGCGTATGGATGATAACAAGAAACATAATTATTGTTTGCGTCTCCCCAACAACCCTTTTTGCATTCCCGAGCGGGTATATAATAAATTAATAGGGTGGCCGTCGGATAACTCAGCCGTAAAACCATTATTATGGCCGTTGCATAAGTCAGCCATAACAAAGTTGTTAATTTAACTGACTATCCTAAGTCAGTCGTGTAAAGAACACAACTCAGCCTTCAAGTATATTACTGTCAAACGACGTCGTTCGATATATTGTTTTAGTATAAATTAAGGGATTTGGTGTGATTTTTATTGCTTCAGTAATCGAGATCGAGTCAAGATGATGGCAAATAGAGAT
The DNA here is from genome assembly GCF_030686135.1 of Camelina sativa. Lineage (NCBI taxonomy): Eukaryota > Viridiplantae > Streptophyta > Magnoliopsida > Brassicales > Brassicaceae > Camelina > Camelina sativa. Next base: position 36,736,353 of record NC_141891.1, read on the forward strand.
ATATACGGCGGCAACTCCAGGGCTGATAAGAAAACTGCTTCTGAAGCACTAGCTGAGGTAGATCTCTAGACTATCTGAAATCTCAAAGCATTATCTTAATATTGTGTTTGTGGAACTGTAGGAACTGAATCGTAATGAAATAAATATGAAAATGAGGTACGGCGAAATCCGGAGGCGAGACAAGGGCGTTCCAATCGGGTGTAATTGCGGTGCGGTGCTTCTCGTTGCCACTTCTAATGATCCTACCACGAGAGGAGAACGTTATTTCAGTTGTCCGTATGACATCACAGATGTAAAGATTTTTGTTCTCTTATTGTTGAGTTTTGTGTTCTGTTTCTGACTTTTTTTTTAGTCTAATATGAATTATGTACTATTTGTAAGGGTCCCGGTCAAGGCTGTGGTTTCAGGAAGTGGTGGACTGATGCAGTGCGCGAAGAGTTTAGGGTTACTCAGGAGGAGAAGAATGAGATGAAGCAGGACTTGGATGCAACCAAGAAGCGCATCGAGATTCAAGAAGAAATGATCTTGTATTTGGAAAAGAAATATGACGCGCTGGAGAAGAAGTTTGAGAGCTTGAACAAGTATCTGTGAGATTAGTCAAGCTCCGTTGTTTTTTTTTTTTTTTTTTTTTGGAATTGATATGAACTTTCTATGTTGTGGTGTTTTATCAATCTATTTTAATAACTCAGTCATGATTAATTATAACTCAATCATCATTAATTATAACTCAGCCGTCATAGACGATATCTCAGCCAACCATCAAACTAAATACAAGATCACCGTCTGGGTCGGGGTTTCACCATCACCGTCTGGGTTGGTCCTGCAGACGAAGTGGAGGCCGTGGACCTGATAGATCGTCTGCCAGCGGTTCCTCCACCGTTACCTTGTCCAGTTCGGTTCGCCAGAACTGACGAGCTTGCCTTAGGGTCTCCAGTCTCTCCCTCGGAACTTCGACGCCTCTTGACGCCAAGTCTTCCAAAAAGGAACACGGGCCCTCGACCAAGTGCCTCTCACGGAAAATTGGGCCGGCCGACTCCAGGAAATTGGCGTACCGCCTTAATCTCTCTATGGAAGCCCGGTAGGCCCAGATATCCACAGTAAACGGGTGCGCGGTATCTTCGAGAGGTTGACAGTCAGCCTCAAAAAGGACAAACACCTCCATACTCGCCACCAGCTCTTGGCACGCCGCATGCGCGGCGAGCAGCCCGGTCATACGCCACTTCTCCAAGAAGAAACCTTCGGCGATTATTTCGTTCAGGACCCGAATAGTCCCGTCCAAACGATAAAGCCAACAGACTTCGGCCAATCTACGGCGTCTCGCCATAAGGTGAGCCCCCAGCCTATAGCGGCGAGCTCGATACCTTCGGAGTTCCTGACATACGAGGCTCCCTTCTGCACCCGTCATATCGACATGCGGAACAGGTGCGCGAACGCGGAACGTTTCCACGCCCTCTTGGGCGGAGGGATTATTCGACGTTTCAGTTCGGCTGGAACCGCTCGCCGAAGCGGCTATCCTTTCCTGAGCCCGTCTCAGCCTCGCAGATCGAGTAGTCACCATCTCTTTCTCTCTATATCTTGGAAAGTTGTGGAGGTTGGAATATTTCAATCTCTCAGGCTCTCAAACCTATTTGTACGGGATTATGGGAAGTAACCGCCGCTGAATCCACCAACCAGAGTGCAGCGAGATTTTCGCTGCGTCCCGAGAATCTCGCTGATTAATTATAACTCAGCCGTCAATAGATGATATCTCAGCCAACCCTCAAATTAGAATGACTAAATAACCGACTTAACCGAACCGACCGATAAAATAAATTTTCCAATTTGATATTTTTGAATTGGTATGTTTGGTTTATTTCGGATGTATTCGGCTTAATTTCGGTTATATTAGGCTAATCTACTTTATTGCAATATATTTTGGGTTATTTATTAGAATGACTAAATAACCGACTAAACCGAACCGACCGATAAAATAAATTTTCCAATTTGATATTTTTGAATTGGTATGTTTAATTAATTTCGGATATATTTGGCTTAATTTCTGTTATATTAGGCTAATCTACTTAATTACAATATAATTTGGGTTATTTATTGTTAGATATTAATATAACCGACCCATAACCGGAAATAACCAAATATTTTTTTGACTTTTTGATTTTTAAAAAAATATTCAAATGTAATAATATTATTATATCCATATTACCACCTTAAACCATACACATTAAAACACATTAGAACCAAATCCAAAAATCAAATAATCTGAACCCTACATCTCAAACCCTAAACCCCAACCCTAACCCTAACCCTAACCCCTAAACGTCATGTGTTGTATGTTTTACACATCTTTGGTGAGAATGTGTAAAAATCAATCTTTCTCTATAATTATTACTTTTTATTGGTTATAATAATTGTAATATTCATAATTCAATTTTACATTTAAATGTTGAGTTATAATAATGTAAATTTACAAATATTTTATAAGTCAGCCGTGTAAGTCAATAACTCAGCCATCACTTAGTCACTTTGTCGGAATTTTAAGATTTTTTATTCGAATTTTGAGTTCAATTTTTTAATTATTTTGTATAATATATTGTGAAAAAACTAACTTTATAAATTGATTACGCGTGTGGATCTGAGCAGGTACAGAATTATTGTTTGGGCTTCCCCAACAACACTTTTAGTAATATCGAGGCACGGCACGAAAGACTAAACGAAGCCGTCCCAAGTACATAACTCAGCCATAACTCACTCATCCGTACGAAGTAGATAACTCAGCGGTTCGAAATATATAACTCAGCCATAACATATATGTTTATTCAATATTTAATTATAACTCAGCCGTGTGAAGTACATAACTCAGCCGTAACATTGAAAAGATACTAAACAAAGAACTTTCTTATCCAAGTACAATTCCTACCAAAAGAAATTGAGATGTTTTTTTACATATCCAAGTACAATTCCTACCAAAAGAAATCCAAAGGTTTTTTTACATATCCAAAGTGCAATTCCTACCTACCAAAAGAAATACAAATGTTTTTTACGTGAACTGATTCATAAAATCAGGTGACTCATCGAAGATTTCTGCTGCCATTTTAACACGTATACCCTGGATGTTTTGATCACAGATTCCATCGAAAGACACACCAAGCGCTAGACATTCTATAAACTTTAAAGCGTACACGCCACAGTCACCAACCTGTACGTTTTGAGGGACCTTGGAGACTGTCCTCCTCCTGAAGGTAAACTGTTTGTAAGTAGGTGTACGAATTTCGTGAGGAACGTTTGCGTTCATCATTGCTGGAATCATCCGCGTAAACGCCCTACAAGCATTCAGCATTCTAAGCTCACTCTCTCCGGTTACTTGTCCCACGATGCTATCATAGCAATCAATATGCCTTCTGTTGAGATCCACGTGCAGCGCCACCCAGTGATCACCTCCAATTTGTGGAGCAATATACAGGTGATCCACATCTTCTATCCACTTCAAATTAGTTTGTTCATCTGATGGAATCAAACCTTTAACTAATTCTTCATAACAATTGCCAATCATTGTAAAAAACTTGGGTTCGGACTTGAACAACGGATAATGACGGTGAACCATTTCACTGGTGAACCACGGGTCTATAAACGCAATGCGTTTGTTGTGGAATGGGAAGGGATCTCGTTTGTACCTACACCTAAGGACTCTCATAAACGCGCACAAGTGCTGTACAACAGAAAACTGAGTAGTAAACAACAACGCAGCCATAATGTAATATAAGTCAGACAACGACAACAATAACTAAGACATTAAGATAAACTTACTTCATCAGTAACCCACCCATATTTACCATATTCTTCTGGCTTCACTGGCCATTCCTTTCGTTCGGTCATTAGCACCCTATAGAATTCAATTTCCATTCCGCATTTGCCTAACGGGATATTCCTAACAAACAAATAAACACAAGTTAATATAATGTTAACAAGCTGTTATTAACTTGTTAAGCAAAAGGGTCTAAAGGGTCATACTCGGCTTTCTTTAGGTACTCCAAAAGTTTCTGCAACTTCACCGGATCAACAGGTGCCAGAGGATCATATATTCCAGGTCCAGGTGAAGAGTTCTTCCTCATGCACGTCAGTCCGTTGTCTCCAATATTAGGGAAAATCCAGCTTGGATGATCTTGTTGTGTATTCAATGCACTCCCATCCGCTGACAACTTAACACTCTCCAGCCTTAAAGCTTTAATTCTATCAAGCCTAATCTTTTCCTCCTCATCATCCTCAGATTCAGGTTCAAGTGAGTCGGCTTCAGCAAAATACTCGTCTGTAATATCTTCTGCACCAGCTTCTGCACCAGCTTCTGAACCTCCAGGTAGTACAAATTTCAACGGCTTAACACCAGCAGCCACAACAGCAGCAGTAGGATTTGTAGGCGCCCTACCTCTACCTCTACCTCTACCTGTACCTCTACCTGTACCTCTACCTCTACCTCTACCTCTACCTCCACCTCTACCTCCAGCCGCAGCTACTTCTTTAGCCTGCTTTGCCGCAGCTACTTCTTTGGGCTTCTTTAACGCAGCTACTTCTTTGGCCTTCTCTGCCGCCTCTAACTCTTTGGCCTCCTCTGCCGCCTCTAACTCTTTAACATTTCTCCTCGTGGAAGGCCGTCTTTTCGTATCAGCTGGTCTCTTAGTAGCTGGAGACTTCTTAGCATCTGGAGAAGTCAAATAGTTCTTTTCCTGTATATTAAAATTATAATAACTCAGCCTAAATATTCTGAAAAATCAGCCATAAAACAAAGATGAATCAGACATTACCTTCTCTCCCGCCTCTAACTCTTTGGCCTTCTCTGACGCCTCTAACTCTTTGGCATTTCTCCTCGTGGAAGGCCCTGTTTTCGTATCAGCTGGTTTCTTAGCAGCTGGAGACTTCTTAGGAGAAGTCAAAGAGTTCTTTTCCTGTATATCATAGCGAAGACAATTAAAATTATAATAACTCAGCCTAAACATTCTGAAACATCAGCCATAAAACAAAGATAAACCAGACATTACCGGCTCTCCCGCCTCTAACTCTTTGGCCTTCTCTGACGCCTCTAACTCTTTGGCATTTCTCCTCGTGGAAGGCCCTGTTTTCGTATCAGCTGGTTTCTTAGCATCTGGAGACTTCTTAGGAGAAGTCAAAGAGTTCTTTTCCTGTATATCATAGCGAAGACAATTGAAATTATAATAGCTCAGCCTAAACATTCTGAAAAATCAGCCATAAAACAAAGATAAACCAGACATTACCGGAACTTTTGGTGGACCTTTTGATGTCTGAAGTTCCTGTCCATGTCCCAGGTTATTTAGTTCCTGTCCCATTTTTAAAGTCTGGTCAGTCGTGCTCTTTGCAAGTATGAGCTCTTTCATCTGTTTGAGGTCCGTCTCAAAAGATCCAAGCCTGGTTTCAATCCTTTCATCCATCTTCTTCTCCAGATTCGCCGATACATTTTCAATGTTCCTATCAACGGTGTCAAACCTTGTGTATAACTTAGAGATCAATTCGTAGAGATCATCTTCCCCAGCATCTTCCTCCTCACTTACCTTTTTTCCTTTCTTCTTCCTTTCCTGTGCAACTCCTTCATTAGTTTCCTGACTGTTGGAAACTTTCATCTTCTGAACTTTCCGCTTCTTTGCGGGAGGAGATTCAGACTCAACAACTGCTTCAGCTTTCTTTCTTTTTTTCTTCTTATCACTCCCCTTAACATCCCAAAAACCTTTAACAAACGTATTCAGATGTATGTCTTCGATCAGGCGATCGATTGCTGGGTCGTCTTCTTCTTCTGGCCACGAATGAAATAGCTCGCAGCCATTTTCCTTCATAACCATATTAATCACACGCAGCTGTAACATAAGAGATTATGAAACCCATCAGTAAGTTTTAACTCAGTCATTACTAATGAAAGCATAAATCAGTCATTACTAAAACATAACTCAGCCAACACTAAAGCATAAATCATCCATTACTAAAACATAACTCAGCCGTTACTAAACAATAACTCAGCCATAACTACATCATAACTCAGCCATAACTACATCATAACTCATCCATTACTAAACAATCACTCAACCAGATATAAACCTTACCTCACCAAGCGCTTTGATCTCTTCAGCAATTGCGGTTTCCAGCAATGAACGTGTACGGTTTCCACCCCATTGAAGCATCGGTATGCCACCATCATTAGCTGATGCATTCCCAAACCGTTCTCCAAAGCATTTGATGGACTCATACGCCCAAGCCTGTAACACGGGTGTAAACCCACTGAGGGTGTACGACTTTCCCGTAGGGTTCAACATCTTTATGGAATCAACAAGAGCTTCAAATGCTGACCGACCCCACGGATACGTCTTCATTGCTTCATCATCAAAAACTCTTTTGGCACTTTCATATGGAATTCTAGAGTTATGATGCAAACCATAAAGTCCAATGTGTTGAAGAAGAAACAGCCCCAACCATTTACGATGATCAAGGTTAACCCATCCCCGGCACACTCTTAATGCTTCCCTGAGTTCAAGTAGCGTTGGACCTGCCCCACCAGGCACTTTCAAAAGTCTGAAGAAATCTTTGTGTTCCTCTTCAAGTTCAAACCGTTCAGTAGGCATTGGGTCTATGTTTAACCCCGTCAGAAAATGAAACTCATTCAACCCAAACCTGATAGGTTGACCGCCGACCACAAACCAAAGCTCCTTCTTATGTACCCTTAACTGGTTACATAGTAGGAAATGAACAACCTTACCAGACCAGACGAATTGGCTATCAACTAGCTTAGAGATTATTCCAATAGGTACTTTCTTCGTTTCTTCCCACGCATCCAGTCCTATTGATTCCCTAATCTGAGGGAATTCTTTCATCCTGAAATTTGTGTTTATATCTCTAGACTCTATTTTAGCGTATAGTCTTGGGGGGTAATCCCTTGCTTGTTCTTCAGAAGAAATAATCACCATCGACATCTGTTATAGTTCATAAGTAAATCATAAAATGAATCAGCCATAACATAAAACAAACTCATACACAAAGCATAACATAACTTAGCCACAAACACATAACTCAGATCTAAAGCACAAAATATCTCAGTCACAACTCATCCGTAAGCAAAATAAAACAAACAGTAAATCAGCCATCGAATCGAATAAATCTAACAAATCAGCCATAAACCCTAAAATAACTGAGCCGCAACATAAAACAAAAAGTAAATCAGCCATCGAATCGAATAGATCTAACAAATCAGCCGTCATTAACAACGGCGACAATCAGCGGTAAATCATCGAAAAAACCCACATTCAGCCGGAAAACTCGAAACTAAACAGTCGACACATACCGGATAGACGAAGACGAAGAAGACGAAGAAGATGAAGAGAGATAGAGAGCCAATTGAAGAAAGAGAGTGCGACGACGAAGAAAGACGGTGAGAGATGACAGTGAGAGATGACGGCGAGAGATGACGGCGGGAGATTGACGGCAAGAGAGTGGACAATGACAGTATCGCCGGCGACGAGAGACGAGAGTTTCGATAATTTTTTTTTCTCGCGATTTGTGAATAGTTAAAACTATTCACTTTCCCTCTCTTTGATATAAACGAGAGAAAACAAAACTGTGGATCTTAAAAAAACTGCTTAATGACGTGTTAATTCATATCTGATGTGTATTTTAATTTGTTGATGTGTATTTTTTTTTTTTTTTTTTACTCAAATTCGAAAAACAAAACCCAAGGGGTAAATTGTAATTACACCCAAGGCACTAAACATTCTAGTAATTTTCAAAAGATTTATAGATTTGAGTAATAAACCAACTTTTGGATAACATTTGAGTAATTCTTTCTTTTTTTTCCAACAGAAAAATTGTGCAAACACATCATAATAAACGAAGTAGTAAAATATTGAGAGAGATGGTAAGAGATTAAAGTCATCAATCCATCATAAGATTCGTATTTTTCATTTTCTGTATTTTCTTCCCACGCATAATGTCCAACACGTACAATAGTTCTCCTTAATTTCTCATCGAGGTTCAGCACATCTTCTTTTTCTTCTTCTTGCATTGCATTTGCCACAATAAAAAAAAATCAGTCACAACATAATTTCTGGTTTTAATAACAGAACTAGGGTTAAGAATCCATGGTCATGATTACCTATGATCTCACGCACAAAAGAGCTCGAAACTTTGGGATCAGTCCCCATGGTTGGACCTCCTCGATGAGTATGTAGATTTTTTCAAATTGTTATGTAGTGTTTTCAATAGATAGATGATTACAGTATCATGAACAAAATATTATTTTCGATTGTTTGTTGAAGTGTGATTAATCTTTGAAAGATAGCTGGTAATAGTTTCATGAACCAAATTTTATTTTGGATTGTTTGTTGAAGTGTGATTAACCTTTGAAAAATAATTTATTCTGGACGATGACAATAATGGATAATAGAACTATAAAAGATCCCATATAAAATTATGATGATATCTCCTAGAAAGTCTCCTATATTTATTTATGTTTATGTTTATTGCTCATATGATCATATCTTACATTATATCTCAATTGTGTAACAATTTACCTCTTAACTAGGTATTAAGCCGCGGTTCTCCGCGGGCTGAACTTTTTTTTAATAAAAATTTGTAATAATTAATTTATTATTATGTTATTTATAATAGTTTGTGATTAAAATTTTGGTTTGCTTATATTATAATTTTTGAATTTTAAAAATGTTTATTGAAACATTTGCATGTAATGAATAAAACTGTTTAAACCTTTGTCAACTAAACACAATCCTTACTAACATGTAAAAAAAAACAACTAAATATAGCTAGTAAAAGTTCTAAAAGCCTCTTTGAAAATAACATTCATTGTTTTTTTTTATGTGGCTTCCTTTTCTTGTCTGTAATAATTTTAATCTGTGGTGAAATTGTTTTGATACAATTTGTAGTTGTATATTTTATTCGATTTGATTTTAAAATCTTACCTGTTAATTATTTTTAAGTACGAATTAGTTTTGATTCAAATAGATTTTTTTATACTTTTCTACAATTTATTTTATTTGATGTGTGTCCAATTTTCATTTTTAATTAATTTTATTTATTTAATTAACTAATCTTAATTAAAAAAAATTTAATGACAATTGAATGTAATTTTTAAACATTTTAAGGTTAGTTTCATATTTGTACTTCCCAATTAATATAGTAGGATAAAATTTGTAGTTGTAGATTTTATTTGATTAGGTTTTTAAAATCTTAGCTGTTAATTTTTTTTAATACGGATTAGTTTTGATTATAATAGATTTTTTTTTATTTTTCTACAATTTAATATATCCCTGATTTTCGTTTTTTAATTAATTATATTTATTTAATTAATTTATTAATCTTAATTAAGTTTTCTAATGGCAATTGAATGTAATTTTTTACACATTTAAGGTTAGTTTCAAATTTGTACTTCTCAATTAATATAGTAGAATATTTTTACGGTGCTCCGAGGTAAAATAAGTATAAATCAATAAGATATGACTATATGAGTATAGAAAATAATGGGATTCCATTCACATGGCAATTGTGACTTGTGAGAGACCTCCAACTCACATATACCATAGTTAGTTTAGCCTACGAAAACAATCACATTTAAGAATTAATTATAACTTAGGAGTTACTCTCAGTAAATACATTTGAGAAAAAGCTTTCATGACCCAAAGTGACATCATTTACGTTGGGAATACAATAATTTATTTTTCCAACATATTGCAAACCAAAGATTTCAAACTACTAATCATCTAAATCCTATCTATAGAGTCAAATACATTTAAACTAGATAATTATCCGTATTGTATAGCACTAGAAAATGTTTACGTAAACTTTATTTTAATTTGTTAGTTATAAATTAATAGTAGAAGTTTTATTTAATTTACTCTATACAATTTATATTTTACATTTAATTTACTTAGTTCATACTATGATTTCAATCCGTATTTGGTACATAATACAATGTTTAAACCCGTGAATTGTATAAATTTGATCATGTTTAGAAATCTCGATTTAATTTTTTGATTCTTTAAAGTTGTATATACAATATTGAATAAAATATAACATTTGTGATTCCTTAGATTTTAATATGATGTCATTGTGTCGATGTGCAGTCCAAAAAAGCATTTAATAAATTAGAAATAATTTTTTATATTTTTAAAAGATAAGCAATGTTGTATCTTAGTTTTAAAAATACTAGGTTAGACCCGCGCTACGATACTTTTTAGATATATTGAAATATTGAAAATAGAATTTTAAAAAAAATTAGATTAACTGTAAAAACTATGTTTTATATCATATGGGTTTTATACAATGATAATATAGAAGATGCATTAATAAAATAAACATAGAGAAATCTCAAATTTAAGATGACTTATAAATATTTACATTTAAATCGGATATACTTAAATACTTAATTGTATAAATAGACTAACTAACCCTAATGTATGTTCTGTTTTATTTTCTTTAAATTTTGTGGGACAAATATCTTATTAATATAGTTTGAATTTATGATGTACTTTTTGTAATTTATACAAATTTAATCACATAATTGTTATATAGTTTTTTTTTATGGTTAAAAAAATTATTATCAAGCACAATTTATTACAATGGTTTAGCATTCTTAAACTGCAATCTCAAAAATAAACCTTCCAAAAACTTAATTCCAGATAAAACAAAACAAAAGCAACTATGCCATGAATATGAGATCACATATTCAATTCGCAGTTTAGTTCATAAAATAACTCAGTAATAGATCTAAAGCAAACACCATTGAGCTAAATCATATAGTTCCATACCCAATTTGGACAATGTTCACAAGCCAGAACTTGTTTACATTATAAAGCTTCCAACTTTATTCATAATCTTCAATCACCTAACAAAGAAATACTCTGAAAGTGTCAATTTTCCCTTCTACCCTCGAATCATGGCGAATACCGAATTCGTAACGAGATTCAATAAGAAAAACTCAAAATTTCTCTTCTACCCAAAACCACGAACACAAAGATAAATCAGAAAAAAAAACTCATAAAAAAATCTTAGATTCGAAGATAACAACACATTTTATTTTCCACATGATCCACAGTCTCGGCTTTTGCTTAACTCGATGGAATTCGAATAAAAAAAATAGAAAGAGGCAGCTGATAGAAGGGGAATTTTTTATTTAGATTTATTAGACCATCTACATATCATAGTTCTCTCAAAATAATACATTTTAATTGTTTTCTTTTAATATTATTATATATTTAAATAAGAAATTTGGAAAACGAAAATAATAAACCTATTAGAAACTGACACATGTTTTCTTTGTCCAGAGAGTCGATTTTTACGATTCTAGAAGAAGAAACGCTTCACAATTTTTATCTTTCTTTATTATTATTATTTTTAAAAAAATTAATAGTACTCCTAAAAGAAACTACCATTGGCCATGCTCTGATGTCTTTTAAAAAAAATATTCGAGAAGATATACGACTTGAAAAAATATATGTTAATATTGATTTTTTTAATTGGATTGTGAATATTTTTTAATTTGGGTTAAAAATATTATTTAGAAGAAAAAATTTCTTAACCAACACGCAAAAAAAATGAAAATTTGAGAGTAAGTCTACCTCATTTTATTAAACGTATATGATTATGAGCCAATGTTTTAGAAATATTTTCTCATAAATCGCTAAATCAAGTAAAACGATGAAGATGTTCATATGATTTGGTTGTAAGTTAGGCTGCTAACTGGTTTAACATTGTATCACTTTATTTAATTTATTTAGGCCATAATGAATATTGAAGCCCAGTAGGGGCTGCCTTGATCGTATTTGATGAGCTGAGCTGGTGGAACATGTGTGGAACATAATTCAATTTTTATTGGCAATATATGATGAGCTGTATTAATGTTATAATTTGATAGGATAGAGTTTTTTACTGATGTGTCAGCTTCTGGTTCAATACAGAAGCTGATGTGTCAACTGGAGAGAAACTCCCTAGTACTTTTATAGTATTGATATATATATATATATGCCATTATTAAACGATTTACGGATCCAAATATTTAATTTTAGTTTTATAAATAAAATTGAGTTTTTAAATAGTTTGTTATTGTTTTCTACGATTTCTGAAACAATAAATGGAATCTGTTAAATAATTTCAAAAATATTGTTTATTATTTTGTAAATCAATATAAGTATTCTATTATTAGTTATTAGATTAATTAAAATGTAATGATATTTTTTGTAATATACCACATGATAGTAAGGTTAAAAATTTTAACAACATTGATTAAATAAAAATATAAAGATTAATTTCTCAAATTAAGATATATTACGGTAGCTTTTTTAGAAAATATTACTGAATTTTTCTCAAAACAAAATTGATAATATCCATGATGATGATTGATGACCATTTTACTAATAAACTAGATGAGGACCCGTCCGATGTGCAGGTTTAAAGTTTATTAATTAAACTAAATTTTTAAAAATATATTAAAATTTATTGTACGTTATTTATAAATTTTATTTTTGTTATAATACACTGATTTATATCTATTTACAAATCTTTTATGTATGTTACTATTAAAAGTGTATTTTTTACATTTAAATATATTCTATGTTACAAATATATTTTTTATCACCACCTAGAACATGTCTATATGAACACATTAAGCCAACTATTTTACTTTCACTTCTGCATAGTTTTTTAATTACTAAAATTGTTGGTTCAAAAAATATTTTGAATAAAAAATATATTACATAATATACTAATCAATGATGTATCATCATAATAATGTATGACCACAATGGAAAAAATCTCGGTTCCGCCCTCATCCCTTATGGAGAGAACCTTGTGTCCAACCTCCTCCACCAAGGAGAGAACTTTGGCTCTGCCTTCCTCCTTTGGGGAGATAACCTTGCGTCCAACCTCCTCCACCTTCTTTTTTTGGAGAGATAATCTTGTATCCAATCTTCTCCACCATAGAGAGAACCTCGGCTGTGCCTTCCTCTTGTGTGGAGAGAACATGTTCACGTCTTTTTGCTATCTCAAAATGGCTTGCTCCGACAACTAATGAAAGTAAAAATCTTTTTCTAACGTCACAAAATCTTTGAATAGCAACTAATGTTAAATTTCTCAATGTATTTTTGATAGTAACTATGCAGAAGTGAAAGTAAAATAGTTGGCCTAATGTATTTATATATTACATAATATAATAATCAATGATGTATCATTACAATAATGTATGACCACCATGGAGAAAACCTCAGCTCCGCCCTCATCCCTTATGGAGAGAACCTTGCGTCCAACCTCCTCCACCATGGGGAGAACTTTGGCTCTGCCTTCTTTCTTTGGGGAGATAACCTTGCGTCCAACCTCCTTCACCTTCCTCCCTTGGGGAGATAACCCTTGTGTCCAACCTTCTCCACAATAGAGAGAACCTCCTCGGCTCTGCCCTCCTCTTGTGTGGAGAGAAAATGTTCACGTCTTTTTGCTATCTCAAAGTGGCTTGCTCTGACAACCAATGAAAGAAAAAATAAAATTTCTAACGTCACAAAATCTTTTTTGATAGTAACCAATGTTAAATTTCTCAATGTATTCATGGAAGTGTCTTTGACACACCATGATGTAGCCTCTATCTCTATAACAACTCAACCGCCACCTTGCTTAGTGAGCTCATGTCCACTCTCAGTCCATAGGCCCACCTTCCTAAGTGGGGCCTACATCTATTCCCGGCCCGTGGACCCATCTATATTTGATGGCCGTTTTGTTACATCTAGGAGGCTTTAAAAACTTGTTTACCGATCCTACAAATCAACAAATGATCTTTTCCTATGTTTTGTCTTCACTCGCACAGTTCCGACAATCACTTCCAGGAAGGTCACCCATCATGAAGTTCTATCAGGACCCTTGACCGAGAAAATAAGTGCATTTTGCTGACATATGTGGCCAAATCAATTCTTTTAAACCTTTCCACAAATTAGGGTGTTAGAGTTTTTGAGCTCCTATGGATCTATCAATAATTTATTTTTTTCCAATTAATCTATCTATGTTTGTTGTAAACTTTTGTTTGATTAGCCTATTTTATCCATCTATTAGGTTGTTGAGCTTCTATTCGTTATCTCCCTTTGGGATTAAATGAATAATGGTAACAATTATGTTTGCAAAAAAAAAAAAAAGGGTTTATGACCAACCAATCAAAGTTGAGAAATTAGAAGAAAAATAATTTGGTATAATTAAAGAAACAATAGAAAATTATTAGCATGGTAATATATGAATCCCAAATAATTCAAAAATAAAAATATAAATTAAATAAAACAATCAAAAAATACTACAATAAATTTTAAAATACAGTATTAGGAAAAACGCAGTGAGTATTTAGAAAATTTAGAATTAATAATTAACTTTATATTTTCCTAAATCCTTTTTTCTATATTTTTGTATAATTAATAACTTAAAATTATAAATAAGTAAATACTATTATAAATTCAAATTTTATGAAATATATATATGAATAATCTCTTATAATTATTTTTTTAAAAACTTTGTATTTTTAATATAAATTCTGTAATTTTTGATAATTATCTTTTTACATTATTAATATTTTTTAAAACAAAATTTTTTATTTTTGTTGTAATCAAATTCCTCCTATTAAATATTAAGTTTTACACATGTCAAAATCTAAGATTAATAACTTAACAAATATCAAAATCTTGTTAATGATTAATTTTCAAAACCCAACTTTATATAATTAGATTTTTTCTACATTGTATTATTCTTTCAAATAAAATATATTAAAATAACTGTTTGGTAGAAAAAATATATCAGTGGAACGGCTGAGAGATCCAGGCAGAGGCGGTCAAAAGCGAGAGATCCTTCCAACCAAGACGGAGTGTTCCATTCTCTTCGACCAAAGTATATCCATTCCACGGCAACATACCCAACAACAAACCCGCTTGCGTGGCCGGGTTACCCCGAAGCGAAACGAGTCTAAACCCGACCCGATTGAACTCCTCTCTCCACTTCACTCTCTTCCTTCTTCTTCTTCCTCCTCCTCCGTGCGCCACAATGTTTCTTATCTCCGTCGCCAACACAATCTGCTCCACCGTGAACCTCTCTCCACTCTCCTCACACAATCCATCTCCAAGCGCGTCGAACAACGCGCTGTAATAATGCAACGCCTCCACGAATCTCCCTAAAAAGCTTCCTCCGTCGTCGTCGTAGCTCAATTCTTGTTCCACCACCGTTACCAGATTCGGTTTCAGCCTCCGTAGAATCTCCACCGTCTCGAGATCGTTTCCGGTGACGTCGTATAACCGGTGCTGCATCCAGTGAACCACCACAGCTTCGCCTTGTCTCGTCCCGAGTTGACTCGGTTCGATTAGGTTTCCGATTTTGCCTTCGATTGGATGAAACTCGAACGGAAGGTTTAACGACGATGCGAAATCGGCGAGTCTCCGGCCGGTTGAAGCGAGTAGATCGGAGGAGGAGCCGAATCCGGTGATTCGAATCGACCGGAGTTTTCGTGGACGCGAAGCGAGGATGTGAAACAGAGCCGGCCATTGAAGACCTTGCATCACGTCGAGGTCGATGATATGAACGGAGTCTTCGCCATCAAGCGCCTGAAAGATCGCTTGATTCGCCGTGAAATGTGAGAATTTGATCAGAGGACTGACGGAGTTGAACGTCTGCAAGGCGGAGAAGATCTTCTGAGACTGAGCAACGGAGAGAGGTTTCTCGGAGAGTGGAGAACACGCGCGGGAGAGGTAAGAGCTGATCACGCGCGTTTGAAGCGCTTGTGCGAAGTAAGCGACGACTCGCTCGGGAGAGGAGCCGAACGGAGAACATATCTCGGAGATTTCGGATAAGAGCGTCGAAGCTTCGCGGAGATGATCCGTGGCGACGTATTCAGCGCATTGTAAGAGTAAGCTAAGGAGTTTGATAGCGGCGGCACCGTCGTTTTCGAGTGTTTTGGAAGAAGGGAAATCTCGGTCGATAGGTTTTGTAGTCATGGAGGAGGAGTGTTGAGAAATGAATCATTGAAGAGAGAAGGAAGATGGAAAGATAGAAGAAAAGTGGAGATTCGAAAAGAGAAAAAGGTTTGAGAGAGTTTGAAAGAGAGGAGACAAGATAGTATTTTGGAAATTTTCAGTTTCTTTCGTAACGTTTTCACTGTTATAATCGAGTGCTCTTTGTGAACATAAAAAACACAGCTTGATTGCTACTCTTTTTGTCTTTTTCTATTTACTTGAAACCATTTTTTTTTTTTTTTTTTTAAGTGTGAAGATAAAAAAACCAGGCCAAATCCATAACCAAACCGAAAAGCGAACCAGACCAAATTCCTCAATTTGCTGGGATCGATCGAGTTTTATAACGAGGCCCAAGGGCCCATTTATAACTTTGTTCGAAACAAGTCCTTTTTTACTGTCTTTAGATTGAGTTTTAAGTCCAAACAATTTTATACAGGGTTTGAGGAAACATCTTCTGGAGTAGCTTGATCTGATCTTTTCTTGACGAACACGAATAGAGATATCCGTGCCACTTCTCCCGCTGTAAGTTGAAGTTGTAAAAATCAGTTCCTCTTTTTTTCTATTTGACATTTGATCTTCATTAATATCTGCTGCTTTTTGTAACTTGGCTAATAAAACACATGTCAAAGTTGCAATTCCTTCTCTCAACCATGCATTCTTAGTAACACTTATGTCTTTGAACACTTTCTTCACACTCTTTATATTTCCATCACCCAGAGATATATTTGTACTTTACAACATCATACGTGGTTCTCTATGTGAACCGTCAAGAAGAAAGATGAATGAAGGAAGCTATGGGAGCTCTAGCGAGGAGAATCAAGGGAATCGTCGACAGCGTTCAGCGCAATGCTTGGTCTTAGACCTGACACGTCCTTTTTAAATCCATACAGCGACCTGTTGGTGATGCAGCCTCAGCTGTTGATCCAAGTCCTGAAGAACTTGAGGATTGGTCTTTGAGTCACTTTGAACATAAAGTGCAGAGACTTGAAATCAAATGAGTTAGTAGTTGGTCCTCTGTTCTAGAACCCCCATATTTGGCCAAATGCTACTACTTGACCACCACTCTTTGGTTCACTTTTCCAAGTGTTTCCTCTTAATTCACTGAGCTTCTCACAATCACATATTGGTCCTTTTTTTTTTCTAACAACACGATTTTAGTTTTTTTTCCTAAATGTTGTAGATATGAAAATTCAATTAATCTAAAGGTTGACATACAAAAAATGTTAGAAAATCAAACTAAATAGTGAAACTGATCATATAGTTACGACAATATTACATATATTCATAAGAATTTACAAAGATATAGGACGTTTTCTACAACTTTTAGCTGTAATCCTATTTGGGAGCTCTTTAAAGCAAAACAGTTCCTGACAGAAATATATATGAGCTTTTTTTTTTTTTG
Source organism: Camelina sativa (assembly GCF_030686135.1). Taxonomy (NCBI): domain Eukaryota; kingdom Viridiplantae; phylum Streptophyta; class Magnoliopsida; order Brassicales; family Brassicaceae; genus Camelina; species Camelina sativa. The sequence continues at coordinate 36,753,774 of NC_141891.1, forward strand.
ATAATAATGTTAATATCATTAATCAAAATGAACAGAGTATAGCCTAAAATTTGAAACCTTGCAAAAAAAAAAAAAAAGGAAAAAACAAGGAAACAAAAAGTGTGGCAAAGAGATATAGAAATCATCTTAGCCAGAGTAGGGTATATGAGCTTTTTTTACCTTAACTAGACTGACTCTTCGGATATTACTTGCAACAAAAAGGAAAAAAAAACTCCATCCTATATCAGTTTCACCTTAAAATACTTTAACCAAGATAAAAAGAAAAAGAGTATTTACACTACATTTATTTTTGTAAAAACAAAAAAAAAATACATAGAAGCTAACATCTCTAGAGTAAATTTGATTCTTTTTGTGACTTTTGTCAGAGATTTTGGTTTGCATTACATTTTATAGAGCATTTAACATTGGTTTAAAATTTCGTTTTAGAGATCGTGTTCCCCGATACCGAAATACGCAAGCATCTATACAAAACGTTACGCTTTAGCTATTTAGAAAATTTGTATATCTGTCGACCACGAATTTAAAATACAAGTATTGAAAATATCTTTATTGTATGTGTTGTGGCCTTGTGGGAGAGTGAGAGAGAGATATGGGAGGCATGTGAATGTCACATGAAGTGAATGAGGACGGTGAAGACATAATTATTCTCTCTCTCTCTCTCTCTCAAATGACATGTTCATCATATCCAACCTAATCATCTTCTAATAATTCACCTCTCTTGTTTTTATTTTTTATTTTTCATTTTTCATTCATCTACCTATGTTGGGTCCTTTCTCACCTAATCTTTTGACTTTCTCAATAGACACTTTGACTTAATTTTCTTCATAATGATATATAGGATCCGATCGATCATTATAGTATACTTTTAAGGTTTTAGTCAGTAATCATACAAAATTTAATCAAGCAAAATTAAAGGAACAACAAATTATTTGACTCTTTCTTTATCTAAACCTAGATTGTCTAACGTACATCTCATTTCAAGAGCTAAAAAATTGACGATCTACGGATAAAAATATTTGACTTTGTTTTGTGTTTTTTTTTTAATACGCAAATACTGGATACATGTGAAAGCATTATTAGCTTCAAAGATGAACTATATAAAAAAAGAAGTGGAAATAAGTCATCAGAATTTTATCATTATGACTTTAATATGTTTGTTCTTTTCGACTTTTCTATCTTTTTCGAATTGCCTTTTTATTTAGCTTTTGTGTTTTTTTTTTGTTTACCCCCCTACATTTCCACAATCTTTTCCTAATAATATCTTCCTCCTTCTTCTTTTCATCATTGCTTTCTTGTCTCCTCTCCTCTTTCACTTTTATTTTGTTTATAAATTAAGCTCATATCTCTCTCTCTGATCTCCCTCTCTCTCTGTTAAAAGCTAGGGTTTTCTTATGGAGTCCATGTTCATCAGTGAAGCTTTTTCTTTTGAGGGGAATGTTGTCTGGCACGAGGCCCTTAACTAAGATCTACTACACTTGATTATATATTTATAAGTACTCTCTTCTTTATTTAATTAGTCTACACATATATATGTTTGAATGATCGATCTAACGGTTAATGACGTCGGACCAGGCTTCATTCCCCTCAATTACATCGCTTTGATCCTTCCTTCTTCGAGTACATACGCTCGTAATCTGATCAGGTTAGTTTCATTCATATATCTTTTCTATTATTAGTGATTGGTTAAGCTTCGTTCATCTTCCTTTCTCTAAATTAAACGATATCAACTTCAATTTCTATGGATGATTTCATATAAAAATTGTGGGTTGTGTTTATTTTGTATGGTTTTGCTAGCTAGGACGTTTTGGGGTATATACTAATTAATTAACTACATGTTGAGGTTGCTAGTTGATTTCTTGGTATATATATCAGATTCTTACTTGTGTATTCTGCTCAAATTACAAACAAAATAGTGTTACAACATAGTTTTTCAAGATCGATTTATATATTAAAACTTATTGTTCAGATTTGAATATTTAGTTTGTTTGTAAAACTACATCTTATTCAGTATTTGTCGTTATTATATATAATTAATTTGTCGTTGTTTCTGGTTTCATTCATCCAATGGTGTTTACTTATTTATTGTTATAAGAGCCTGGATTATTATGTATGTGGAAAGAATTTGAAAAGAAGAAGCAGAAGAAGGGCTAGTGCCAGTGGGATGATAAGAGAAGTAGATGCTTTGCTTTAGGTGATGCTTACAAAAAATGACTTTTAATACAATGAGTGAATTCTCTTCTTAATTATTGCATTTTTTTTACTTTATTTTTTTTGGAAACGTATGATTCACAAAGGTGAAACTACAGAATCAATCCTATTTCACTCACTCATATAAAGTTTCGAATGTTTGGTGTCTCCACCGCAAAAAAAGAAAAAAAAAAAAGAAAGGGTATATGATTGTTCTAAATATAACTTTGTAAAAATCGTTTTGATCTTTCTAACTTTTGGGTGAAACTATACCATTCATGCATGCTTTTTTGTTAAAACTATGCCATTCATGTTATTGTCGTTATCTCTCTCTCATTTTTTTTTTTTTTTTTTTTTGCCTATTACTTTTTCCTATGTGTATATGCGCCTTATAAGATGCGACGAGTGTCACTCTCATGCAAGTGAATACAATGTGATAATGTGGAATCATATTCGATCTTAAAAAGAAATATATATGCTTAAGTTTTAATTTATAACTATTTCCAAAGGAACGTCATTTACCTAGTAATGGTATATCTCTCCATTTTTGTTTTATTTTCTACAGTATATATAGTATGACTTAATTTTATTTTTGTAGTCCCAAAGTTTTTGAGGAAAATTACTGACGTACTATGTCGTTCCAGATAGCTGTCCCAATCTATTTTATACTACTTTTTTCGAAACCGTTGAAAGAACAGTAATGCTTGTAAATGTGGTAAAAATAATAATTGAACGTGGTCCGGCTGCTGAAGACAAAACAAAGAAGAACACAAAAGTTTGGTGAACCGTACCACAACCACTCTTAATTTGTCAGATACTATAATACAAGATTGTTGATGCGCAACCACTTTCACTTGACTTAAAACAAGTAAGTTAATTAGTGTAGTTGTCTTAAGAATTATCCAACATAAAGAACCTAAAAAAAAAAATGGGAAGAACAATCTGCATTTTTAAAAATGTCCTTGCAAATCAATTTTGACTCGGTATAAAATTTGTTTTTTTTTTTCTGAGCACATGACATCATCCAAACCATATTGTCAACAATTCATTTATATGAAATCACAAGCATATTGATACCGTCTATGTCTCATCTAAATAGATGGAATGTCATTGTGACACTTTCACTAGAGACATTAAGAATATTATGGAACTAAATTCGACAATGCGATTCGTCCTATAAAAAACCACCCCAACTACTGGTAACTATGATCATTGGATAGCTAACCTGGAAATGGCATAACACCATCATGAGGCGAGTTTATATTAAAAAAATATTTACAGTACTTGTAAATGCTATACTCATTATAAAACATCCTTAAGAAATATAAAACAGATATACATATACATTTGTAAGGACACGGAAATCTACGTACTTGCACGCTTACGTTTCTCCTAACTAATGTTTTTTTGTTTTTTCTCCTAACTAATGTTAAGGCATATTGGAATAAGATATTTTGCAAGATTATCATTATCTTTATCTAATAGTTGCTTTTGGTATCTTCTCGAAGATTTAATGCGACGTCAATGCAAGGTTGCTTCGGACACCGATATTGTAGAACCCTCTAAGTGAACGCTCAAATCAAAAGATTTTTGTTTTCGCCCAGAACTCCAAGTAGTAAGATATTTTCTTAATCCCCCTTTTTGTTGAAACTGAGAACATATTTATAGAGTTTTTGGAACCAAATTGACCTACTACGTAATGATTTCTCGACTAAGCCATATAGCTGTGTACGTTCAGCACGACTAGCAAATCTAGAACACGATACGGGAACATGTATTGATCTTGACAGATTCTATATAGGTCAATGTTGTATAATTGATGCTGTCTGGTATGATGCTGATACGAAAGCTAAAGCCATTCAAGAAACTTCACACAAATTTCGATACTCACATATTACAACCAAATTCACCGATACTTACTGAATAAATAAAACGTTCTCCAACACTTATTTTTATCGTTAAAAAAACAATTATTTTTATCAATAATTATATATGAACGAACTATGCATAATTTTTATATAATTTTAGAAATCTTGTTTTTGATCAACGTGTATTCTGACAGCACATATATATATATATATAAGTTGATTTAAAATAGAGAAGGTATTTTTTTTTGGTGAATGCATTCAATAGGCTCTCATAGTCGACTATAGACACAGATCGAGACGAGTTGGGGAGTAAACTAAGCCCACGTCTTATATATATTTCACCATCATTGAATATGGTTATGGTCGGTCCATTCATTTAATCCCTCTCTCTTCTCTCTAAAAATCCTTTGGGTTTTTTTTTCTTTTTTTTTTATAACTAGGTGCTTCCCCACGCAACACGTGGGTTGTGGTATAGTTGGCACTTTCTTGTTTGTTTTTTGGTTTTTTCGTTTTCTCTTTTGTATTATTTCGTTTTAATTAGGCATATACGGGCTTTGCCGTCACTTTTATTTATACACTATATGTTTATACCATTTCGTTCAGATGTGTATAATTGTGGCGTTTACTTTTTATGAATTATGAAGATGTTGTTTCTTGCTTTTGAGGATCCAATCTTATCGTTGACTGATATCGTTTCCAATACATTTATTGTATTATAGATTTTCTAATTAACTGCTTATGTAAACCCTTCATACGTTGATGTTGCAATAATAAGTTATTTTTTAAAAATATCTTCCGGGTAAGTGATTATGTTTGTATGCCCATGTTTTGGTCTAATATCAATAAGATCGTTTCTGTTTTTCTTTAGTTGGCTTTGAAACCAATATTGAGTTAAGCAAATAATGGGTCGATTTATGGTGTTAATAAGTAATATAAATTCTTATGTATATATATTGTATATATGTGACTATAAATTTAGCTAACTAAAAAATTATGTAATATTTAAATACAATCTTGAACATATATATATATATATATATATATATATATATTTTATTTGTGGGAGGAATGTATGAAATTATTGGATAGAAGTTATTTTTGAGTTAAATGACCTTTAATGTCTTTAAAGTGAGTTAAATATTAATAAATTTTTATAGGTGTCTTGACTTTTTTAAAAAGGAATACCAAGTGTTTCCTTCCAAATTTGAAGTGATATAGTATTTTAGTTTTCTTATATGATTTTATGAACTTCAATGTAAAAGTTTTTCAAAATAATAAGTACACTCACTGATTGAATTATAAAATTTGGAGAAATGTTTATTTCGTTTAATCATCTACTCTTTTAAATAAATTAAATAAGTATGTTGTTATTCCTACAAATAGGACAACATATATTATAGTTTAACCATGGAGTTAAGCAATGGAAATGGAACTTGTGATTGCAAGACAAAATGCTTATATGTTACAATTGATCGTTTAAAAATGAATAGGAACATCTAATTCTCAAATAAAGTTGATTGTTTTGTTAAAACCAACATATGTGAATTTAAATTTAACTATGCAAATTTGAAAAATAAATATGAATAGATTAGAAAGGCAAGAAATATAAAAGAAATATTTTTTATATAAATAAAATAAAAAATTGAAAACAATGTTAAATATATATAATATTTTCTACATTAAAATATAGAATCAAACTATTACAAGTTACAACACATATGAGATATAACAACATTTGATATTGGTAGGAGAGGAAGAGAGAATGTTTACTATAAGATGGTAATCCAAATTAGATAATGGAGATGAATCTTTAAAAAATAGAACAATGTAATATCTATATATATAATACATTCTAAAACACATATGAGATATAACAACATTTGATATTGGTGGGAGAGGAAGAGAGAATGATTACTTATAAGATAATAATCCAAATTAGATAAAGGAGATAAATCTTTTAAAATAAGAACAATGTAAAATATATATCATGTAGTCTCTAAAATTAAAATTTAGCATTAACAATTTACAATGATATTTCATTTTTTTTTACAGCCCATACAACAAAAATAAGAAATCAAAAAAAAAAAAAATGAAAAATGATTTGAGGTATTGTAGAAGAGAATGAGAGAATGTGAAAATGAGATAGTAAAAGAATGTCAATATGAGAGAATTATAGATTGAGAGAATGCTTATTTATATGATAAGAAATGATGGAAGTTACATTTAGAACTATGGAGTTACAATAGTAATTTATTGTGTTTGAATAGAATTGAGTGGTAGAATATGATTAATGCATAATTTATTTTATTTTCAGTTATAATTTTATTTTAATGTGTGAGTTAAATGTATTGTGTTTATTGGATCTTAAATATTGTTTAAAGCAATTAGAAAGCAAATAAAAAAATAAAAAAAATAAGAAAACATTAAATGAAAATCAACCAATAAAGAGAGACCAAAACCTTACTTTTATATATATGATATATTGCTTTAAACTTTGAAATGAGAAATATATTATAAACAATAATTTTACATGAGAAATATATTAATTTAGCCAACCAAAATATAAATATAAGTTTAGCCAACCAAAATAAATAAAAAATATTAAAATTTAACCAAAAATAATTTCTCTTGAAAGATAATAAGTTAGTAGGAGGAATGAATTAATGTACAATTATTGGATAGGAGTTACATTTGAGTTAAATGGAGTTACATGTCTTTAATTATAAATAAATATTTTAATTTTTTATAACCTAAAATAAAAGGAATACCAAGTGGCTGAATCAAAATTCACATGATTTGGTTGTTTGTTGATATAAACTCAACACTTACACATAATATTTCAAAATAAAAAATATTACTTTTTAAGTGACAAACTAAATTAGTTTTCTTATAAAATTATATGAATTCTTCAATCTCAATAATTTTTAAAATCCCAAGGATAACTTATATTTTTTTGGTTTTCACTCATCAATTTAATTTATAGTGCTAGATTTCATACTAATGGTTTCATCTTTAGAGAATTTAGTGAAATGATATTTTTAAAATTATATTTTATTTTTATATTTAAGTTCCAGTTGAATATGTTTTGTTTTTTGGATCATTTTTTATTTTGATTAAAGACACAAAAAACCAATTGTTTAATTATGTTCTTTTTGTTTCAAAAACCTCAAATCATAAAATATATATATATATATATATATATATATATATTATATTGATCTCTGCAGATTTAACAATTGGATCACAAAACAAAATAGTCTTTATAAATGGATAAATGGATAATTATATTGATCTTTAAATATTATATTGATCTTTATAAATTATTTAAAATGATACATGAATATGTGAGATAACCAGAGACATAATAGATAATTATATATGGATCATTTCAACTTTATGATCTTATTGTGTGGTGAATATTGTAAGGAAGTATGAAAATAATGACTTATAAGATGTTAATATAAAATAGAAAATGGAGATAAACATTTTGAAAGATTAAAATAAATATATAAGATATACATATCATACAAACTCTAAAACTAAGCTTTTACAATGATATTTGAGTTGATTTTTTATAACCCATACAACAACAATAACAAAAAAAATACAAAACAAAACAAAACAAAACAAAAAAGAGATTTGAGAGTAGTGGAAGAAGATGAGAGAATGAAAGAGTGATAGACTAAGATAATAAGATAATGAGTATTTATAGGAAGAGAAATGATAAAAAATTACATTTAGAAAAATTAGAGTTACAATTCTAATTTACTGTTTTGTTTTAATACAATTGATTAATACAACTTAGTGGAGAAATAAAGTTAATGTATAATTTATAGGGAGAAGCTATAAAGATTTCAGTTTTATATTATGTGAGTTAAATGTGAAAATTTATTGTTTTAAATTTGTATTTTAATATAATTTTTTTTTTGTTAAAATTGCATTGCCAAGTGGACCAATAAGAAGAGACTGAAACTCTACTTTTATATATATGATTCGTATGTTCTGAATCCAAGATGTTTGACTCCAAGTAGTAAGATATTTTCTTTTGAATCCATAGATATGAGATGATTATAACAACTATAAAATTAAAGTACATTCTCTTAATTTGTTGAAAAATAGACTACTTGATCACACACAACCACTTTTTATATTTTTCCGATTAACGAAAGAAAAAAAAAATTTATTGAGTATATAACAAAAATATGTATTTTTAATTATAATATCAGTATTAAATAAAATATATATTTATCAGGAAGAAAAGGTTATATGTATTCGTGAAGTTTCTTAAAATCTTGAAAAAGTTCAAAAAAAAAAAAAAACAGTTTAATAACAAACATTACTTGAATGTTGAATCTGACTGCAATATTTATATACAAAACCAATTTAACCCTTAAACACCGAATTCTTTTGTTTCTAATACCGACAAGCATTAAAGTATTCGATTACAATCACATAAACATAATGTATAACAAGAAGTGGCTCTACAAGATGCAACACATACTCTAATTTCCATTTATAAAAAGAAAAATAAAATTAGAGTCTTCACATTTTTTTCTTTGTAAATAAAAAACAAAATCTTCATTGAATAGAAAAGATGTATATCTAACTTTATAGATAAGAAAATATATACTTCACTTAGTAGAGAAAAAAAGAGTCTCATAATATATAACTATATTCACTTAAGTTGAGTGGGATCTTTGCCAAATGAGCTCAAGCTCTCGAGCAAAGTCTTTTTGTCGGCCGACGACAATGGTGATGTGGTCTTTGTCAGGGATGACGTGGACAGTGGCACGTGGCAATTTGCTCTTGACACTGTAGCTACACTCCACAGGAATGAGCTCGTCCTTGCCACCGTGGAATATGGCGATGTCACAGTCAACGTGGTCACGTACATGGTCGAGATACGAGTCGAGCTTGGCTCCTGACCCGAAGATGATGTTGTGTAATGTGTGAAATGACCCATTATGTGTGTGACATAAGAATCCCTCTATCAAATACGTTCGCATCCTGAAACACATGATATTTATTTTGTTATTCAACCTCTTTTTCGCATCCTTCTATCAAACGTTCAAATTAGTCATATTCCACATATATTTCTATGGTGCAAATTTCATTTTGATAGATACATTAGGTGACCTAAAATTCAAGATGTTTTGTTCTGGTATCTCACTTTATATGGCATATAAACAGTAAAAAGTTTTACATATATTTATTAGTATGATATAAAACGCCAAAATGAATTAAATGCATGGGGTCAAATAATGGAGGAGACACGGTCGATATAAGTCGCTTTCTATACGTTTCAAGACAACTTTTTCTATAACATAAAGCTTGCATTCTCAATCTCGCCTATTTTAATTCCAAATATAGTATCACATAATTTATGTTAAAACTAATAAAGTTGACCAATCAAAGATTATATAAAAGAAAAGGTTGTGTAAGTTTATCACATATAACAATTCCGACGCGTCAGTTTCAAGGTATTGAAGAAGATGAGTGGTTGGTTCATTTAAACGCCTAACTGCATGTACGGTGGGTTGATTTTGCTTATTCTACTTTTCAAAATATCGTCGACGTAAATTATCTTTTATAACAGATTGAAACGTAATTAATTAAGGCCAAGTTTGTTGTTCCTATTTTCTTAGTTTCCCCATGTATGATATATGTACCTGTTTAGGGTGAGAAGGCGGGTGACAAATTCAATCAAGTGATGGTTTTTGATAAGGACGAGGCCAATGGTGCGGCCTAGGTGCTCGTACCAGCTAAGCACTGATGCACCAAACTGCATTGGTGGCCAAACTTCCTTTCGAGCCACTTCCTTCATTATGTATTGGGCTGGTTGGACTCCCTTTGGCACCTTGTAATATGGCTGCCATAATATAACTTCAATTAGTTACCTCTTAAGTCCAAAATATTCATAACTAAAACAAAAGATAGTACTTGGGAAAACAGAACGTCCAGGAAAAAACAATACCAAACTTATTCATTTTTGGTTTGGCTAATATACTTTTCAAACACACGAACCAAAACCCATATATATAGTATATTTAAAAAGGGTTAAAAAAACCAAAAATTTAAATTAATTTAAGGATATATTATTATCACGTATAATTGTTGACTTACAGGAGCCAAAAGAGTAAGGGATTTGATAGCTCCTGGATGTTTAACGGCGAGTGCAAGAGCCAAAATGCAGCCTAGGGAGTGAGCGACGATGTGGAACGTTTTGAGTTTGAACTGAGAGATTACCGATTTCTCAATCATCTCTAAATGTTCTCTTAATGTATATAACGAGTCATTTGGCTTAGGACTTCTTCCATAGCCCAAAAGATCGACTGCGATGAACCTATACTTCGATTTGGCCGAATCAGAAAAGTTTGGGAAGAGAGTCTCCGTCCAAAACGCGGATGATGATACGAAACCATGTATAAACACAACGTTGTCTCGGACCTTCTTTTTATCTGCACATACAGTATATCATTTTATTTATGTTACCTTAATATATCAAAATAAGTCAACTTTTGTGTAACGGGTGGCAACTAGAAAAATATAGTATATTAAAATTTTGATACTTCTACGTAACACAAAAAAAATGTTGGAAGTGGATAAATTAATTTACATGCACAGAAATAAATGTTGGAAGTGGATAAAATTAATTTACCTTTGGGTTGTTGAACTTTGACAAACAGAGAATCTCTGTTGGAAGAAGTGAGCCAAGAAGTGCAGAAACTGCAATGACAATCCGACCATCTTGGAGCTGTCGAAGATTTCTCTACCACCGTAGAATTCAGAGTCATTAATCTCTTTTTACTTTTACTAATCTTCTTCTTCTTAGACTCATCGTGATCACAAGATGCCACCACATTGCCTCTCATGATCAAACCCCTATAGTTAAAACATTTCACGGACCTCACGAGCTTAGAGAGCCTCGTTAGAAGTGAAGGACCACGTGAGTAGAGCGTGTCCGAGATCTCATCGAAATGGATCTTATTTCTTGTCAATGACACAACCTTTGAGTACTCTCCCCGTTCCGACACTATGATCCTCTCGGTCTTGGCTTTAGCCTCTGGTGGAGAATAGCAGTAGCAAGGTTTCCTCTCTGACTCCAAGAAGTAATCCAAAGTCTTGTACGTAAAACAAAGCAAGAAATCGGCAATGTCGAGGAGGGAGAAGACAAAGAAGCCCACAGTGCGGTTGAGCCACCGTGCAAAGCCCATGATGATGTTGTGGTGGTGAATGTTGAAGAAGGGGTTTGATTTGAACCTTGGAAATGTGTTAGTGAGAGTGTTATATAAGTTTATGATGATGATGATGAGAGAGAGGGTAATTTATAGCAGATGACAGATATATGAATTTATTGTTTCATTTAAAATAATTTGCTGTCCAAAGTGATGAAATTGGGTGGAGGTTGAACCTTTTTTTTTTGCAAACCCTAAATTAAATATTTAATTTTCATTATACTTTGTCATAATATGTTTATAATTTGGAATGTACTATATTAATTTATGGTTTGAGAGACTTTTGAGGTAAAAGTACCAACAAGAAACTATGCCTCATCACTATATATATATATGCTAAAGTGTTTTGAATGAAAAAAAAAAAGAAAAGAAAAGTCTTACATTTTGGTTTAATAATCATGTAGAACTTTGTGTTTCATCATCTTGCGTTTACTTTTTGAGATTGGCTGATCTGAAGTAAACAAACATGTAAGAAAAATATGATCGTAGTCAATGTCATTGAAGATCACTTATGAGGTGTCTTCCTATGGACCTCCAAGGCTCCACATACTTCTTCTAGAGCTTGAGTACCAGGATGACTAGAGATAATTAATTACAGCATTTGTTTTAAGGGTTCGAAGGTTGAATGTAAAGAATAAGGACAATGACTACTTTCGTATCACTTAAAATTAGAATATAGGTCTAGTGCTTGAGGACCAGGATGAACTGATGAGACATATAATTACAACGTCAGTTTATGGGTTCGAAGGTTGAATCAAAAGAGAATTAGGACAATGACTACTTTAATTTGTACCCATCTTGGGAGATGCCTTACATTTTCGATTAAGCTTTACTTTTTTCCACACCTTGTCCTAATTAAGAGCTTTTAGATAAATTGACATGGAGTGACAGTATTCACCATATTGGATTTGATATCTCTATGTCACGATTTGATTAGTCTTTACATAAACAAAAAATAATTTTCAACAACATATTTTAACATTCCCTTAAATATTTTATGTTTTTGATAACTTAATGAAATATATAAATCCAATAAATGTAGTAATTTTAATAAATATATAATTAGTTCATTTTAGTAAATAATATCTTTAAAATTATATATAGAATCGATTTTTTTAAAAAGCATTCAAATGCCTCCCTTAATTTTTATTTATTTTACATAAAACTATTTTACAAAGAAAACATTATTAGTGGCATTTTGAAGGTACATGAAGTTTATATGTCTGAGTTTTGTTTGAATGTATTGTACTGTATTTAGTTGAAACTAATCCACATACAAATAATAATATGTTAGATATATTGAATAATATTTATAATATATATATATATGTATATACACATATAAATTATTTTTAGTGTTGTTTGAGAAGAAGAAACTATGAAGCGTGTTCGATGAGGCACATGTACCATTAATTAAGCTCTTTGCCATCACCCTCTTTGACTAGTAGTATTGCTATTGACCAGTAGTACTCCATCTGAAAGACAGCCTACCTTTGATTGTTGTCCTAAATTATAATCATCAAAAGTAATAATAAATTTTATAATATTGATTACGTACAATTTTGTAAGGAAAAAAAACGACTGTTTTTTGAAATCTATAATCATCTTGTAAATTTCAAAACAGTCAAGTATATATAGCAGCACACAAGAGTGGAATCAATTTTTGTGTTACTCGACCAAACAAGTAACAGTGAATACGTAGAACCATGTGCTATCTTTTGAACAAGTCATGCTGTAACAGACGTAAGCAAAAGGAATGGTTCAAAAGTGTTAATGTACTGATCAACTATATTTAACCAAACAAGTCTATTTCAGATGATCTTGAGAAAGTGAAAAAAAATGGATATCATTTATAGATGTTTTCTCAGGCCTCATTTCCATTTCAGTTTTCTTCTTCTCTGGCTATCACATTTTCAGGTTGCTCAATCATTTACAAACTTTATTTTTGGAGACTCATTGGTAGATGTTGGAAACAACAACTATATCTTCACATTGTCAAAAGCTGATTCTTCCCCTTATGGCATCGACTTTGGACCTTCCAATGGCCAACCCACGGGAAGATTCACTAATGGTCGGACCATTTCTGATATTGTGGGTATGTGTTTATTTTAGAATACATAGATCGAGTATATATTATATATCTTGCCCTGCCTAATTTTTTTAATTCATAAATATTGAAAACGAGTAGTGAGTACTACGTAATTAGAAATAAATGTGCTTGATTTAACGGTTAGTTACAGTATTCAATACGATCTAAGTATCTAACAGAACAAGACTTTGGTGCACAAGTCAACTATATTGATAAGTTGACTCTTCTTGAAGCATGTAATTGTCATAAGTGGGTTTGATTGGACCGAACAAATTAGTTACGCGTAATTGAAAAATTGTAATGGAGAGAAGTCAAAGGCTAATCACATAAATGCGAGTTTGGTAAGGAGTTCTATTTAATTTTAACAATTTATTAAACCCCTTACTCAGTTGGTCCTCTCTTCTTTTCAATCACTTCAAAGTTTTTTTCAGAGTTTTAAGATGATGCCACTCTGTGTTGATAATGCCACTCTGTGTTTAATTGTTTTACGCATAACATATAGTTATCAATATCATTAATCATAAGGTAGAATAATATATATATAGTTTTATTGGAATAAATTGAAACAATAGGTGAAGCCTTAGGAGCAAAATCTGCACCACCTCCCTATCTTGAACCAGACACTGAGGCTAACTCAATTCTCAATGGAATCAACTATGCTTCTGGTGCGGCTGGAATCTTGGACGACACTGGACTTTTGTTCGTAAGCTCCACCATCTATATATTAACTTTTTAACGTATACTACTATTTTATGATATATATCTTTAAACAAAGCGAAAATGTAATAAAATTCGTGTATACAAGACCAATATTTTCATGAAATAAAATTGTAAAACCATTTTTTCATATGTTATGAAAGGAATGAAAGGAAACCATGTTTACAATTCGACTTCTACTTTTTTCGAAACAGTTTGTAAATAACTCTATTTTCCATTCGATAAAAATAGATTATTCAATTTTACGGATACTACTTATGATTTTTATTTTTCTTTTTCTTGACAGATCGGTAGAGTTCCATTGAGAGAACAAGTGAGTTATTTTGAGAAGAGTAGAGATTATATGATAAAAGTGATTGGTGAAAATGGTGCAAAAGAAATGTTGAAGAAGGCAATGTTCACAATCACAATTGGGTCAAATGATATATTAAATTATATCCAACCATCTATACCTTTCTTCTCGCAAGACAAGCTCCCCACTGATGTCCTACAAGATTCCATGGTGTTCCATTTGACCACACATCTTAAGGTAATATTTCTCCAAAAATAGTACATTATATATAGATAAATAATGCCTACAAAGTCGGACACCTTGACTAAGTCTTTGAGTGAAACAATTATTATTATGATCATTTGTTATTATCACTTGGGGTCCAACATTTATTTCGTGGTGAGATAATAAAAAAAGTATCATTGGGGCCATCCTTGCATTCCTGTAAAGTTTCTATAAACTATTTTTGCGCAAACAAAAGTTTTCATAAAATATTTTTGCAATCTGTACATTGTACAAGCAAATGCCACACTATTGTTTTTTTTTTGTTACGCTTGATGTGTTTACGTGTACATTTTACAGAAACGTAAACGTAGATACATCCTAAAACGGTTTTCAATTGCGTGTTAACAGCGTTTGCATCAACTAGGAGCTAGGAAGTTCGTGGTGGTTGGAGTAGGGCCACTCGGTTGCATACCATTTGCTCGTGCCTTGAATTTAATACCGGCAGGAAAATGCTCCGACCAAGTCAACCAAATTGTCCGAGGCTACAACATGAAGCTTAGAGACTCTCTTAGGACATTGAACACAGAGTTAAGATCCGGAGATCACAACACTACATTTGTCTACGCCAACTCTTACGACCTTTTCTTGGAACTGGTCCTGAACTATCGACAATTTGGTAAGTATTGGTGTTTTGGCTGATTCTAGTCACTGATTTTATTGACTAGAATCTAATGAAATTGTTTGGAAGGCTTGGAGAACGCCGACAAACCGTGTTGTGGCGGCTACTTTCCACCATTTACGTGCTTCAAGGGACCAAACCAGAACTCAAGCCAAGCGGCTTGTGAGGACCGCTCCAAGTTTGTCTTTTGGGACACGTATCACCCAACCGAAGCTGCCAATCTCATTGTTGCCAAAGCACTTCTCGATGGTGACCAAACTGTGGCCACACCTTTTAACATTCGTTATCTTAACGATCTTTGATTACTAAACCTAATGTTCGTGTGATTCATAACCATATAAATATATTCAGTCACATGTCATGCACATCAATCACCCACTAAAAAGCTATAATTTTCTTAGGAAACATCACAACAAGGTAGAGAGACTCTACTGATAGATTACAAAGCTTAGTGAAGCATGTACATTACAAACTGAAATAAAAACGAAGACAGAAATAAGCGGACTATAAGCCGCATTAAACTCAATACCTTAGTCACCAGCTGAATGTATCCTTAGACTTCCCAATTTTGGTTTTGTACGAACTCTCTATTTCTTCCTGCAGAGATTTCATTAACATATCATCACTCTTTCAGTAACATATTTTTCGACATGATCAAGCATCGATTCAAAACCGTGGGTAAAAAGTAGAGCAACGAGAGATTTACCTTGCAGGATTTTAGTAGTGGTTCTAGGAATGAGGATCTGAAGAATTTGATTGATTTCCCAAGTAAACTTTTATCTGAATCTGCAGGCGTTAAATAACTGAAATTATTTATACTAGTAAAGTTTAAGCCAAAGCAATTCCACATTGATGGTATTGAGAACATACCATCATCTACATCCATGCTGAGGCCTCCTGCGTTGATTTCTTCTATTAGCTGAAATTCATTAGAAAATGAAACATAAGCTAACAAAAAAAACATCTCAGTGATAAAATAATTTCAGATCCACACTCTAGATGTATCACATTATCTATTATTTTACCTGTGAAAGCGTTGGAACTGCCAATGGATCAAACTCATCGCAGTTATTCGGATCAATAGGAACACAGACACGACCTGAAAACCAGACGACATTTCTTAACAATTTGAGCTCATATCCATATATTGAACTGAGTATGAACATAACTCTTATCAACTGGTGTAGTGTAGTCAAGAACCAGTGAAGAGACCTGTTTTTGGATGGACACAGAAGGGTGCCTTAAGCAAATGGTTCATTTGTTTAGAGACCTGAAATAAAAGAAAGCACCATACAACTAAACAGTCACTAAACTTGTCCGGCCTCCATCTTATCAGTTGCTACAAGATCTTATCAGTTGCTACAGGATCTTGAACACTATACAGCAAGGAAATATACCATTATAGTACGCTGGGTTTACTAAAATTGTAGCATAGATTAGAACAAACCTCCAAATCAATTCGAGGATAGGTAAAGGTAAAGACAATTTCTTCTATGCACGTCCGCAGTGATAGAGCCTAAAACATTGGAGAGAGGATTGAAGATAAATAAATCTGGGATTCAAGTTCATTAAGCTAAAAGCTGAGTAGAAACAACTAAGCTTTTCACAACATTTAACATACATGTTTTCAATCATTTAAGAAATTACACACCTTGTTTTTCTTTGACTGAAGCGTTTTTTTAAGCTGCTCCCACCTTAAAAGGCTGGTGGCTTCTTCTGATAGTGATGATCTCGCAGAATTCTCCCACTTGCCTCTGAGATCTGATTGGATATCTGTCGTGAAAATTTAAATTATTGTAAATGGCCAAACTGAGGTAAGGACCTCTCATACGCTGGAAAAATAAATCATCACTCTTCCATACCTTCATCTGTTATCATCCCAAGTATCTTCTCATACTTTTCTTTGCTTGAGAATATACTTTGGTTCGTCTGTAACTCACCCTCAAAGAAATTCTTAAGAAAATCCACATATGATCTCCTGAAAAGCCAAATTGAAATTAGTAACGAAAACAGTGATTTTGAATTCAGAAAGGAAGAGGTGATGGATAAACCCATACGCAAGGAACGGATGAAGAGAATGACCCATAAGATCGACTTTCTTGGCATTGTTTTCGTTTCCCTGTGTCAGAGAAACAATAATTAAACTTAGATAATTTCAAAATGCCAGAAACCAACAAAATAAGCTCTTGAGAACACCACCTTATAAACACGGAAGTACTCAGCAACTGCTGATCTTTGTTCATTAGTCAACCTGCAGGATTTAATCATACAGATTTTCATTCACAGAGCAGAAGATCAAATGCGGAAAGATAAACCAAGCAAAAGGAGAAATGGTGTTAGTTAGTGGTCTTAGTTTCACCTTCGAGCTTTAGCATCACAAACCCAACAATGAACTCCACGGCGTCCACTGAAGACCCAGAGAATATATTTGAAACCAAAATCCTCTGCAATTGACAAGACCAAAATGAGTGACTAAAAGTTCGTTCTATGATAAGACCAAGCAGTCTTGCACATTGACAAAAACTAGATCAAGCAGTGAACTCCACAATGACCTTCAGGTTACAGGGGATATAAATATTACAAAAAGTCATAGGGATGGAAAATCTCAGGAACACTACAAACTCTAGTTGTTGAAAGTTAAGAAAACATTTGTGATACCTCTTAAAGAAGTATCAATGACTTTGATAGCAACTGTCATTAAAGGCCAACACTTGGCGCAAACATCAGCTCCCGAGCAACAGTATCTAACATCATCATAATCTGTTATATCCTGAGCAAAACAACATATTCAAGTCAAGCAACTACAACAAAAAACATAAGAATACGAATACAAAACCAATTCCAAAAATCAATTGATAAGATATTAAAACTCACAATATCAAAGACTAACTCCCTCTCCACTGGAGTAAACAAATTAGTTCCACTGTGTGCATAGGCATGTCTCTTATCTGGCTGAAAAGAACACATTCAGAAACCTCAAATGAGTAAGGACGGTTCCTAAAACATAGACAAGTTACCAAATTTGATTTTAGAAAACAGGATTTACAGCTTACATCAACGCTATACACAGCACCAATATCAATCTTGTATGGGAAATTAGATTTGATAGCATCTTCCATAGCTGAAGCATTCTTGAAAGACTTGTACCGCAAATAAACATCGTTCTCAAGGGTAAAGGAGAACTCTCTTCTACCAAAGTAGTATTCATCACAACCAGGATGTTTCCCATCTAACAGATTTACAAAACACAGACAATTCATTACAAAATTTACAACCAGTTACAAGCTTTTTCATATGTGAAAGAAACAAACAAGTACCGTGTCCGTATGAGAGCCATTTGTGAATATCAGAGTAAGGAAATAGATTGCCTGCAATATGTTTATCAGTGTAAGGGAGATAGATTTGATTATATGAAGAGAGAACAAAGAAAAAAACCAAAAATTAAAACTTGCCGTAGTAAATCCGGAGGTAATGAACATTGAATTCGTTTTCGATTTTAGGATTTGGGTCATCAATCATCATAGCATCTCCATTGTTATCAATCTCCTCTCTCGTCATCTTCCCCGCACAGTAACAAAAAGAGTTGCTTTTATTACTATCTGGGTAACCAAAAAACAAATCGAATTTTTATAAGTAAGGACATCATAATCGGATTGAAATAAGTTGTGATACCAAGAGATACAGAACATTAGATTCAGATTGAAATGATTAAGCTTCCGATTGAATTGATTGGAAGAGAAAGAGAAAGCTTACGAATCTTGAAGGTGGTAAAAGGAGAAGCCTGACGGAGAACAATGTCGTCGTCGTCGTCGTCGATTTAGAAATTTGTTGTGGCGTTTGGGAGATTTTTGGAGTGGGCAACTGTGTGTACTGTGTAGTAGTGTTGGAAACAGCGGGAAAGAAGAAAGCAACTAGGGTAAATTTGGCGGGGGAATATTGGAAGAAACAATGGGCTCAATTAGTAGTTATGGGCTTATTTATTTAGGCCCGTTATATTTGTGTAGATCTTCATAATTTTGTTTTGTTTTATTTTCTTACGTTTTTTTTTTTTTTGTCAAAGAGCTTTCTATTTAAAACTGAAATAAAAAAGATTACAAAGGTCCAGCCTTAGTGTTTTTTGGGCCAAGTCTAGTGAGCAAAAGAGAAAACCACATAATGAAAGGATCGTGAACTTGAACCTAGTAATAGGCTAACCTAGCCGATGGAATAGTAAGCGTCACTTGATCACCTAAGGTGTGGAGAACCAGTGCTGCAGCATCAAGGCAGACATCGATGGATTGGAGTCCCTGTAAGAATCGATTCTGCTATGGATCGTGGAGTCAATGAGGCGGAGGAGCTGGTCAGTAGTTTTGAAGTGTTGGCGATGTAGTCGATTATTTCTCTCGGACCAGATCAAGTAGGACGAACACTGCCAAGCAAGTAGAGTTAGCCGACATCTCTCCTTTGAGCCTTGTAGTGTTTGCATCTGATTCACGGTTGAGTTCCATGATGGTTGAGGTTGAATCTGGCATTTGTTTGCAATCGATCTCCACACGGTCCAAGTGAATGAGCAAGAGTAGAAGAGATGTGAGTGGCTTTCTGGGTAGAGGTTACATAGGATGCAGCTTGGATCAGTCTGTAAGCCCCAGTTCAGAAGGCGATCCCGAGTGGGGAGGCGATCTAGCATTAGAAGCTAGGTGAGAAAGCAGTGCTTCGGGATTCCACCAGAGATCCATGTTACTTTACTCCATGGTATTGTGGGCGAAGCATCCCGGAGCTTGTCATAAACGAGTCCAGTGGAGAAACGCATGGTAGTAGGACCCGTGGCTCCAGAAATTTCCCAATCATAAGTGTCTTCATTGTCAGTGAGGTTGACAGTTGTGAGATAGACTTGAAGAGAAACCTGTTCTTCTGATCTTGCATGAGGCAAACACCATCGACCACGCGAAAAGAGTTGAGCAAGAGTGGAGTTCTTGGGGATTCCCAGACTAGAGTGTGAAGGATTCCGTAGGAATTGCTGTATATTCCCAAAGGGTGACCAATTATCCGACCAGAACCTGCAAGTAAGACCATTCCCAATCCTTAGCTTCATCCAATTATATGCTACCTCTCTAGTTTTAACCAACTTGTACGCCAGCCATGAGTAACTTGGCCTTGGTTTCATTGTCCAGAAGTTGCTGAGTGATCCACGTAGAAAGTGATACTTAAACCATGCTACCCAAATCGATCCGGACCTAAAAAAGAGCAACCAAATCAGCCTAATAGTGCATGCTTTATTCCAGTAGGTGAGATCTCTTATTCCTAGTCCTCCTTGATTCTTTGGCTTTGTGACTTTGTCCCAAGCAACTCTAGCAGAGTGGTGACCTTCTAAAGTTCCCTTCCAAAGAAAGGCACTACATAATGAATTTATCTTTCTGATGCAGCCCTTGGGGAGAACGAAAGTGGATGACCAGAAATTCGAGAGACCGGCGATGACAGTATTGATAAGTAGCAGTCGACCCGCAAAAGATAAGGCTTTTGTGCACCAGTTATTTATTTTTCCTTAACCTGTTGCAAAAGTGGTTCACAATCCTGAAGCGAGAGTTTCTTTGTGCATAGGGGTACACCAAGATATCTCACAGGGAGTACGCCATGAGAGAGACCAGTAGTGGTGGCAATAAGGTTGGTTTCAGCATCAGACATTCCTCCCGTGTAGAAGGATGATTTTTGAACACTAATAGCTAGACCAGATAGCTCCTCAAACTCTTTTAACACTTGCAGGACATTCTGCACTGAAGTTAGCGACCCATCCAGGAATATCAGAAGATCATCCGCAAAACAAAGATGGGTAAGCTTTGCCATCTCACAGTGATAGTGATAGCCTATTTTCCCATCCTCAGCAGCTTTGTTCAACATTAGGGAGAGGGTGTTCATTGCAATCACAAAAAGGTAAGGGGATAAAGGGTCACCTTGCCTAAGTCCTCTTTTACCTTTAAAATATCCATGATGAAGTTTGGAGTGCAGATACAAGCCTTTAGCCAGCATATGAATTGGTCAGGGATATCCAATCCTTGGAGACACGTGAAGAGGAAATCCCACGAAAGGGTGTCAAAAGCTTTCGCTATGTCAACCTTGAGAACAATTCGCTTCGGACCTTGGGCCTTATGATAGCCATTGACAAGTTCACCTGCAAGGATTGTATTTTCCAACAATAAGCGATCCTGGACAAAAGCTGTTTGATTGGGGACGATCAGTTCTGGGAGAAGAGGTTTTAGTCTTCGAACAAGAAGCTTGGAGATCACTTCGTATAGCGTGTTCAGGCAAGAAATGGGGCGGTAGTCAACAATCTTCGAAGCTCCTGGTCTTTTTGGTACTAGTGTAAGTATTGTAGCATTCGCTGAAGATGGCAGGAAGGAGGAGTGGAAGAAATGACTGAGTGAAGCAGTGACAACTCCACCTAGTAAGTCCCAGGAGGCTTTGTAAAAACCAGAGGTTAGGCCATCAGGGCCAGGCGCCTTGTTTGGGTTTAGCTTGAAGAGCACTGAGGTGATTTCGGTCACCGAGGGGACAACAAGCATCGAATGTGTCTGAACTTCACTGCATCTGAAAGGGTTTATCTGACGCAACCAAGTGAGAGTACTAAGGTATGAGAAGCATGGTAAACAGGGTGGTGCTAAGATTGCCTGAAAGTGAGCTAGAGCATGAGAACTCATCTCTATAGGGTCAGTTAGAATATCCCCCGAGTCCAGGTAGAAAGACTTTATAGTGTTGTAGCTTGCTCGCATCTGACACACTTTGTGAAAATACGAGGTGTTTAAGTCCCCTTCCTTTAACCAGTTGACCCTTGATTTCTGCTTGTAATAGGATTCTTCAATGCTTCTGAGGAAAGACCACTTAGCATGAAGTTCCTTTTCAAGCTCAAAGTTCAGAGTAGATGGGTCTTGAAGCACTTGTACCTGCACATTAAGTAATAAAAGGTTAGCCTCACTCACTCTCTCTTGTATTTTTGAAAAATTTTCTCGGTTTAGCAGCTTTAGTTCTCTTTTAATGGTCTTTTGCTTCCAGCAAAAATCTGCGAGGGTGAAAGCAAAGCTTCTGGCCTGAATCCACGCTTCCTCCACTGTCTGGTGGAACTTTGGGTGTTTAACAAGGTAGTTAAAAAACTTGAAAGGCTTGGTTCCAGCACGGGGTATGGTATAGGCTAGGCTTACAAGACTAGGGGAGTGGTCTGAGGGCAAGAATGCAAGGAAAGTAGTGATGCTGTCCGGGAAGTAGTTCAGCCAGTGATCATTGACAAGAACACGGTCCAGTTTTTTCGCTACAGGGGAAGCTGGTTGATTGTTACTCCAAGTGTAAAGAGGTCCTTGAAACCGCATGTCGAAAAGATCCAAATGAGTAAGACAGTCTTTGAATTCTGTCATGGGAGGGGTTAGCGCGTTGATAGTAGATGAGGAGTGTTCAGCATAGTGAGTGATCTGATTGAAATCTCCCCCCACTAGCCATGGACAAGTGGATAAGGAGAAATATTGTTGGATTTGTATTAGCTCCACCCAGAGGTTTGTTCTCTCCTCTCTGATATTTGACGCATATACCGCCGTAAACACAAAGTTAAACTTGTTTGCCACTGTGACTTCGCAAGTGAGTGTTTGCTTTGACTGATGCAGGACTCTCACGGCAGCAGGATCCTTCCAGATGATAACTATGCGGCCATCCTCATCAGACAGGTGATTCGAGGTAAACTTCCATCTAGGACAAATCTTTGCCATTATGTGGTTCAAGTTACGATCTTTAATATGTGTTTCCAAAATTGCTTTAAAAAGAGGCTGATTAATACTAAGCCAACTACAAAAAGGCTGATGCTTATCCGGATCATTTAGAACTCGGATATTCCAAAAAAATTGTTTGATATCCATTACTGTTGGGTAGGGGGCTCTCCCAAAGGAGGAGCGGTGTCCAGCAGCATCTCGGAGGTTGGAGAAGCAGGATGATTAGCAGAGATGGGACATGTTTGGGGTGGGGAAGTTTGGAGGAGTGAAGGGTGGGACCGGGAACGTTTCAAGGAGGTTGGTTGGCGTTGTTCTGAAGGGGGGGAGTGGGGATATTGGAGCCCATTATGGGTGATTGAATCAGGAAGGCCCACAATATAGTGTTGGGAAGGGTTTTGATTAGTTAAGATTTGTGTATGAGAGTCAGGACAATGAGTAGAAGAAGACAAAGTAAGTGGGGTAGGTTTTTGTGGGGTGGCTTTTTGGGGTGTGGCTTTTGGGGGGGGGGGGGTAAAAGAACAGGATGGGTAACTTTCGAGCTGGATGAGTGGGTTGAAATGGTGGGGACAGGGAGTAAAGGCATGTTATATATTGTTGAAGGGTCTTTTGGTAGTTGGGGGGATAGTGACGAAAATTGGTTAGATGTGGGAATTGATTGAGGGGGAGTTGTCTGAGGGTTGCTTTTTGGAGACAGTAGCAGAGAGACCTCCCTCATTAATCACCAGAGAGCTCATTTTTGAGACGGTAAGAGAGGTAGTCATCTTGCCTTTTCCTTTTTTCTTTGCACTAACCGACGTCTTCTCTACCTTGTTTGTTGACCCAGGGATCGTGACCTTTTGAGAGTCTTGAGGAGGAGGGAGCTGAAGACAATTCTTTGCAATGTGACCCAGTTCCTTACAATAAGAGCACGTTGGGGGGAGCCATGGGTAAGTCACCTTAACTTCAACTACTTGACCATTATCTCTTGTGTATTCCACAACATCAGGGAGGGGTTTTGTGAGATCCACAATTACCTTCGCATGAGATATCTTTAGGCTGACCAAGTTTAAGGTGAAATGATCAGTTTCTTTTGGCTCACCTACTAGTCCAGCTATTAGACTTATCCCTTCCGTGGTACGCAGGTCTAAGGGGATATCAAGTAGATGAATCCAGATGGGGATGGAGGCAAGTGTAGGCGTCTCAGAAGAGTAGTTAGGAGCCCATGGTGAGGTATGAAACATTGAGTCCCCTATATACCATATACCTTTTTCAAGAACTTTCTGCCTAATATAATCATTAGGAATTCTTACAAGCATTGAACGGGTCATGTGATTCATATGGATCTCAAGACGTTTCCCTTTTCCCCATATGTGATTCAGAACACTCTGGATTTGATGATAGGAGGGAGGCCTACCATTGAAAGAACAGATGATAAAATCCTTATGCAACGCATCACCTCTCTCAAACACCGCATCAGGAATGTGTATACGGGGTCGACCAGAGTCCGCAATGGAGACTGGAGCTAGTCTTTTAAGAGATCTGCTAGTAGACTGCTTCAGTCTTTCAGCAAGCGTTGGTTTGTCTTTTTCGCCGAGAGGAGTAGTTGTAGTAGTCCTGCTCGAAGTAGATGCTCCACGTGACACAGTAGTGGTCAAGGAAGGGTTAGGAGTCAAGGAAGGTGGAGGGGGAGGTTGATGGTCAATGGGATAGCTAGTTTGGGAGGGAGGTGGGTTAGTTCTCAGTGGGTTTGAGGTAGAAGCCTTATTTGTGAAGATGGGGGAAGTTGATTTGGGTGGTAGAACAGTGTAGTTTTCAGATCCGGTGAAGTTTGCCGGAACAGTAGTTCCAGATCTAGGGTTTTGACTAAGATCTGAAACAGGGAGATCTACCTGATGCATCTCAACATCAGTAGTATTGGGGGAGACTTCAGTGATGCAAACAACACTCCTATCACTAGGCCCAGCAGTTTGAGCAGTTTGAGACAAGAGTCTTGTAATGGGTGAAACAGAGGGGGAAAGGGGAGGGAAGTGGGAAAGGGAATTTGAGGAGGGGGGGGGGGGGTCAGGAGGGTCCGGAGGGATGGAGGGGGGGGGGGGGGGGGTTGAGGTTACCACCAGCGGCGGGAAGCAGCGGATTCAGGGCGGAAGCACGGCCATTGAAGAACCAGCGACTCTGCATTGGAAACCGAACCAGAGAGAGAAGTCAACGAGAAGTCAACTTCTCTTTTTGTTTTAACACTTTCTAAGTTTCTTTTTATTTTCTTACGTTAAAAGCAGTAAAACATAAAACCAATTTTGGAACACGGTTTGGTTACCGAACATTTACGGTTTAGCTTTGATCTTTATTCATTTATTTAAAAAATTTTCACATATATTAAGATGAAATTAAACTGATAAGAAATACATAATTTTTATTAATAAATATTTATAATTCTAAATCAATAATATTTAATTATTTTCAAAATTTATAATCCATCATTAATAACTAAATAAATGCAGAAAAAGTTTTTGAAATGTATCTTTTTGTAACAATATTTCCTGTAAATTAAATTAAGAAAGAATAGAGAGAGTATTTTCTAATAATTGGGTTAATAGAAAATGTAATAATTCAAAAATCCTATTTTTTTTAAGTGATCGATCTATTAGCCTATATGAAGTTTTGATTCAACTCTAACCACCACACATAATTTTGGCTTATGGACTAAAAATGTTATTAGCAGAGAGTATTCATAGTCAACTAATACTTGTGTTGTAATTCTGAAAAGGTAAATTTTGTAAGTATTTTTTTTTTTTCATTTATCAACCTTGTATTTCTATACTGATAAAACTTTAAAATATAATAGATTTTTCTTATGTTTTTTATATCGTTTTATACCTTTTCATAACAACTTCTAGCATCTCCAATTGCATATGAAAACCTTGGTTTTCAAAATCTCATCTGATTATTACCTAGATTTCTTATTTTCTTGAGAAGTCTTTGCATGATGAGAGCTAATAAAAAAGTTACAAAATTGATGAACCTGTATAGCAGAATTATTTTGACGGACATGAGAAAGAATATTTCTTACAAATCTAATCAAGTCAACCAATTTGCTATTATTGTAAACCTTCTGATTGGTTTCAACATTTAACCTGAGTGCCTCTGCCCGGAAAGGAGGATCTAGTTTCATATGCCAATACTATAGCTGAACTTACTATAACTGATAGACGAAAATCTTGATCTGGAAAATTTTAATATTAATTTCTATAATGTTTGTTCATAAATAAAAAGCATGGATGAGAGAAATTAATACTTACTCATCTCTAGTTTATGTAATGGTGGTGATGAAAGAGGTGGAGACAGTATAGCTAACATACCATTCTTGTCTTCTTCTTTTTTCGGCACATAACATTCTTGTCATTTTGATCTGAATGTAGTAAATTAACCAAGAAACTAGTAAATTGATAATGATGAAAAAAAAGTGATTTGTTTAGTTTGAATGGGGATGTATACTAGCACAAAATCTGAGAAAAAAATCACATATACTTTCTCAAGAAAGTGTTACAAACACCTAAGCAACAAAGATATATGAACAGAAATTGATCATAAATTACTAAAATCTAAATGCCAAGTGCTTGCAAATTAATTTTCAAATTTGCTAAGGTTTTGGATTGAGACTTATATTTTCCATAATCACTAAACGATTTTTAATGATGTTGAGGACTATAATTATAACAACAAGTTATTGTCAAGCCTTGCCTTTGACAATAGTTGTTCATAAAAGTATGGTTTTGAATTGCTAAAAAAATTTAAAGTATTTATTGTAGATCTTTCATACATATTTTGTATTATCTTTAGAATAATATGAAAATATATTATTCAGAAATATAAATTTAATCCACTTTATCATTTTACTTTGTAAAAGATAAAATTAATAATAAAAAGACTATTGTCGGTTCTTCATTTCATTCCACAATAAATATCATTATGATAATTTTCAAACAAATTAAAAAAAAAAAAATCAGATATATCCTTACAAAACAATTTGACAATTGATATTTTCATTACTTTATGATATTAGTTTTATATTTCTTTAACAAAATTTATATTAAATATTTTTTAAAAAAATGACATCTATGTTATAAAAAATAATATAATTTTTTTTTTATCATCTTTTACATCATTATTAGAAGATTTTTGATCACTTCCTATTGTAATGATAATACAACTACCTAGTAACAAATAATATAGTTCTAGAAAATCATTTATCATGAAATAAAACTATTAAGGATTGTAAATTTAAGTTCCTTTTTTTTTTCTTTGTAAACCAAAACCAAAGTGTCAACCAACAAAACTAAATTGACTATTTCCCTAAAAAGACAAAGCTTTCCTAAAGGGGTTTTTTTTTTTTTTTTTTTTTATAGGTTCAAGGCTAAAAAGGCTTCTAACCTTGGTAACCTTGGTTAGTTGGTTGGTTAAATTAGATTTAGTCCTTTATTAGTTGATATTATAAGATATTTAAATTACCAAAGATTCGAAATTTACTTATCAGACCATTTAAACTTTAAAGCTAACCGAAGGAGAATAACGTAAATTAACAATCCCCTCTAATCCCCTCTGTTTTTTTTTTGCTTTCTTCTTCCTTGTCCTTGCCATTAATTAATTCTTGCTTTGACTCTCTCTCTCTCTCTCTCTCTCTCTCCCTATAGGCTATAGCTGCTAGATCTTTTTTACTCTCTCTTTCTTCTTTCACACTAGCAAAGGCTCTCATCTCAGATATGAAGATTTCTCGACCTCCGATCTCTGTTTTCGTACTCTTCTTCCTCTCTGCTGTTTTGCGTCACCATCTCTCGCTCGGAACTCCGATTACGTGTTCTGGTATAGTCCCGATGAAACACAGGACCGCGATGTTATCGATTTCTGATTTTGGCGCTGTCGGTGACGGAAAGACCCTGAACACCAACGCATTCAATGCGGCGATTGATCGGATAAGGAACTCCAACAGTAGCAATGGAACGCTTGTGTATGTGCCTCGTGGTGTGTATCTGACTCAGAGCTTCAATCTCACGAGTCACATGACTCTATACCTCGCCGATGGTGCGGTTATTAAAGCCCTTCAGGTGAGTGATTGCTCTTAATCGAATTAACCTTATGAAGATACTTGATTCAGTGGAATTGTTTGGTTTGATTGTTCTCTAATGATGTTTGATCTTGAAACTGTGATTGTATTTGGGGATTTACGTTTAGGTGTGTATCATTGTAAATATGCATTAAGGTTTTGAGTTTTCTTAGGTAGTTTGTTTGATCTTGTTGTTGTATCATTGTATATCTTGTTTATTTGAAGATTAGCTTCTTTACTGTGGTTCCATCTTTAATATTGATATCTCCGGTTCAAGAGTCAAAACATTGTAACATTGCTATACATGATTGTATTTGGAATTGGATAGAATTGCCTTTCTGAAAAATGCTTGTTTTTATTATTTTTAGGATACGGAGAAATGGCCTTTGACCGATCCTTTGCCGTCTTATGGAAGAGGACGAGAGCGCCCTGGACGAAGATATATCAGCTTTATCCATGGAGACGGACTCAATGATGTTGTTATTACAGGTGAGGTTGGTCGTCAGCTTAGAATGTCGAAAATGTAACTTCTGAAATCAGATTGTTTTGTTGCTGAAAATGAGAACTCGTTTGTGTGTTAATGCCGTTTGCTAGGCAGAAATGGGACGATTGATGGCCAAGGAGAACCTTGGTGGAACATGTATAGAAGTAGAACTCTGAAGTTTACAAGACCGGGACTCATTGAATTCAAGAACTCAACAAACATCGTCATCTCTCATGTTGTTCTTCAGAACTCCCCTTTCTGGACAGTTCATCCGGTTTATTGCAGGTTTGCAATCTTTCTCTCTTTGTAAGCATCTCTCATGAACTTGAATATGCACTTGGTGATTAGTACTTACTACCTCTTTTCTTACAGTGGTGTTGTTGTTCATCACGTTACCATTCTTGCTCCAACTGATTCCTACAACACCGATGGAATTGATCCAGGTTTTTATCAGTTTCCCTTGCACTTGATCACATTTTTCTTTCGTTTCAAATCATGACTGATGTGCTAACTAATTGCCACAGATTCAAGCTCTAACGTCTGTATAGAAGATTCCTACATGTCTACTGGTGATGACCTTGTTGCGGTGAAGAGCGGTTGGGACGAGTATGGCATTGCCTACAACCGTTCAAGCCGAGATATCACCATTCGCCGCATCACCGGATCTTCACGATTCGCTGGAATAGCCATCGGAAGCGAAACCTCTGGCGGAATCCAAAATATCACGGTGGAAAACATCACTCTGTACAATTCGGGGATCGGCATCCACATCAAGACAAACACTGGCCGAGGAGGAAGCATCCAGGGAATCACAATCTCTGGGGTTTACATGGAAAATGTTCGAACCGGGATTAAGATCTCTGGCGACACCGGAGATCACCCAGACGATAAATTCAACCTGACCGCTCTTCCCGTTGTAAGAGGCATAACGATCAAGAACGTATGGGGAATCAAAGTAGAGCGTGCTGGCATGATCCAGGGATTAAAAGATTCACCTTTCACCAATCTCTGCTTCTCCAATGTTACACTCACCGGAACAAAAAGTCCTCCTATATGGAAATGCTCAGATGTCGTAGGAGCCGCCCACAAGGTCAACCCCACGCCTTGCCCTGAGCTAACCGCAACCACCCAACAAGGTGGTTCCTGCGAAAACCAATCTTAACACTCCAAAAGCTAAGAGACCATGTAGAGTAATGTAAGTTATTGTAATATTCACAATCAAATCAGTTATTCATTCTATCTTCTTTCATCACCATTGCCACATATACCTCTGCAGTCAACAACACTTGGGACGATTAATCTATATAGACTGGTATCATCAATCTATAGAATAAAAAGGTTTACAAAAACATCTTCTACTGATACTGATATATATAAACAAAATACATCATCAGCATTTTCAGATCATATGAACATAGTGCATGCTATTTATTTAATCATATCTTAGATTCTAACACAAACTCGAGTCTTGTAATTGTTCATCTTCTTCATTCAGACCAAATGGTTGAGAAACTTGCGAATCTTTCTCTTGTAATAGTCTCTCTCATCTTCTTCTTTGCGCTTTACCAATTTCACCTTCGCCTTCTTGGACCCATCATCCTCCTCCGAGCCGACTAAGATCTTAATCGCCGAGATATCCGCAACGACGACGTCTGTTGTACCTGCTGCCTTCTCATCTTCGCCGGACAAGATCATGTCGTTGCCGTAAGAGATTTGAAGGCCACGTCCCCACAGCTCGTGGCACGGACGGCGTTTGAAAGGTTCCGTCGTCGTTAACGGACGTCTAGGAAAATGACGGTTGATCGGATGGAAATTGACGAAACTCACCGGCACTGTGACCTCGTCGGATCCGGGAAGGGTTGGTTTTGTGGAATCTGGGTCGGGTTCGGCTGATACAGTGGTTAAGGGTTCGTCGTTGATGTCATTTCCCGGCTTGGAGGAAGCGACGGAGAGAGCCAACGTGAACAGAAGAACGGTGACGGTAACGGTAACGGGGAGCGAGGCCATTGTTGTGTGAAGAAGGAATTCTGAACTATGAGGTATCGATGATAAACGGTGTTAACTATTTATTAACAAAAATTATTTTTTTAAAAGTCGATAAAAATTGTATTTTTAATAAGTTTGAGCCTGTTTTGGTCTGGAAGCCCAAATATTAATGGACTGAGCATTATTTATTGGCCCAATTAGTTTGGCGCGAGAAACTCAAATCCTGTACACCCATTTTCTTAGGGATTTTGAGGCTGTTCGTCTGACTGAGATTTCTAGGTTTCTCCATGACTTCACGGAGGAAAAGAAGAAAGGTGTATCAAGAATCATGTGCTGATAAATCAAAAATTCCATGTTCGCCAGTCGTTGTATTAGCTCACGGTGCCGGTGCTCCCTCTTCTTCCGACTGGATGATTAGGTACTTCTTCTGAGTTTAATCGCTCACTCGTGTCTGAGTGATTCATACACATATTGGGTTTGAATTTTTATCTATATTTGTTGGTGGGTTTGCTTTAGATGGAAGGAAATGTTAAAGAAGTCATTAGCAGCTGTTGAAGTGGTCACATTTGACTACCCTTGTAAGTGATTTTTTTTTTTGGTCTGAATCGTTAAATTTGATAATAGTGATGGTACTTGTAAGCATAAAGTGATTGCGGACTTGATGCGTAGATCTTGCTGGTGGGAAAAGAGGAGTTGCTCCTAAAGCTGAAAAATTGATTGAGTTTCATTTGGATGTTGTTAAAGAAACTGCTGCTAAATTCCCTGGTCATCCTTTGATATTAGCTGGCAAATCAATGGGTTCTAGGTACCATTTCGTTTCTCCCCCTCCCAGTCACCCACACGTTTTTTTTACGTTTCGGTGTTGAGTGTGACCCTTATTATCACTTGCAGGGTAAGCTGTATGGTTTCAGCTGTGAATGAAGATATTACAGTTTCAGCTGTGATATGTTTAGGATATCCACTTAAGGTTTGCACTTAATGACCATGACTATCCATAGTGTATGAATGACCAGTTGTATGATATACGTTGTTTTCTTAGGGCGCTAAAGGTGTGATAAGAGACGAGACCTTGCTGGAAATGGGAGTCCCAGTGATGTTTGTTCAGGTATTCTTCTATGCGTAAGCAACAAAACTCTATTTTGCACATGGATTGATTAAGGAAATGATTGGATATTTTGGATTGTCTAAAGGGTAGCAAAGATCCTATGTGTCCTCTGGATAAGCTTGAAGCTGTTTGTAACGAAATGAAAGCTGTGACTGAGCTGCATGTGATTGATGGTGGAGATCACTCCTTCAAGATTGGGAAGAAACACCTTGAAACAAAGGGGTTGACACAAGATGAAGTCGAAGATGTTGCTCTGAAAGCAATAGCCGCTTTTGTCTCCAAATCTCTTGCTCAAAGCTCATAATTTGTAGTCAAGGTTTACCAGGTTTGTGGGTATAAACTACATTTTCTTCGCCTGCCCTGTAGTACATTGCTTATTCAACTCCTAATGGCTAATGCTGTCAATCTTGTGCCAACTTTAGTTTTATATTTCTAATGGTAAACTGCAGTTCTTAGATTTCTTTTTACTACTTCTTTTACACCAAAGTCAAGTGTTTTTGGTTAGTTAATGTAGTTATGAAGTCTCCTTCAACTAAGCATCGATCTTGGCTTTGTGTGATACTGTCCCATTAATTAACATATATATTATTAATAAGACTCCTAGTTTCTTCTCAATTGTTGTTTGTTTATGCTTTTCCATTTACATGGTACAATATTGTATAATTTCCCAATTACTTCTGTGCATTTTGAAACAAAATCATAGATTTTTATGACAAAAGAAGCTAAAT
The DNA here is from genome assembly GCF_030686135.1 of Camelina sativa. Classification (NCBI taxonomy): domain Eukaryota; kingdom Viridiplantae; phylum Streptophyta; class Magnoliopsida; order Brassicales; family Brassicaceae; genus Camelina; species Camelina sativa. Next base: position 36,786,149 of record NC_141891.1, read on the forward strand.
CACAAATTTTTAATATTTCTTTCAAAAATGTATTTGTTAATAGTAAATTTTATTTCAAATGGAATTAATACATTTTGACAAAGTTTACGATGAATTTGTTTCAACACAAATTTCCGGTCTTGAACTGATTTTTCGAACCAATTAATATATCGATAAATTAATCTCTATAAATTAATAAAATATTATTAATCCAAATCTATAAAATTTTAATATAGTTGATTACTAAATTACATTTCACGAATTGATATACTTATATCCTATAAAGTATCTGAATGTTCAAGAAAGTGGTAGGCGGTAACTGATTGATGACCAACACCTGATGTTTAGAATGCCTAATCGGAGTCTAGGAGATTTAGGCATTTTTCAACATAAAACATTATATGTATAATGTTATAGACAAAAAATTATGTAAAAATATATGTTAGATAAATAAAAGTAATCAATCATAAACGAAAATTAGAAAATAAATATTTATTTAATTTGTATCAACAATATATAGATATTTATAATTATGTATATGGATGTAAAAATTTTAAATTTAAATATACGTAGTTAAAAGTTAAAACTTAGTCAACCAAACATTAAATTAAAAGAGAATCCCACAGTTGGTAGCCCAAACCGGAAGGATAGTGTTTACAAAAGAAGTTTCAGAGATAAGTGATGTATTGTGTTTTTGGTGTTTTTCCTTCATTTAGTATTCGTTTTGACTCATTTGTTCCATATTTGTCCGTCTTTTTGTCTTATTGGTCTTTTCTTGAGTTGTGAATAGGTGTGGAGACGATATGCTAGATTTCGAGTCTTTTGGTTGGATTCGAGCTTAACCGGAGTAAAAAAGCAGGAAGTGACTTGTGGACATCTCTAAGTTGAACTAAATCAGAAGTCTGGAGAAGTCTGGTGAAGTTTGTAGACAACTCTAGCGAAGGCTGTAGTGAAGTCTAGGGAAATCTGTAGACAAGTCTGGTAAAGTCTGTAGACAAGTCTGAAGAAGTCTGGTGATGTCTGTACAAAAGTCTACTGAAGTCTGGAGAAGTCTGATGAAGTCTATAGACAAGTCTGTTGAAGCATGGAGAAGTCTGGTGAAGTCTGTTGTCTTTATACCTGAAATTGAGAAACTTATTTCTTTTTCTGATTTTTTTCTATTTTTTTTTAAAAATTTTTAATAATGGGTATAAATACCTCAAAGACCTAATTAGCAGGACGTTCTATTTTTTCGAGTTTTTCTGCATTTGATACCTTTGTAAGCCATTTCAGGAGATTAGAGATTCATCATCTTCGACACTTTGGCTGAAGTCTGGTGTAATATGTACAAAAATCAGGTGAAGTATGTAGGCAAGTCTGTTGAAGTATGGAGAAGTCTGGTGAAGTCTGTTTTCTTTATACATGCGATCCAGAAACTTATTTATTTTTTCTGATTTTTTCTATTTTCATTTTTATATTATTTCTTTTATTTTAATAATGGGTATAAATACCTCAAAGGCCTAATTAGCAGTACGTTCTATTTTTGAGTTTTTCTGCAATTGATACCTTTACAAGCCATTTCAGGAGATTAGAGATTCATCATCTTCAACCCTTTGGAGAAGATTTCTAAACTCTTTTCATTTTCATTTCATTAGTCTATTATGTCTTCTTTTATCTCTTTGTGTTGTTCAATTCAATATGTGTTAGTAGTCTCTTTATTAGGTTTTAGTAGTCCTGGGCAAATAACCGGAACCGAACGGACCGAACCGAAATTTCGGTTCCGGTTCGAGTATGGTTAGTAGATAATAACCGATTGGATAGTGTTTCAATTACCCATAGATATCGGTTATTAACCGAACCGAACCGATATCCATTCGGTTATCCGAATCAAACCGAACTCATATAAAAATTATGTTTTAGCCAAGAATCGAACTTGAGTCCCCTGCAAACTTGACCGTGCAAAGTGGCCACTGCACTACGTTGAAGTTTTGACATTCTAATACATGTTAAAATATATAACGTAATAAAATTAAACTAAAAAACCACACCAATATCATATATATTTAGACCAAAATACCAAAATATTTTAAATAAACCAAATATTTGGAAGTTTTTAGATATATTTGTTAAATTATAATCAAGTTTTATTTAAATAATATTTTTTTAAAAATATATTACACTGTTTTGGATACCCGGAACCGAAACCGAACCAAACCCGAACCGAAATAGTAAATTAACCGAATGGATCCTAAACCTCTATATCCGAACTATCCGGAACCGAATGGATATGATATGCTCAAATTAAACCCTAGAGCTACTCTCTCAAATTAAGAGATCAATGCAGTACTTAGGGGTCGAATTCCACAAGGACTCAAGACTACACAATAAATTATAGAGTTTTTCAATTATGCTAAACAGATTAAATTAAATTAAAATAAAAGCAATGCAAAATATTAAATTAAAGACTGTTGTAAATTCAATGGATCAAAAAGCTAGGATTAGGGAATTTCTCAGGAAATTATGAAATATTAAATCAATCAATAAATTAGGATTCAAACAATTAAGAACAGATCTAGAACTCTAAACACTTTTGTAAATTAAATCAGTTCTCACTGCAAATAATATCTAAATTTAAAACCAGAAAATCCAAATCTCTTTGTAAAATTCTAGGTAATAAATCAGCAATAAAAACAGGTTTAGATTGTTCACAAAATTATTAAATCAAATCTCTTTGCAAGAAATAATTTTGCTCATCAAAAGGTTTTTGTCAGGAAAATCAATTATATTCTCATATCAATTTATTTTCCTAGGGTATTAATTCTAGATGGCCAATCAAGGATTAATATGAAGAACAACCTAAGATGAAGATCTAGATAGATAATGAATCCTAAATAATCAGATCTAATAAATCATAAAATCCCTGTGAAAAACCCTAAACCTAACAAGCAAACTACTCAGACATAATCATTGAAGAACAAGACATGATTCTGAATAATAAGCAATTGAAATTAAAAAGAGTAATAAGGAGTTCAAGAAATTCTTCTCTCAAAGCAGATCTCTCTCTCTCCAAAGCTCTCAAAAATCTCTCAGGGTTGCAGAAAAAATAAAACTTGGTAGAATAAAAACTTGAGGGTTTGGAAAACCTAAAAACTATATATATATGTCCTAAAACACGTCAGGGACTTATGTTGCAAATATGGAAAACTTTGGGGCAGATTTGTAAATTTTCCAAAACTTGGGTCTTGAGTCGGCAGAGATGAGTGTCGATCGATGCCTCCTATCTTGGTGTCGGTCGATGCTCCTGCTTTCATCCGAGACCAAATTGATTCTTCAAGATTTATGCTCCAAAACAATCCAAATTGCTCCATTTTGCTCCTTCCATGCTAAAAACCTGTAAAGACTCAAAAACAATCTAGAAACAAATGAAAAGACACTAAAAGACTCTTTATATCATGGTTAAAAACCACAAAAACCATGATATATCAGGATATATCTGGAACCGAACCGAATACCCGAACGCCCAGGACTAGGTTTTAGGGTTCTAATTAGGGGATTCAATGCATTGATGTTTTGATTGTTATTTAGAGTTCTTAATCTTTAGGTTCTTTGATTCAGATGCTCTTAATGCTAGAATAGGACTGATCACCTTGTTCTAGATTCTAGGTTTTTCTATGCATCAAAAGTATTCAATAGAATGCATGAACTAATGAATTGAGCAATGTATTTCTAGCCAGCAAAAGTTAATGAAAGTTAATTTTAGGACGTATTGTGAACTTTATGAACTTGATTGTGCAAATTTGGCTATGAGGTTGCAAATGAAAGTTTAGCAAACTAATAGTCAAAATTTAGCTTCTAATGCGTTGATAGAGGGTTAGTCTATTATTGTGTTCATGTTCTAGAACAGTTCTTAATTATTGAATTTTTTTTTTCTCATTAGTCATTGATCTCTGAAATACCCTATGACCCAATGTTTTTTAATCTTATAATTTTCATCGTTTTTTTCTTGCATTTTTATTTATAATCCTAAAAACAAAACAAAACAAACATTTTTCCCCTTAGCTATTTACAAGTCTCGCAGATCTTACGCGAAGTACGAACAAGATAATCCGTTTTCAAGTTTGACGCACGTGGAATCCGAGAGAGGGATAAGAGTGGAAACGACTCCTTGAGCAGACTGAACTCATCCAACAGGTTAAAAAACACTAACCAATCTTCAGGGGCTTGGACCATCGCGACTAGCTCAGCACAATCCGTTTCATAGCGCTGACAAAAGAGTCCACATTATTCGCGGCTAACTCCGAATGAAGTGGAGATGGACTCCACCAAAGACACCTTGCTCCCAACAAAAAAAAGATTTAAACTTAGAGAATATATTAAAATAGAACATATGTGATTTTAGATGGTCTAGGTGGTTGTTTAGGCGTTGGATGAGTGCCTAGCGCCTAGACGGCCGCCTAGCCCACTTTTTAGAACAATTGTCAAAAGAAATAGTTGGTTATGATTAACTGGGGCCTTTTTGAAAATGATTGCCTAATACAAATAACTTTAAAATAAAAATTTCTGACTAATGTTATTTATTTATTTTTTATTTTTAAAATATTTCTAACAAATTTATTCATATACATAATTATTAGAATATGTTCAGGTTTTAATTTCAGAATTAATATGTATTCAACATATTTTCACAATATTTTTGATGAAATTTCAATATTTTATCTTTTGTTATTTTTTCCAGATTTTATTAAACCAAGGTACTGTATTTACAAAAATATCCAGTCAATGCAAAATAATTGTTTTGAAAGACTTATCAAAGTAAGGAAATAAATCTTATGAATAAACCCTATAACTCAAATTTTTTTGCTCCTCTTATATAAATATACACCTCTACTAATCTTAAACATAATCTTAATTAAATCTATTCGCTCCGCCTCTTATTTTTTCTTACATTTGTCTTGTAAAACAACCAAAAGATATGGCGACGGCGTTCGAGAAAAACTCTCAATAATCTCGAGACGAGGTATCAGTACTTTACTCGAAAGAGATAAAAATCTCATATCATCTAACTCCTTCAAATTTTCAAATTAAAACATAATCTTAATTAAATCTATTTGCTCTGCCTCTTATATTTTCTTGTCCGTATTTTTCAAAACAACCAAAAGATATAGCGAAGGCGTTCGAGAAAAGTCCTCAATAATCTCGAGAAGGGGTATCGGTATTTGACTTGAAAAAGGTAAAAATCGCATATTATCGAACTTTTTCAAATTCTCAAATTAAAATATTTGTTTTTGTTTTCTGGGTTCTGAATAGGGCCGAGCATATATTAAATAGTAGATACTTTAAAATTTTGATATACCCGAGTTTGGATCTGTCGGATCCGTGAAACAATTATCGAGATTCGGATCCACAAATATCCACGTGTATCTAGATCCAGACAAAAGTAGCTATGAATCTTGTAATTATTTTTTAAAATAAAATCTAATAAAAAATATTTTAAAACAATTTAAAAATATTTAAGACATAGTGCTTCTTAAAAATACGCATGGGTTTTCAAGATATAGTTTATGTGTTTGTGATATGTCATATTTTAAGCAATTCTACTATTTTGATTAAATATATATAATTTGTATACAAATAATTGAATTATTTTTATATAAAAGCGGATCTGATCTGAATATGTATATCGTAACTTTAAATCTATATATCCGAATCCGGATCTATGAGCTCCAAATACTTTATTTTTTTGCAGTCGGACTTCATATCTGTTTTTTCTATTATATCATATTTTTGGGTATGAATTATATCATATCTTGTCTAAAACATTTTAATCATATAAAAATAATTTGATCATCCCATCCTAGTTTTTGGTTGTGGTGGATCTTCTAAGCATTTTTTTTTTTAAATATTTTTTAAAATCATATTTTATTTAATACGTAAGAGTATCTTTATTGGTGATAGAACTGGAGTGTCTTTATTTAGATTTAAAAAATAAATGATGAATTGTAATTAAATGAAAACCAATAAAAAATGACATGTGGATAGGAAATGTCTTAAGAGATGTTTTTATCGTCTTCCTAAAACCATTCCCATCGGTAATACCACGAAATAGGGTCTGAGTGTGTCTTATCGGTAATACCACGAAATAGGGTCTGAGTGTGTCTTAATATATTTATGCAGAGACACTATCACACTCTCTTTCCTATTTTTCTTAATTTTTTTTTTAAATTAGTAGACACTCACCAAGTATGACTGATAAAGATGACCTAAATCACTCTTTTCTTCTCTTGGGAGTCTTAAAATTATATTAAAAATATTGCTTTAAGACACCTATAGTATAAGCAATGGAGATGGTCTAAGAAAGCAAAACTTAACATACAAAATTCTTAACTGATATTACGTACAAAGTGGTATTGTGACCTCACTGTAAGTGTTGATTGGTGTGTCAGAAAATGGAATCGGAAAATAAGGATAGGATCAGTGATTTACCAGACCCACTGATATGTCACATCTTATCCTTTCTTCCAACAAAAGAAGCTGTTTCGACTTCTGTTCTTGCCAAAAAGTGGAAGCCTCTGTTTGTTGATGTACCAAGTCTTGACTTAGATGACTCCAACTGTCGCAACCCCCCAATGAGTTATGAAGAAAAGAGAACGAATGGTACAAGTTTTATGCATTTTGTGGATCGTGTATTGGCTTTGCAAGGGAATGCTCCGATCAAGAGATTCCAACTTGTAGGTAGTGATGTTGTCAATGAACTGTGGGTGCTGGATTGGGTACCAAAAGTGTTGAGACGTGGTGTATCAGATATTCATCTAAGCATGTCTTCGCATTGGGAAAATTTTGAGTACCCGAAATTTAATCCTCTGCCTCCAGAGATGTTTGTAAGCAAGACACTGGTTAGGCTGACAATCATATTTGAACATGGCGTCAACATTAGTGTGAAAGGTGATGTTTCTCTTCCGAAGCTTAAGACTCTCCATCTTAATTATTTCAAGATAGCAACGAGTATGTTTAACAAGCTTCTCTCTGGCTGTCATGCGCTCGAAGAATTAGTGCTGACTAATTTGATGTGGACTAAGTATTTGGAACATGATGTTGTGTTCATATCTATCCCAACCCTCAAGAGACTCAAATTTTGTCGCTATGAACAATATGATGATGCTAACAAAACCGTGTCCTTGTCATTTGATAATCCAAATCTGGTCTACATGGAATATTTTGATACTATTGCGGATAGGTATCAACAAGTGAGTTTTGGTTCGCTTGTTGAAGCTACCATCGGACTTCGACTTACACCAGACCAGTCCTATTTCCAATGGTATGAATGTGAGAATTATTTGATATCCAGTGAAAAGTCTAATGTAACAAATTTTCTCAACGGAATACTCAATGTCAAGATCCTCCACTTGACTCCTGACATGCTTCAGGTCAGTTCCATTCATCTTTCTCTTAACCTTTTGTTAATATAATGCTACTCAGAATCAGAAATAAAAACAACCTGGATATTGATTAGTCGTAGCAATATATAAGGCTTGAGTTGATTTGTTTTTCTATTTTGTTTTTTTTCAGGTACTTGGTTGCTGCCGTGATACAATACCAATATTCAACAGCCTCACTCGTTTAACTATCGAGACTAAACCAGAAACCGAAGTACTATGGAAACCATTGCCAGCTTTACTCAAGAGTTGTCCAAATCTAGAAACCCTCGTCTTCAAAGTACCATATACACAATCCTTTATATCAACAACCATGCCACGTTGCTCAACACACATTTAGATTTTAAAACTATTTCCTTTTTTGTTTTGTTTCAGGGACTGCATCATATATACACAGAAAGATGTGAGGATGAGGACGGGTGCTTATGCAAGTGTTTTATTGAGTATACGGAAGTGGTTGCTCGTACTTGCCTGTCATCAAGTCCGGTCAAGGTTATAGAGATACTTAACTTTGGTGAAATTCTTGATGACAATGATGACGACGAAGATGATAATAACATAGTACGCATGCTCACGACCTTATCAGACGATGACGATGATGATGAAAATGGTGGACTTGTTCATTGCTTAAGGGAGAAGATAGAGTATGTCAAGTACTTCCTAGAGACAATGCCGAATCTTGAGCAAGTGAAAATGCGCTTTCTTTTATCAAATGAAGAAGATGTAATGATGAAAGTATTCAAGAAACTTCAGAATCTTCCCAAAGTAGCTTCACCCAACTGCAAAATCCAAGTATTCTCTGATAACCTCAGCCTATCATATAATACTTCCGACTAAATGGGCCGTGGTCCTTGTCTTTAGAAGATCTTTTTTTTCAAGCTACAAGTTTGTGTAGTTGCTGAAAGATCCTATGATTCTCTTTGCTTATGCCGTTTGTTTCTTTATTTGACAACTCTCTTTTCTTTTCTCTTTTTTTTTTTTTTTTTTGGTTTTATTTCCCTTAATGACTCTTGTGTTTAATTTATGGTTTCCCCTTTTGGCTTATGGTAATATCATATTTTGTTTTGACTATATATTTTCTGCGTGTATGTTGAAAAAAGTTAGCAAACCAAATGATAGACTAGATTTGCTTGACTTCACCATCCACTATATATAGCTTTTTTCAACTCCAAATGGTTAATGCCGTCAAATTTTGTGGCAGCATTTACATGATAGTTCTTTTTTGCAATGAGTTTTATTTTTTGAGTCTTTCTTTTGCTCATTCCTCTGTCTGTAGTCGAGCTCTCTGATCTGAAATCAACTATATAATTAAAAAGTGAAGATAAATATATCATATATGTAATGTATGTCTGTGTAATGTGTTAGACACTTAGACGTCCCAAGTGTTTCTTTGTAGTTGTATTTTATTTTGCTTGCATTTGCATGGTACAATCATGTGTGCGTTGTAGATGAAATCAGAAATTTTTAATTATTTTTAATTTCAAAAGATATTTGTTAATCCTAAATCTCAAATGCAACTGAATATATTTGAAAAGTTTTGAATAAAAAAATAATACAATAAATAAGAAGGATATTTTGAACTATTTTGTATTTTACAGAATTCTGTTTTATAATCTGCTTATAAACTTTCACAATATATAACAAATTAAAAGTGTTTTTTTTTTTTGGTAAGTAACATTTTTGAAAGTTGTAGTGGAGGTCTCATTAAGTTACTATGGTCACATTACTGTTTTTAATTTAAAATTGGAAAATTAAATTTATATTGAAAGGTGAATTGTACTTTTTGTTTTTGGAGTCACATTACTGTTCAAATAAATTGATTTATTTATGTCACTCTTGAGAGATAAATGTGGAGACTTGACACACAAAGAGAAAGCCAAACGTCGTCACTTGTCTCTATGATAAGAAACCTCACAGAGCAGCCCTAGTAAGTTTTCTCCATTTTCTTCTTATGATTTAACTGTTCATGTCTGATTTACCTTTAACGATTTTAGTTTTGTGGGTACTTATTGTTTCGTAGCCTTCTTCCTTTTCGGTTGAAACTTGGAATCTATTTCTTACCGGAGTGTCATGTATCATGTTCAGGTTGTAAGTAGTGTCTCTGTCACAAAATGAAAAATGAAAAGAACAAAATTGGTGGTTGTAGAGATATAATCAGCGGTTTACCAGACGCAATGCTTTGTCACATCTTAACCTTTCTTCCAACTAAAGAAGCTGCCTCAACTAGTGTTCTAGCCAAAAGATGGAAGCCTTTGCTTGCTTTTGTACCAAATCTTGAGTTTGATGACTCCATCCATCTCCACCCTCCTCCAGAAAGTAAGAGTTTTATGGCTTTTGTGGATACTGTGTTGGCTTTGCAAGAAAATGCTCCGTTGACAAGATTCCACCTCAAGTGTAAAAATGTTCGTCGATGAATATAAGAGCATGTGCATCGCACCGTCCTTCGTCCGTCCCACATAATTAAACCAATTAATTTAAATCGAAATCAAATATTTTACGAAGAAACGTTCCTTAAAACGGGACAATTTTTATGCGTCCCTCAGCACACGTGGCGGCGTTTGGTCTTCTCTTCTTCTCTAAAGCAAAAAAAAAAAAAGATTTGAGAAGAGAAGGAAAGAAGAAGAAGAATGGATTATCGGACTGCGTCTTTTATCGGATTCTCTGTTCTCTACAAGGATTACAAATCGATTGTGATGGGCTGCTCACGAATAGATTTCATAGCCACATATTCGTTAATACTGTGTCTTTTCCTTGGTCGATTTCTCTGTTCTCTGCGTCTTTTTCTTGGTCGCTCACGAATCGATTTCTCAGCAGGTTAGCCAATCGATTCAAAAATTCTGATTATATCCATTTCTTTCGAATTGTTTCTTGGGGACAAGCTATTTCACCGTGAATGTTGTTTCCTAATTGCTGAATCGATAGCATAGTTGTTGATCTGTGTTGGACAAGCTATTTATTGTGTTGCCATTTTAGCTAATTGTGATGGGCTGGTCCTTCGACCATGGAAATGCTTGAGTTTCATAGCCACATATTCGTTAATACTGCACGACATTTTTGAAAATATGCTTTAGAATTAGGTGTGTGTAGATGGGTAGATTCCCTGATAGTTTTTCCCCCTTTTCTCTTGGCTTGTTTGTTTTATAGGTGTCTTCTTTGTCTTGTACAGGTACGGCCTGATGGGCGGTGGAATCTATCCAGGTACGGCCTGACTTCATATCAACTTTGCTGACTTACCAAAGAAAGCATGTGGTATCCGAATCCAAAGTCAGCAGCAGTATGACATTGAAGGCAGCAGATTCATGAATAGCATTGACTTGGAAAGAGAAGACGAATGCGGGATATGCTTAGAGCCATGCACGAAGATGGTGTTGCCCAACTGTTGCCATGCCATGTGCATCAAATGTTACCATACGGGGACTAGACTTACTTCTGCTTCTCCATTTTCTTTACCGTATTGTGAGTTTGTTGCATTGATTTAGGACTTAACTTGTAAGGAGGATTGATTTGGATTCAAAATATTATTATTTTATATGAGGGACCAAAAACTATGGGACACCAATGCTGATACTAAAAACAAGAAACTTTCAAAATAATAATATTAAATTTGGGGGACCAAAAACTATGGGACACCAATGCCCATGGATTGGATAATCAAAGTGTTGAAACGTGGTCTGCTAGATATCGATCTATACGTTCCGAGTTCTTGGGATGGTATGGACTCTTTTTATACGCTGCCACTAGGTATCTTTGTGAGCAAGACATTAGTTAGGCTGAAGATACAGTTTGAGGATGGTGTCAGCACTAAGGTGAAACGTGGTGTTTCTCTTCCGAATCTTAAGACACTACATCTTGTTATTTTCGGATCGATACAGGTATGTTTAACAAGCTTCTTTCTTGATGTCACGCTCTCGAAGAACTATTGCTGGTTAATTTGATGTGGGACGATCCTTGGGTTAGTGTAGAACCTTTCTCCGTGACCGTGTCTATCCCAACCCTCAAGAGAATGAAGTTTTGTCGGTCCAAAAGATTTGATGAAGATACTGATTACGTGTCATTGTCACTTGATAATCCACATCTGGTCTATCTAGAATATTCTGATACTATTGCTGACAAGTATCAACAAGTGCGCTTTGATTCGCTTGTTGAAGCTAGTCTCGGACTTCGAGTGACATCTGATCAGATCTATATGCCATTGTATATGACGGACTCTTTTTTGGAATCCAAGGACAAGATTAATGTCACAAATCTTCTCACCCGAATATGCAATGTCAAGATCCTCTACTTGTCTAATGACACTCTTGAGGTCAGTCCCATCTTTTGTTCGTTACTTACTCTTCTTATGGCTTGAGTTGATTTGATATTTGTTGTTTTCGAAGTAGTACCATTGTCCTCATCTAGAAACCCTTGTCTTCGAAGTAGTACCATATACTATACACACACACCCCCCCCTTTATATCAACAGCTGCCATGTTTTTTAAGACACGCTTAGGTTTTTGAAACTGATTTCTTTATATACGTTTCAGGGACTACATCACAAATTTACAAATAGATGTCACGATGAGGATGGGTGCTTGTGCATATCGTAGTGGGTGGGAGACTCGTTCTTGCCTGTCATCAAGCCCGGTGAAGGTTATAAAGATATTGAAGTTTGGTGAAATATGTGTTGATGATGAGGAGGATGAGGCTGAGGATGAGGATGAGGATGAAGATGGTGAATCTTGTGATGAAATTGATGAAGGCATAGAAGAGCAGGTAGAGCAAGTCAGGCAATTCATAGAGACAATGCCGGATCTTGAACAAGTGATACTGTACTACAAGACACCCCATGATAAAGATGTGATGGAACTATTCAAGAAATTTCTCCAGCTTCCGACAGTGGCATCAACCAAGTGCACTGTCCAAGTTATCTCAGATAACCTCAAGCTTATCTTCTACTTTGTCGAGTACTAAAACGGAGGTACTATTCTTGATAAGATCCTTATTTCTTGATATGTCTCGGGCTTTAAGAATATCTAAACTCTATTCAAAGATTCTCTTGTTTCTTTTGTTTGTTTGTTCTTCCTATAATGACTTGCTTACTCCTTTTGAGTACTGAGGAAGGTGATCATCTTTTGTTTGTCTTCTCTTTTCTTCTATAGTTTGTTGAAGAATCTTAGCATTAGCTCACTGTTCTCTTCTTGAAATGGATCACAGTTTGTTGATGATAATAGTGATATGTCGTGTCCATAATCTTGTTTTGTAAGTCAAAGTTGACATACCATTTCTAAAGCATTATTGTTTTTACGTAACACTGATCTCATCTTGAATGTGAAATAAATTATTAACAAACCCCAAAAGTAATGGTTTTAGACTTTTAGTACAAAATTCTTAGCATTTGTAAAAATAATAATATACAGTCCTCCTCAAGAGCGAAATCACACCAAACCACATGCTCACTGATGAGTTCCACTGCTTGTGTTTTTTATGAAAATGAAAAAGAAGAAAACATAATCACAATTTTTTTTTTTTTTTTTTTTTGTAAAAATATATGAAAAAAATATTTGTAAAATTATAAACATCAAGTGAAAATGTATAAATTTTTAAAAGTTTTTGAAATACAAATTTTTTTTTTGTATTTTGTAGAACCATTTAGTAAAAAAAAAACAATTTAAACTTGCTTATGTATAAGAAGAGTAACCGAGTCAGTAAGCACTGCACAACCAGTCATCATATAAAAATAAATTCAGTTTCGACTCTGAGAGAAAAAAGTGAGACTTTTAATTTCGTCGAAAAAGAAAGAAACCCTAACTTTCTCGTCTTCTCTTTACCATTTTGGATATAAAAGAAGAGAAACCCCTCAAGAAGACTCAACCGTTGGGCTCTGCTCTGAAACTCAAGTAAGTTTTCTCCATTTTCTTCTTATGATCTCGTTGCTCTTGTAGTGTATATCTCCAAAGATTTGGTTTTTCTTCGTGGGTACTTGCTGATTCTACATAAAGGATTCGCCTTTTCTGTATCTAGTCTTCTTGTTGAGGTTGTAACTTGTAAGTAAGTAATGGATCTCTCTGTGATAAACTGAAATCGATATGTTTGCCCATTTACGTCTTATGATCTCTCAGTGTAATGTATTATGTATGTGTGTTTCTATTTTGTCTCCAGCGATTTGGTTCTGTGGGTACTTGCTGATCTCTTAGCCTTTTGTATAATATCTCCAAAGATTTGGTTTTTCTTTCATGGGTCTTGCTGATTTTACAAAAAAGGCGAATCCTTTTGTATCTCTCTGTATTAGCCTTTTTGTTCAGGTTGTAGATAATGGATCTCTCTGTGATAATCTGAAACTGATATAAGAATCGTTTGCCCAATTTACGTCTTATGATCTCACACTGTGTAATGTATGCGTGTTTCTATATTGTCTCCAACGATTTGGTTTTGTGGGTATTTGCTCTTTCTTTAGTCTCTTTGGTGTTTTTGTTCTCAGTTAGTATATATCTTAATGAAATGTATCTGTGTGTGTCTATTTTTCAGGTCTGTTTCAATATGAAATCGAGAAAGAAGGTTGTTGGTGGTTCCAGTGACAGAATCAGCAGTTTACCGGACGCACTGATTTGTCACATCTTAAGCTTTCTTCCCACAAAAGAAGCTGCTTCAACCACTGTTCTTGCCAAGAGATGGAAGCCTCTGCTTGCTTTTGTACCAAATCTTGACTTCGACGACTCTTTCTGTTTCCATCCTCCAAGGACTTACCAAAGAGCGACAAACAGTTGTGAAAGTTTTTTGCAGTTCGTGGATGGTGTATTGGCTTTGCAAGCGAAAGCCAAAGCTCCGTTGAACAGATTCCATGTCAAGTGTAAACATTTTGTTGATCAATATTGGGTTCTCGAATGGATACCCAAAGTCTTGAAACGTGGTGTGTTAGATATTGATCTACAAATCCCTACCTCTCGTGATATTTGTGAAAAATCGAGCTTCTATCCTCTGCCTTCTAAGCTCTTTGAGAGCAAGACATTGGTTAGGCTGAAGATACAGTTTAAAGATGGCGTCAACATTCATGTGAAACGTGGTGTTTCCCTTCCGAAGCTTAAGACTCTCCATCTTGATTATATCCAGATAGAAACGAGTACGTTTAACAAGCTTCTCTCTGGCTGTCACGCGCTTGAAGAATTAGTGCTGGTTAATTTGATGTGGGATGAGTCTGAAGAACCTGAACCTTTTTGCCCTGTGACTGTGTCTATCCCAACCCTCAAGAGACTAAAGTTTTGCCGTTCTGAAGATTTCTATGAGGCTGATTTTCATGAGTATGGCTACTATGATGAGGAAAGAGAGGGAGTGTCTTTGTCGTTTGATAATCCGAATTTGGTCTACCTGGAGTATTCTGACGCTGTTGTGGACAAGTATAAACATGTGAGTTTTGACTCACTTGTCGAAGCTAAACTCAGACTTCGAAATACACCTGATGATGATGAAACTGAAACAGACAAGTTCAATGTACCAAAGCTTCTCATGGGAATACGCAATGTTAAGATTCTCTACTTGTCTAATGACACTCTTGAGGTCAGTACCTTCTTCCTCCTTAACATTCTTTTATTGACTACTTTTGTTTCTATTAGTAGACCAAAAATAATGATTAAGGGATTGAGTTAATAATCACCTTTCACTACTGAGTGTTGATGTAATTTGATTTGGTTTGGTTTGTGTTTCAGGTACTTGCTTGCTGCCGAAGAAGAATACCGGTGTTCCACAACCTAATCGAGTTAACTATTAAGACTACACCGTATGTAGGATGGGAATCATTGCCACCTCTACTCAAGAGTTGTCCAAGTCTAGAAACCTTGGTCTTCGAAGTACTATTACACATCCTTTAGATAAACTGCTGACACGTTTTTAAGCACATTATTTGATTATGAAACTGATTCGTTTAAATGTTTCAGGGACTGTATCACAATTATACAGATAAATGTGGAGAGAAAGACGGATGCTTGTGCAAATATGATAATGATTGGGGGGGTGAAGATGGATGTTCGTACTTGTCTATCATCAAGTCCAGTGAAGGTTCTGAAGATATTGAAGTTTGGTGAAGCTTTTGATGATGATGCTGATGCTGATCGAGCTGATGATGACGATGATGATCAAGATGCTGGATCTTGCGATGAAGTTGATGATGTCGCAGAGGAGCAGATTGAGCATGTCAAGCACTTCCTAGAGACAATGCCGGATCTTGAACAAGTGATATTGTACTACAATTCACCAAATGATCAAGATGTGATGAAAGTATTCAGGAAACTTCAAAAGCTTCCTCGAGTAGCTTCAGCTAATTGCAATGTCCAAATAAACTCGAAGAACCTCAGCTTGTCGTCTTCTTCGACTAAACGAGGTACTCGTCTATAGAAGATTCTTCTTGTGGTTTCTCAGCCATGGATATGTCTCAGGCTACAAGTTCGTTTAGTTGCTAAAAGATCTAAACTCCAATCCAAGATGTGGACTCTCTTGTTTCTGCCTTTTGTTCTTTCTTTAATGACTTGAGTACTTTAATGTTTGCTCTTTTGCTTTTGACTGAAAATGTTGGTTATCTTTTGTTTTTCTCTCTTCTCTTCCTTCAAAGAAAATTAGCACTCTGTTTGTTTTCTCCTTGAACAAGATCACATTTTGTTCTGTAAGTCGGTCTCAGCCGGTTTTATTCTTCCTATATGAACATTCTGAAGAATTGTCTCATTCGTGATTCAGATATTGAAACTATGAACATGATTCTCTTTGTTCCAAGTAATGATCTCATCTGGAATGTGACTCTTTTCACTGTGACCTCCAAACACTTTGGCCATTTCAAACCCACTTTTAGAAATGTAGGGCAACGCGGTCCAAGATTCTAGAACGGTACCATATACAAGTATCTTAATATCAATCATTTAAAAGACACTTAAAGTATCTTAGTATCTTAAATATCAATCATTTAGAAAGTAGACACTTTTACGGTTTTACCTATTTTAAAGAAACTCATCATTAAAAAACTAATAATAGAAAAATCTTAAGACACTCACACTAAGACCATCACGTTCTAATTTTTGAGTTCCAAAAGTTTAAATATTAAAAAATTTATTTAGTTAGATTATAAATTAAATTTTGGTGAAAAATAAAAAATCAAACCAATCATAAATAGACAAGTGTTGTAAGAGTTTCTAATGATGTTTTCACAAGAGCATCATTACTCGAGTAACGGCTGAACATTTCTCAAAAAAACAAAAAAATTATTTATTTTACAAATTATTATTATTTATTTATTTTTTAATTTCTGTTCCACTGAATAAATGACACATATCTTGTTTGGTCTGAGTATCGTTTCTCAAGTAACTCTGGGAAGAAACGTTTCCTTTCTTTTTTTTCTTCTCTCTCTTCCTTTTATTATTTTATAATAAAAGTATTTGAGAGAGCATCTCCTAGTAATGATGGTCTTAAGTTTTAAAATTAGATATTTAGATACAACTTCTAATTTTTCTCTCTCACTTTTCTATATTTTTTAATATTTTAACATACTAAAATCTTCTTATTGGAGGTGCTCTAAGATGATTAATAGAGATGGTTTTATAACCTAAAACCTAATTTTCTTTTTTAATATATTTTTTATAAAGCCTATCCGAAGATCTAGATAAAAACACGCCAAAGTGCTATAGAGTAAACTTCTCTTTATCACACTGTCTATCCCGACTTTCAAATGCTTTTCAACTACTGTTAGAGATAGTCAGATCACATGTTATTGAAGTACTACATAAACTGAATAAGTGATATATCATAGATTTTACGGTTTTAACCATGATATAAGTGTGTTTTTAGAGTCTTTTGATTTGTTTTTAGGGTCTTTCTAAGTCTTTTTAGGACTAATTACCATTTGGCATGGATGAGAGCATAATTGAGCAAATTGGGATGAGAGCATAATGGAGCAAATTGGGATGATTTGGAGCACATTCAAGCATTGAGGATGAAGCTGTGAAGCTTGGAGACGATCTCTGATGATGGTGTCGATCGACACCACATTGGTGTCGCTCAACACCCTTTGCGACACAAGAAGAAACCCAACTTTCTCAAGTTCTGAAGATTTACAAAGCTTCCCTAAAGTTTTCCCTAATTGCAACATTAGTCTCCGACGTGTTTTAGACATATATATATATAGAGTTTTCATCTCAGAAATCCCTAAAAGATTACTGACAATCTCAAAACTCCCTCTCTTTTTTGGCATTTCTTTTTATTTTTTTTTAAAATCGAGAATGTGTTGTTTTACATTATTGTCCAAAGAAAACTAAGATATTTACAAAAAATACCTGGGTAGTATCCACCCAACCAAACGAAATCGGATCTAAAACCCGAGAAACTGAATCGGTATCTTTTCTAAAAAAAAACTATAAAATTTATGTTTAAAACCGCTCTCTCGTCACTCTTCTCTTTCTTCGGGAAACTCGAATCGATTTGGGTGAAACTGTAGAACTAGGGGTTTCTCGTTTTCTTTCAATCAACCAAAAATCGAGTAAGAAGATGGTGAAAACAAGGGGGAGGGGGTCGTGTGAGGAGGAGTGAGCGTTTGAAAGAAAAGAAGATCTCACAAGGAGATGGTGGTTCGAAAGCAAAATCCGATTCGCCGGAAGTAGGTGTGTCGGGTTTGAGTCCAGCGACAGTAGGAGGAGAGAGAGCTTTGAGTACGGTGGCGGAAGAAAGTGAAACTCAAGTTTCTGAGGAACCTAATCCGGTGGTCGAAGGAGAAAGTGCGAACGAAGGAGAGAAAGAAAAATCCAGTACTCCAGAATCAAGTAATCAAGAAGAAGATGATGAAGAAGGAGGAGATAACGAGAGATCTACTTCTGTGGAATCAAGCGATGGAGAAGAAGAAGGAAACGATGAAGGGGAGAAGGAAACGATGAAAGGGAAGAAGGAAACAATGAAGGAGAAGAAGAAAACGATGAAGGAGAAGAAGGTGAAGAAGGGGAAGGAAAAGACGATGAAGGGGAAGAAGAAAACGATGAAGGGGAAGAAGAAAACGATGAAGGAGAAGAAGGGTAAGAAAAAGACGATGAAGGAGAAGGAGAAGAAGAAGAAGAATATAAGAAGGGAAGTTCGAACTCGGCAGGTAACTCGAGAAGGAGTACAAGCGAAAGTGAGAGGGAGCACGAGGAGCACAACGATGCAAGTGTAAGTACAACAAGTCTGTGTCATTCGGAGTTGAATTGGAATTTGAAATCGATCTAGTAGAACTGGTGCAACTATTGGGTGTAGAACTAGTAGAACTGGTACAACTAGGTGGTGTAGAACTAGTAGAACTCGTACAACTAGTTGGTGTATAACTGGTAGAACTCATGTAAAACTGATATTGTTGCAGGAATCGGAGGAGGAAACATAAGCGATGCAACCTTTAGGAATGCACTTCAAGCCTAGTCAGTACAACAAGAAAATCAAGCTATCGACAAGGTGTCATATTTTTGAAACTTTGACAACGCTTGATAAATTAGAGCATCCACTGACTAGTTCTGAGAGGGATTGGTTTGAGAAACACCCACAATTCAAGCACATTTTCCACATGCCAAGGGACCCAAACCACAAGCTTATGGGAATGTGGTTGCTCTTACTTCGAACTGCAGAAATTGAAAAAAAGAAGGAAGCATGGTTTGTTGTGAATGGTGTTCCAATTCATTATGGTCTGAGAGAACACGCGTTGATGTCTGGATTAGATTGTCGGTGCTATCCACTTGATTACACAGAAGCCGGCAGTAACGAGTTTCGAAGGAAGTATTTTTTACGAAAAACAAAGGTTAGACTTCAAGATGTGAGGGAAAAGCTAATGGTAATGCAAAAAGGTCGTACTCGTGATAGGTTGAAGATGGCGGTTCTCTACTTTTTAGGAAGCATCATTGTAGGCCATACAAAAGACTCGGGGAAAGATGTTGCGGGTATCGATGATTTTGTTGTAAGAGCAGTGAATGATCTAGATTTTTGTGTGTCTTTTCCTTGGGGGAGATTATCATTCGAGAACATGCTAGAAGAGATTTCCCATACAATGAGGCATTTTAAAGGGGTCATGCATAATGAGAAAGCGTTATGGCCTGTTTCAGGTTTATGTATTCCATTGGAGGTTAGTTAGTTTAAAATTTGAAGTCTTTTCATTATTGATATTTCTTATAAGTGAAGCTGATTTTAGTTTTTTTGTTGTTGTGTAGTTTTTACTATTTGAGGCAGTTCCAATTTTGGCGAACACTTACATTGACCAAATTCCTGAGGCGGATGCAAGTTGTCCTAGGATGTGCAGGAGGAAATTTAAGAGTACCGGTCAGAAAGGTTTTCCTCTAAAGAATATAGGTGATACACTTGGTACAACAACGGTTAGTTATCCTAACAATTGAAATTATTAATCATTTGAATAAATTAGTTTGTAATGTATCTAAAGTAGGTCGTTTACACATGCAATTGCTAGTGTGATCCCTCATATTGATGAAGAAATTCCTCTTCTCGATTTAATCATGGAAGAAGCTGAGGAAGACGATACCCATGATGTTGTAGTTGCCAGTTGGATGTGGCGCCTTCGTAGAGGACTACCTGTACTTTTGGAGGAGATGTACACAGCAGATGTAGCTACTCGTTCAGGACAAAACAATGCGAATGAGGAAATAGACGCCAATGAACAACCGAGAGAAGATACTATTGAGTTGGTGGATCTTCTAAGCACCATGAAGCAGGATATGAAAACCCAGTTCGATAACATTTCGGCGAAGATTGATGGGCTTGAAAAAAGGATCGAACCGTTGGAAGTATATGTGAAAAAGCAAGAGAAATCAAAGGTAATACTTCGTAATACTATAGTAATATTTTGTAATACTAGAAGGTGTTAACAATATTTGGTTTCAAGTCAGGCGCCTGTAGATGATGAGCAACCGAGTACTTCGCAAGAAGGAGGGAGAGGGACGAAAAGAGAAAAAGGTCTAAGAAGGAGTACAAATATGTTATTTTCTTTGATTTGTCATCGTAGTACTAGTAAAACTATGTAAAACTTTGTTATTTTCTTGGATTTGCGATTGGTATTACTAGTAAAACTATGTAAAACTACGTTATTTTCTTTGATTTGCCGTTCGTATTTTTGGTAAAACTAAACAAAACTAGAGAATTCATAGAAGAAAAATATAGAACATGATTCAACAAGGAGACATAATCTTAGAAGTCACATAAAAGATAGAACATGATTCAACAAGAGAAGTCACATAAAAGATAAGAAACTGATTCAACAAGAGAATTCATATAAAAGATAAGAAACTGAAACTGATTCAACAAGTTTTAAACCAACGTAGAAGATCAGAATGATCGACTCAGATAATATCAATCGAAACACAACCTATCCAGGAGATCGACTCGAGTGGAAAGCAACGCCACCTCCTCCCTTAGTTTGGCAATCTCGTCACTCTTCTCCTTAAGCTGCATCTGCAAATTATAGATCTGAGTATGATGGAGGTCGAATTCCTTCAATCTCTCCCAATGGTTATCAACATCCTTCCTTAAGCTTTGGGTTTCTTCTTCAATTGCATCAGCCTAAATTTTCCGCCTGTGCAATCCATCATCCTGCAAAATATATCAACGAACAGACATCGTACTCAGATCTCTCAATTGTATTTGATTTAATTTAATTTACCTTAAACTTAACGCAAGTAAACCATCTCCTTTTTCTCTGTTTCTGTTGGAGAGATCTCTTCGACGATTCGTTCGCCACAAGGGCAAATTCGAGGCATGCCCAAATCACCATCGACTATGGCTTGTCGCAATGCTTCTAACTTCCTCACCCTCTTCTGATCAGCATAGTATGGGTCGGCCTCAAATTGTTCCATAGTTTGAGAAGGAGATAAATTATAGATCTAGAATTCGACTTTCAAGATGAGAGAAGAGAAGACTTTCAGTTTTCAGTTACGAGGAAAATGAATGAATGGATGAGAATGAGAAGAAAAATCTTCGGAGCTGTGGTGAAGAAAGAAAAAACAAAATTCTGGCCAAGTATAAAAGATGTGTGCGTTCACACTGCGTGTTCACACTGCGTATTCACACTGCATGTTCACATTACGTGTTCACACACAGTTTTACCGATTAATGCAGTTGCACTAAACTTGCAATTAGATGTACTTTAGAGGTTTCTCAGTTTAATTAGTTATACTAAACCTTAGCATTACTTTTTTTAGTTTTACAGTTGATTAAACTTAGGGTGAATTACTCAAATGGTACTCATTTAGGTAATATTACCAGAATCTACAAAAAACTTTTTTATTACTAGAATGTTTCGGGTATTTTCAAAATACCCAGCGTGCCCCTGTTTTATGTTACCGGAAAAAATGTTATTACAAAAATGCCATTGCCACGTCAGACGCCACGTCAGAAATTACTGACGTGTAACCATAACTCAGCCGTAAAGCGTTACAGAGTATGTTGCGGCTGAGTTATAGGTATGTTGCAGCTGAGTTATCGGAAAAACATTTGAGTAAGAGCGGACGGCTGACTTATGAAAATCTGGCTGAGTTATGCTCATAAGTCAGCCAAGGGTTACGGCTGACTTATTAATTCTGGCTGAGTTATGCACATAACTCAGCTGTAGTTACGGCTGAGTTTTCACCCGATGGTTGAGTTGTCAAAATTTTGGCTGAGTTATCACAACAACACGGCTGAGTTGTCAAAATTTTGGCTGAGTTATCACTACGACACGGCTGAGTTACCATTTTCCGCCTGGCTGAGTTATGAAAAACGGCTGACTTATGAGATGTTGTTACGGCTGAGTTATGGTAAAAAAACTATAACTCAGCCGTCATAGGCTGACTTATTGACAACTCAGCCATTTGACGGCTGACTTATTAGCAAAATATTAATTACTAGAATATTATTCAGTTACGGCTGACTTATCAAACGATACGGCTGAGTTACATATTTTCAGTTGATGAAGCGGCTGAGTTTGGCAGCAATTTTTTTTTGCTTTTTAATTACTGTAATGTTTTTCATGTTGTGGCTGAGTTTTCATTAGGCCGCGTTATGGTATTGTTTGATGGCTGACTTGCCACGTCGGACGTAGCATCCATGTCAGCATTCCATGTCATCATTTTTTTTCTCCGGAAATATGAAACGTCGTTCGACTCTTGTTCTTCAACTGGTTAAGAAGTGAACTATTTACCTTCTTATTCACCTTGTTCTTCTACTTCTTCACTTTCTTCTTCACCTTGTTCTTCTACTTCTTCTCCACCTTGTTCTTCTTCTCCACCTTGTTCTTCATTATCTTCATTATCTTTCATGGATTCAGTTCCGGTACTAGTTGTGTCCGGTAATTGGATAAAGACACAGAGAAATATATTTAACTCCAACGATAGAAGGTGTATAGTTGTGCAGATAGATGGAGGCACAACACACGACAAGCTTGTGAAGCTTGTTCTTGAAGACTACAGATTGGACTCGTTTAGCCATGAGCTAAAGCTGAGCTACATGTTCTCGAACAGGGCAATGAAACATATGGCGCATGATACTCCACCAGTTTTTGTCTCCAATGATCGACAATTGCAATGTTTTTTGGGGCTATGGAAAACGGATCAGCTACGTCTCTGTGTGGAGTTTTCGGCGAAAGAGTCTAGTGGAGCTAGAGGAAGTATGATTCAGCAAAGCAGAGACTCGAAAGCAGAATCTACATACGAAGTGTGTGGTGGGGGATTTGAAGGCACTTGTTTTGATTATGGTAAGATCGTTGACAAAGAAAACGAAGAAGAAGCTGTCGAAGTAGCATCTGACAAAGAAGAAGACGCTGAATTTTCAACCCGATTTGATGTTTTCGACGACTCCGATGGTGAGTCATCTGATAACGAGAAGTTTTCTGTATTGGGCGAGCCTCAAAGTAAAGTGGAAGACCCACCTACTCTGCCTCCTCAGAAGAAAGCTCATAAAGATGATAACTTTGCCGGATCGAAGATGAATCCGGAGGCTATTAGGTTGGAGGTGTCAACGCTAAAAATTGCTGTAGGACAACGATACAGTAGCAAAAAGCAGTTCAGAAATCACGTGAAACTTATTTCGGTTAGGGATGGATTTGATTTTAATGTACCAACCTCAAATCCGAAACAAGTGGTTTTTAGGTGTTGGGTTAAAGGATGTCTTTGGAGAGT
The DNA here is from genome assembly GCF_030686135.1 of Camelina sativa. Classification (NCBI taxonomy): domain Eukaryota; kingdom Viridiplantae; phylum Streptophyta; class Magnoliopsida; order Brassicales; family Brassicaceae; genus Camelina; species Camelina sativa. Next base: position 36,809,661 of record NC_141891.1, read on the forward strand.
TCGTGCATCTGTACAAGGCGATGACCCGGATTTTCATGTTCGTGTATACGATTCAGAACACACATGTTCTGTGACGGAACGTTCTACTAGATGCCTCCAATCAACAGCTGATGTATTGGCAGGTCTTTACAGGGACTATCTTGGTGATCTAGGTCCGGATGTTAAACCTAAAAGTGTCGGAGTCATTTTCAATAAGCAATTTAGTCTAAAGGTAATTACTATGTTTCGACTGAATTATTGATAATAATGGCTGAGTTATAGTTATGTATAGGCTGAGTTATTTACATTTTAATATGTGACTTATTGATAATAATGGCTGAGTTATTTACATTTTACGGCTCATTTATTGATTATTTACGGCTGACTTATTCGAATGTATCGGATGAGTTATATATATATTATGGCTGATTTAACAGATTGGTTATTGGAAGGCATATCGAACGCTGCTGAATGCAAGGCAGATCGATCAGGGAACTCCTAATGAAAGTTTTAGCGAGTTGCCTTCTTACATATACAAGTTAAAAAGGGAAAATCCGGGTACAGTCACGCATCTTCAAATAGGTGATGAAGATAGATTCAAATATGTTTTTATTGCTTTTGGTGCGAGTATTGCTGGGTTTGCTTTCATGCGCAAAGTTGTTGTTGTCGACGGAACGTTTCTCCATGGTAGTTACAAAGGGACGCTTCTAACAGCCCTAGCTCAGGATGGTAACTTTCAAATTTTCCCATTGGCTTTCGCTGTTGTTGAAACTGAAAATGATGAGTCTTGGCGTTGGTTCTTTACACAACTCAAAGTTGCCATTCCAGACGAAAAGGATCTTGCGAGAATCTCCGACAGACATAAGTCAATAGGGAAAGGGATTGGTCAAGTGTATCCGTTGGCTTCGCGTGGAATTTGCACTTACCATTTGTATAAGAACATCTTGGTGAAGTTCAAAGGCAAACATTTGTTCCCTCTGGTGAAAAAAGCGGCAAATTGTTTTAGGCTAACTGATTTTAATGAGGCCTTCAATGAGATTGAAGCACGTCATCCCGAACTACATGGATACCTCCAACGAGCTGGTGTCCGAATGTGGGCGCGTGTTCATTTCCCGAGTGAAAGGTACAATTTAATGACAACGAATATTGCAGAATCAATGAACAATGCACTATCAAATGCTAGAAGTCTTCCCATAGTTTGACTTCTAGAATCGATACGTGATATGATGACCAGATGGTTTTCTGAACGGAGAGAGGATGCAAAATCGCAGCTAACAACGCTCACTCGAGGTGTTGTGAAACTGTTACAGGTAAGTTTACATAAGTCAGTCGTCAATGTTAATAACTCAGTCATAACAGTTACAATATCTCAGCTGTTATTGTTTCCTTACCTCAGCCATTACCATTATAGTTTTCATAACTCAGCCATTGTTGTTTCAATAACTCAGCCGTAATTGTTTTCATAACTCTCAGCCTAAACCGTTTTTTCTTAATAGTACCGTGTCACCGCAGCATGACTTATGGAGGTACAAACGATTGATGCTGTACACGTGCAAGTGAAATATGGATCATCTTTGCATGTTGTAAATTTAGAAATAAAAAGTTGCACATGCCGTCGTTTCGACCACGAGAAAATACCATGCATCCATGCAATCGCAGCTGCAGAGCATATGGATGTGTCTCATATATCCATGTGCGATCCAAAATTTAGGAGTGTAGATTTGGTTAACGGATGGGCTGGTTCAATCATGCCTCCAGATGAATCATTCCCTGCTCCTGAAGTTGTGGATAATCAGAAGTGCTTGCCTCCGATTGTTGTGAACTAGCCAGGAAGGCCAAAGAAGCGTAGGATTAAATCATCTTTGGAAGTTGCCACTGAAAATAAACGCCCTAGGAAGCAATACGCATGTTCGTGATGTAATCAAGTTGGGCACAATGCAAAAACTTGTGCTCTATAGTTAGGGAGATTTATTTTATTTTGTGTTATTACTCATCTGTCAAGTATTATAACTCAGCCATAACTCACTATAACTCAGCCTCAACTCACTATAACTCAGCCATCACATGAATCGACAAGACATTTTGTCCCATATAACTCAGCCGTCATAAAATATAATTCAGCCATATAATCAGTCGTATAAATCAGTCGTTTTGTTTTCATATTGTTTCTTTTGATAACTCAGTCATAACTAATTATAACTCAGACATGACATGAATCGACTATATCTTTCGTTTTCCCGTAAAGCTATAACTCAGCCATGACATGAATCGACTATATCTTGTTGGACAAACTTCAAACATAAAAATTTGCTAAAATCGTTTTGATTAGTTTCCATTACACTTCATCCAAACAGCAACAAAAAATATATAACGCCTAAACGGTAGATCTCTGGTCGGGGAGCCCGATCGAAAAGTTTCGCCACCAACCCTCTAGCGTTCTGGACGGTCCTGCAATCGCATGACGAGAGCTGGGCCAGATATGTCAGTCTCCAATGGTTCCTCCACTGCGAGTTCGTTCACCGCAGTTGACAGATCTCTCGTTCCCGTTGTAAGGCCTCTAGCCTTTCGATTGGCAATCCGGAGCCTCTGGACATCATGTCCTCTATAAAGGCACATGGGCCTTCAAGAAGATGGCGCTCGCGGAAGGCTTGACCCGACGACTCTAGGAAATTGACGTATCGGATTAACCTAGTCAAGCAAGCTTGATAGGCCCAGACATCCGTCACGAACAGGAAGGCGGTTTCCCCCAGGGGTTCGCGATCGCCTTCCGGGAGATCGGGTACATCCATCCGATCGACCAGTTCTTTGCACGCCTTGTGCTCATCAAGTAGACGGACCATTCGCCAGTGTGCCAAGAAGTAACCTTCGACGATAAGGTCTTCCAAGACTAGAATGGTTCCCTCTAAACGGTAAAAACGATGGAGCTGGTCAAGTTTCAGCCGAAGCGCCCGAATATACGCGCCCATCCTCTTTCGCCGAGCTCGGTACTATCGGAGTTCTAGCTGAAGGGGAGACTCCCCAGGGTGAACAGTATTTGAGTTCGAAGCAACCTCACGAGATCGGGACGTCTCTCCTACCTCCTGTGGGATGGGATTTTCTGGCTCTAGATTGCCGGATGCGGCGGCTATCCTTTCCCGGGCCTGTCTCAGCCATGCGGATGGAGTAGTTGCTGGCATCCTTCTATTTCATAAATTTGTGGAAGTTAGAATGTTTTATTCCCCTAACCTTAAACCCTATTTATATAGATTCATGGGATGTAACCGCCGCTGAGTCCACCAATCAGACTGCAGCGAAATTTCCGCTGTGTCCCGAGAATAACTATAAAAGACCGTGCAACACATTTTATGAAACACGTCTTTTGTTTTCATAACTCAGCCGTCAGAAAATATAACTCAGCCATATAATCAGTCGTATAAATCAATCGTTTGTTTTCATATTGTTTCTTTTGATAACTCAGTCATAACTCACTATAACTCAGCCATGACATGAATCGACTATATCTTTCGTTTTCCCGTAAAGCTATAACTCAACCGTTAAGCAATATTTTGGCAAGTTAACCCAATAATAGACGCGACCTTTCTTTTGATAACTCAGCCATATAGATCAGTCGTATAAATCAGTCGTTTGTTTTCATATTGTTTCTTTCGATAACTCAGTCATAACTCACTATAACTCAGCTTGTTGACATGAATCAACTATATCTTTCGTTTTCCCGTAAAGCTATAACTCAGCCGATAAGCAATATTTTGGCAAGTTAACCTAATAATAGACGCGACCTTTCTTTTGATAACTCAGCCATATAGATTGTTCATTTTGATAACTCATCCGTTATTCACTATAACTCAGCCGTCACATGAATCGACGTGACCTTTGTGTTCCCGTAAAACTATAACTCAGCCTCAAAGTGAGAGTAGATACTAAAATGTGGAAGCATGAAAGGTGGATACATAGAATTAGCCGAAGAAAAAAGGGACGTTTAATACATGAAAAAGATGGGAAACTGTACGAAGAAATGGAAAATAATTATTTTAAAATAAACAGAAATTAGAGTCACAAATTGATAAGGTAAAACTGGAAATCACTGCTAGAAACCCTAAAGGATCTTAGAGACTTTGAGGGACAACCACATAAGGTAACACTTGTTGCACATGATTTCATAGTCTCCATAGCGGAGAGAATGGAAACCATAATTCAAACAACACATCACAGCACAAGCAGGTGAAGGGAGTGGCGGGATGTCAGGATAGCGATGGGTGGCTGAGTATGAGTTTTTGCGGGCCGTATTATAACGAGATAAATCATCCTGAAAATAATTACCGGTTATCATGGTATTCGAAGACATCAGAGGATAATGATTTGCACCCAACAGCTGGAGGTAATTGACGGCCATAGCCTCATTCCCTTGACAAATACTTAGTACCCCACATGCTACGGTGGCATAAGGATTGGCCGGTACAATACGACTGAGAATATCAATCCCACGCTGGATATCTCTATCCTCAGCCACAACCCTTAGCCCTTCGAAGTATATGGCAATGGGGTTGCCGGCGTCAAAGCATTTGACGAAGAAAGGCCTATGCCGCCCTTCATTTTGGAGGCCACCAGCAGGGGCATTGGATGTGTTGATTTCTGATGGATCAGTACAAAGCCAATATATAGCAGCTGTCTTTAGAACTTCATCACTGTATACTGCATTTTTCCCCCTATGACCAGCCCTTAAAATAGAACCAAGTGAGGACCATCGACCATATTCTGCACCATATTCTGCAACAAGGGAAACAATTTTTATGAAAACATCGTCGGGGAGATCCGGCATCTTGGGTGGAGCGGACATAGTGTTGTAAAAAATAAATTTTTTCTAGTTTGTAGTTGAGAGGTAATAGACTAAAAACGGGAATATTATAACTCAGTCACTTGGTTCTATTTGTAGTTGATAGGTAATAAATAGACTAATAATTTTAGGGTTAAGCAATATTTTGGCGGGAAACTATAAGTTATTCCTGTAATAGACGCATTGACGAGACCTTTCCAGATTATTCCTACTGATAACATGACATGAATCGACGTGACCTTTCGCTTTCCCGTAAAACAATAACTCAGCCATAACATGAATCAACGTGACCTTTCGCTTTCCCGTAAAACTATAACTCAGCCGTAAAGCAATATTTTGGCGGGAAACTAAACAATAAAATTAAGTTAAGTTAACCTAATTTTATTGTTATGCAATATTTTGGCGGGAAACCATAAGTTATTCCTGTATTAGACGCATCGACGAGACCTTTTCAGATTATTCCTACTGATAACTCAGACATTACTTACTATAACTCAGCCATTACATGAATCGATGAGAATTATGGCTGAGTTATCATTAGAAACGAAGGTCATTTCTTCAAATTGTTTATAATGATAACTCAGTCATAATTCTCTATAACTCAGCCGTCACATGACCTATAACTCAGCCATATAGATCAGTCGTATAAATTAGTCGTTTGTTTTCATATTGTTTCTTTCGATAACTCAGTCATAACTCACTATAACTCAGCCGTTAAGCAATATTTTGGCAAGTTAACCTAATAATAGACGCGACCTTTCTTTTGATAACTCAGCCATATAGATTGTTCATTTTGATAACTCATCCGTTATTCACTATAACTCAGCCGTCACATGAATCGACGTGACCTTTTGTGTTCCCGTAAAACTATAACTCAGCCTCAAAGTGAGAGTAGATACTAAAATGTGGAAGCATGAAAGGTGGATACATAGAATTAGCCGAAGAAAAAAGGGACGTTTAATACATGAAAAAGATGGGAAACTATACGAAGAAATGGAAAATAATTATTTTAAAATAAACAGAAATTAGAGTCACAAATTGATAAGGTAAAACTGGAAATCACTGCTAGAAACCCTAAAGGATCTTAGAGACTTTGAGGGACAACCACCAAAGGTAACAGTTTTTGCACATGATTTCAAAGTCTTCGTAGCGGAGAGAACGGGAACACATCACATCACAAGTGGGTGAAGGGAGTGGCGGGCTGTCAGGATAACGATGGGAGGCTGAGTATGAGTTTTTCTGGGCCGTATCAAAACGAGATAAATCATCCAGAAAATAATTACTGCTTACAATGGCATCCGAAGACATCAGAGGATAATGATTTGCATCAAACAGCTGGAGGTAATGGACGGCCATATCCTCATTCCCTTGACAAATACTTAGTACCCCACATGCTAAGGTGGCATAATCATTGGCCGGTACAATACGACTGAGAATATCAATCCCACACTGGATATCTCTATCCTCAGCCACAACCCTTAGCCCTTCGAAGTAAACGGCAATGGGGTTGCCGGCCTCAAAACATCTGACGAAGAAAGGCCTGTGCCGCCCTTCAATTTGGAGGCCACCATCAGGGGCATTGGATGTGTGGATTTCTGATGAGGGATCAGTACAAAGACAATAGATAGCAGTTGTCTTTAGAACTTCTTTACTGTATACTGCATTTTTCCCCCTACGACCAGCCATTAAAATAGAACCAAGTGCGGTCCATCCACCATATTCTGCAGCATATTCTGCAACAAGGGAAACGATTTTTATGAAAACATCGTCGGGGAGATCCGGCATTTTGGGTGCTAGAGCGGACATAGTGTTGTAAAAAATAATTTTTTTCTAGTTTGTAGTTGAGAGGTAATAGACTAAAGTAACGGGAATATTTGTATATATACAGAGATGGAATAATAGTATATTATTTGGTTGGACCAGAGTACAAGAAAGTTATTTGGAATATGAATTTTGTTTTCCCGTAAATATTTGTAGATGAGAGGTAATAAATAGACTAATAATTTTATTGTTAAGCAATATTTTGGCGGGAAACCATGTTGTAATAGACGCATCGACGAGACCTTTACGGATTTATAAATCACTATAACTCAGCCATAACATGAATAAACGAGACCTTTCGTTTTCCTATAAATACTATAACTCAGCCGTCAAGTCATATATATATTTCAGCTACCTACTATCAGATTATTCCTAGTGATAACTCAACCATCACTTACTATAACTCAGCCATCACTTACTATAACTCAGCCATACGAGACCTTTCGTTTTCCCGTAAAACTATAACTCAGCCGTTAAGCAATACTTTGGCAGGAAACCGTAAGTTAACCTAATAATAGACGCGACCTTTCTTTTGATAACTATAACTCAGCCATCACATGAATTGATGTGACCTTTCGTTTTCCCGTAAAACTATAACTCAGCCGTAAAACAATATTTTGGCGGGAAACCATAAGTTAACCTAATAATCAACGTGACCTTTCGTTTTCCTATTGTTTTCCTTTATATTCTCTTAATTCACTGTATCGTTTCGGTTTCTTACTCATTGTATCGTTTCGGTTTCCTACAAATCTCCTCTACAACCAATATCAATATATTGCATTTCCTTCGATCATTGCATATGTAAGTCTCCTCTCTCCATCCCCTCTCAATCTATTGCATATTTTCCGATCATTGCACCTATCAGTTGGTGATGGTTGTTTTTATTTTGATAGCCGAGCTATGGACAGAGAGGGTTCCAGTAGAGGTCAAAAACGCAAGGCAGACGAAGCAATATCGCCAGCAAGAGTCCCAGATTACGAGTGGGAAGAGGAATCACTATTGGCCGTGTTCGAAGCTTTTACTCAGACAAGACTCGCGGCCGAGGCGGAGACAAAGCGTCACTACACAGAAATTCTACGTATGATGGATGAGCATATGAAGAAGAAGGAAGATAAGACCTTCCTCGTGCATCAAGTGGAACTAATCGACGCTCAACTATCCCTACTGAATCAAATTGTGGGTGGAGAACTTGTCGACTTAGCGACAGAGCACAAGAGGTTAGAGCAGATGAGAGAGATTGCGGAGGCCGATGCCGACCAGTGTGTGGTTCCTCGTCCTCTTGATTTGGATAAACTAAAAGCTCATGGTTCCTCCTCCTTTTAATCGGTTTTTAGAAGTGAATTCCATTGTAATGTCGTGTCTTCTTCTTTATGAACTCTGAACTTGTTTTTTTTTTTATATCTTTTTGTAATGTTTCATATTTATATAACTCAGCCGGTATTACGATAAATCAGCCACTAAAGATTTATAAATCACTATAACTCAGCCGTCACATGAATCGTCGAGACTTTTTGTTTTTCCGTAAATACTATAACTCAGCCGTAAAGTCATATATATCAGCCATTTACTATAACTCAGCCGTAACATGAATCGATGAGACCTTTCGATTTCCCATAAATATGATAACTCAGCCGTCAAATCATATATATCATTTATTTGCTTTCAAATTGTTTCTTGTGATAACTCAGCCTTAACTCACTTTAACTCAGCCGTTACATGACCTTTCGTTTTCCAGTAATGATTATAACTCAGCCGTAATGCAATATTTTGGCGAGAAACCAGAAGTTAACCTAATAATATTAATATTTAATTATTGACCCGAGTGATGTTCTTCTTCTTAAAAACGAAAATCCCCAAATGTCAAATGCTTAAACCCTAAAAAATCAAATTCTCGTAAATCAAGTTCTGGGAATCATGAGCAATATATCTGGAGATTCGAGTTGTGCATCAAATGTCCGAGAGAGAGGACGAGGTACAGTTGTTGGCGTGCCTAAGAGATGTTGGTGTGGAGAACCAATCGTGGCCAAAAATTCGAAATCGGAGTCAAATCGGTGTCGACGATACTTCCGTTGTGGGTATGCAGCTGCGCAGAAGGTAGAGTCTGTCTTGGTTATGTTGAATCTGTTCTTGTTGATTTGGTTTATGTTGAATCTGTTCTTGTTCCAATTGTTGTCTCCATCACCTTGATAGCTTATGAATGATGACCACGTCTTCAAGTGGGTCGATGAGGCACTGTTGGATGAGGTAAAAATTTCTCTGTTCAAACTGTAAAACTACAAATGGAAATGGAGATTGAGAAGATGATGCAAATGGAGCTTGAGAAAGAGCTATTTGAGAGGGTTGAAGATGCAAAATCAGAATTGAAAGCAAGGATGAAGATGATGATAGTTGTGATAGTTTTTGGTTATATGATCATGTTTGGTCTATTTAAGATAGCAGGATGAGCTAGTGTATAATGGGATTATGTTTCCATAATGTTGTTGTTAATGGTTATGGATTCCAAGCAAACTAATGTTGTGTTGTTAGTGGTGTTTTATCAATCTCTTTAAATAACTCAGCCATAAATTTACTATAACTCAGCCATAACTCACTATAACTCAACCGTCACATGACTTTTCGTTTTTCCGTAAATATTATTACTCAGCCGTCAAGTCATATGTATCACTCATTTACTTTCAAATTGTTTCTTGTGATAACTCAGCCATAACTTACTATAACTCAGCCGTCACATGACCTTTCGTTTTCCCGTAAATATTATAACTCAGCCGTCAAGTTATATATATCATTCATTTACAAGAGTATATCTGGTTTTTAGAAAGTTTTAAAAAGTTTTACAAATTGTTTATAATGATATATATCAATTTGATTTGCTTTTCTAAAAGCTTTACAAGTTGTTTCTAATGTTTTAAAACAGTAAAATCTGAATAAAATATTATTTTAAAATGGAGTTTACAACACCAGAGACTGAAATATTTTATTAAAAAGAACAAATACAAGATCAATTACTCAAGAGTTTTTAAAATAGATTTGAACTATTTAAGTTCATATTTCAGTTTCCTCTCCCAGCGTATTGAATTGTCATCTGTGTAGCCATTGCTTCAAACCTTCTCCTATCAGATTTGTAGAGGTTGGCAAGATATTCAATGGTCTGTTCCTCATCATTGACCTCTGGTTCAATCAACTTCTCCACTAATCCCTTGAAAAACTAAACCATCGACATGGGAATCCAATAGTCGGCCCTCAACACTCTTAGGTAAATGCCTCCACTATCTGATACGTTTGGGTGGCAAATTCTTGTGATGAAAACAACCTGCATTATCAAGAAACTTTATTTAAAAAACCATTGAGTTGCCGCAAAAAGAGGAGTCCTAATAAACATGCCTGCTAAAATAAAAAGGTGTATAATCAAAAATAGATACCTTGGGGGGGATTTCTTGGGTAATCAAATGGAAAAGTAACACTAATTTTAAACACTCCCCCTTCATAAGGGGTGTTCACCGGTCCGATTAGAGTAGCCTCCCAACGGAAAATGTCGTCATCAACAGTTACTAACAAAAAGGCAAACACTCAATCTCTTTTATCCTTAACAGTAAAACAAATCTAATCTGAAGATGTATGTGTTTACCTGCTGTCACGTTTGGCGAAAGATCCCTGTTCAGATATTTCAAATCAGTCCTTATATGGCTTGAAGGAGAACAACGGGCCATTTCTGACGGATTGAAGGAAGAAGGTAAATAGATTTTTCGAATCTGAGGGATGATTTAGGAGTTTTCGTGAGACAAAGGTTTGATGTGTAAGTCAAGAGCAAAAAGTATTTATAATCGGTGAAGCGTCGCTTTGGTTTACAAAAAATACCCCTTCGACTTCATAAATACATAATTCTTACCGCCTTTATCATAAATACATTATTCTTACCCCTTCAACGCGTAATTATAACCAAACTAAAGCGACGCTTTGCGTATTACGCCTTCAATCAATTACGGTTTTACAAGCCTCTGGTGGCTATAACTCAGCCATAACGTTATAGGGCGCTATAACTGTAACGCCCGCGTCCCGCGATCCTAAAGGGGGGCAATTTGTTTTAAGGGAAATGATAGCTGAATGAGCTTAAGTAGCTAAGCTACTAGCTCAACCAGCTGGAATATGAGCTTAACGAGCTCCGCGAGCTCGACGAACAAGTTAAGTCAGCTGCAGACAGCTCTCGGACAGCTCGACCAGCTGCTAGGAAGCTCGACCGAGCTCGGCCAGCTGGACAATAGTGGATTGTACGAGTCAGCTGGGGAGCTCGTGTCGGTCATGGGACGCGGTGACGAACGGGTATGGACGAACAGGCGTGACTGAACAGGCAGGACCGAACAGGCATGACCGAATAGTCACGGACGATCGGACATAAGCGAATAGGCGTGACCAAACAGGCATGACGAACGGTCATGGCCGAACAGGCACGGCGGAACGTGTGCGATCGAAGGGTCTCGTCGAACAGGTACCTTTTGGGACCTAGACTTCGGCCAGGACCCTATAAATAGAGGGCGTTGCCTTCAGTTTCAGACACCAACCATCATCCTTCCATCGTCCATCAAAGCCTAAGAAGAAAAGGGGGTGCGGCTCGGCGAGTATTCTCGTCCGAACTGATGCGCACGCTACCTCTCTATCGAAGGTACGATGAGACGAGCGATGGGTCGGCAATCGGGTCGAGCCGATCATAGGATAAGCGGTGGTTCGTCCGGAGAGTCGAACTGGCCGCAGGATGATCGACAGTTCGATCATAGTGTCGGACCGATCGAATGGTCATTGACGATCTGCGTCCACGGACGGATCGAACAAGGGTCGACCGGTGATTCGATCGCTAGTCGGATTGGGCGATCTAAGGATCGACGATACGAGCCGTAGGTCGGATGGATCGGTCGGGTGGTCGACGAGTCAGTCGGAAGTATCGGCTCGGTCTGTGGATTGGCGATTCGATTATGGGGTCGGATCGTTGGATCGGACTAGGCTCTGATACCAAGACCGGCAAATCGACCGGGGTACCAAGATATGACCGATAGGTCAACGGACGGTACGTTCGGTAAGCTTCAGACACGAGTGGTACGGGAAGCCGATAGCACAACCGATCCCTGTGAACCGAAGGGACTATAAGTCCCCATCCCTAAACTGTGCAAGCCTGTGGGGTTGGTTGGTTGTATGGCTAAGCACCAAGGGATGGGTTAAGGTTAATATGATATTCCGCTGCGTATAAAGGTCCAAAGGCAAGGCCGCGAGCCAAAGCTAAGTGGACGGGTTAAAGGATATTCGGCCGGGAGTTGGGCCGAGGGGAAGCCGTGACCGTGGACGCTGGGACGTCCGGGTCGGGGTATTTCAATAACTCAGCCCTAAACCCTAAACCTTGATAACTCAACCATAACTCACTATAACTCAGCCGTCACATGACCTTTCGTTTTCCCGTAAATATTATAACTCAGCCATCAAGTCATATATATCACTCATTTACTTTCAAATTGTTTCTTGTGATAACTCAGCCATTACTCAGCCGTCACATGACCTTTTGTTTTCCCGTAAATATTATAACTCAGCCGTCAAGTCATATATATCACTCATTTACTTTCAAATTGTTACTTGTGATAACTCAGCCATAAATCAATATAAATCAGCCGTCACATGGCCTTTCGTTTTCCCGTAAATATTATAAATCAGCCGTCAAGTCACACATACACAGAGCCATAACTCACTATAACTCAGCTTTCGTTTTCCATTAAATTCGAATTGATTACATTCAGTTCTTCAATTCGCCAAAAAAAAAATAAAAATAAAAAAAGCGACAAGATAGATCGTCTCTAGCATTGATTACATTCAGTTCCCATGGGAAGGCTATCGTCTCTAGCATTCTGGACGGTCCTGAAGTCTCAGGATGGGAGCGGACCAGATAGATCGGACTCCAACGGTTCTTCCACCACCAGCTTGCTCAGTTCAGATCGCCAGATCTGACAATCCCACCTTAAGGATTCAAGCCTTTCCATTGGCACTTCGGAGCCCTTGGACACCATCTCCTCCAAGAAGGCACATGGACCTTCTGCGTCATGGCTTTCGCGGAAGAAATGGTCCGTTGACTCCAAGTGGTTGATGTACCGCCTCAGCCTCTCTAGGCAAGCTTGGTAAGCCCAGACTTCCGTGTTGTGCGGGAAGTTAGAATCTCCCAAAGGTTCGTAATCACCTTCGGGTAAGTTGGGCACCACCATACGGGAGACCTGTTCTTCGCAAGAGGCATGCTCAGCAAGTAGACGAGTCATGCGCCACTTCGCCAGAAAAAACCTTCGGCGATGAGCTCATCCAGGACTCGGATAGTCCCTTCCAATCGGCAGAGCCGAAAGACTTGGTCGAATTTAAGACGAAATGCTTTAATATAAGCGCCAAGTCTCTTGCGGCAAGCTCGGTACATCCGGAGTTCCTTTTGCAAAGGATTAAAGTAACGGGATCGAGACGGAGACTCTTGAGGGGGGGCATTATCCGATGCATTCGGATCGAAACCGCTAGTTCCAGCGGCTGTCAGTTCTCGGGCCCGTTTCAACCATGCAGATCGGGTAGTCACTGGCATCTTTGCTAGTTTCGATCTAGTTTGGAATGCTCTGAACATTTCCAACCCTTTCCCTATTTATACTAAAACTTGGAACGCAACCCCCATTGATTCCACTGCCGGGAAACCATAAGTTAACCTAATAATAGGCAGGAAACCATAAGTTAACCAAATAATAGAACGTGTAAAAATCACTATAAGTCTATAAAAATCCTACATTACGGATTTATAATTTAGCCGGTATTACGATATCTCAGCCATTACGGATTTATAAATCACTATAACTCAGTTGTCACATGAATCGACGAGACCTTTCATTTTCCCGTAAATATTATAACTCAGCCGTAAAGTCATATATATCAGATTGTTTCTTTCAGAATTATTTCTAGTGATAACTCAGCCATCACTCAATATAACTCAGCCATCACATGACCTTTCGTTATACCGTAAATATTATAACTCAGCCGTAAAGCAATATTTTGGCGGGAAACCATAAGTTAACCTAATAATAGAACGTATAAAAATCACTATAAGTCTATAAAAATTATACATTGCGGATTTATAATCTAGCCGGTATTACGATATCTCAGCCATTACGGATTTATAAATCAATATAACTCAGCTGTTATATGAGTCGACGAGAACTTTCGTTTTCCATTAACTACTATAACTCAGCCATAAATTCGTATAAATCAGTCGTTTGCTTTCAGATTGTTTGTTGTGATACCTCAGCCATAACTTTACTATAACTCAGCCGATAAATGAGAGGAGATACTAAAATGTGGAAAATAGAGACCTTTAATACATGAAAAAGATACTCGCCTAAGAAATGGAAAATAATTATTTTAAAATAAACAGAATTTAGAGTCACGAGTTGATAAGCTAAAACTGGAATTCACTGCTGGAAACCCTAAAGGATCTCAGAGACTTTGAGGGACAACCACCAAAAGGTAACAGTTTTTGCACATTATTTGATAACTGTCTCCACAGCGGAGAGGAAGGAGACCGTTGAGATGATGGAGACCGTTATCTAAATAACACATCACAGCACAAGCGGGTGAAGGGAGTGGCGGGCTGTCAGGATAGCGAAGGGAGACTGTGTATGAGGTTTTTCGGGCCGTCTTATAACGAGATAACTCAAACATAAAATCATTACAGGTTAACATGGCACCTGAAGACATCAGAGGAGAATGATTTGCATCAAACAGCTGGAGGTAATGGACGGCCATAACCTCATTCCCTTGAAAAATACTTAGTACCCCACATGCTAAGGTGGCATAAGCATTGGCCGGTACAATACGACCGAGAATATCAATCCCACGCTGGATATCTCTATCCTCAGCCACAACCCTTAGCCCTTCGTAGTAAATGGCAATGGGGTTGCCGGCGTCAAAGCATTTGACAAAGAAAGGCCTGTGCCGCCCTTCATTTTGGAGGCCACCATCAGGGGCATTGGATGTGTTGATTTCTGATGGATCAGTACAAAGCCAATATATAGCAGCTGTCTTTAGAACTTCATCACTGTATACTGCATTTTTCCCCTTATGACCAGCCCTTAAAATAGAACCAAGTGAGGACCATCGATCTTCTGCAGCATCTTCTGCAACAAGGGAAACGATTTTTATGAAAACATCGTCGGGGAGATCCGGCATCTTGGGTGCTCGAGCGGACATAGTGTTGTAAAAAATAATTTTATTCTAGTTTGTAGTTGAGAGGTAATAGACTAAAGTAACGGGTATACTTGTATATATACAGAGATGGAATAATATTATATTATTTGGTTGGACCAGAGTACAAGAAATTTATTTGGAAGATGAATTTCGTTTTCCCGTAAATATTACAACTCAACTATAAAGTGAATATATCAGCCATTACTCTTTTGATAACTCAGCCATAACTCACTATAACTCAGTCGTAACATGATCTTTCGTTTACCAGTAAATAATATAAGTCAGCCGTCAAATCATATATATCATTCATTTACCTTCAAAATTTTTCTTGTGATAACCCAGCCATTACTCTCTATAACTCAGTTATAATATGTCCTTTCGTTTTCCGTAAATATTATAACTCAGCCGTCAAGCGATATTTTGGCGGGAAACCATAAGTTAACCTAATAATAGACGCGACCTTTCGTTTTTCCTATTGTTTTTCCTTTATATTTTCCTCATTCATATGTCTGACTCTCTTTCATCTCTTTCATCTCTTCTTTGTTTCTATTGTTTCTCTTTATCTTCTCTTAAATCACAGATTTGTCTATCTGTTACATCTTCCTATCGACATGGAAGTTGTTCCTCACATCGATGGACAGTTTTTTAGAGATGTCGAAGCGATCATTTGCGCCACTGGTCGAGAGAATATGCCGGTTCTAAACCCTAGTGTGGGTTCCAAGGTTGACAAAACCACTGTTACATGGTTCAAGTTCCTTCACGTTCTCTCTATCGCGATTGGAGGAATACTTCAACACAACCGTGGCTGACGTACCGCTTGATTCCCTTCCATTTTAAGAGACGGTGGTTTCTCCTCCTCACGGTAAGATCAATAAAACAAACCATATTGATATTATTCTATACTCTTATCGTTTCTTTCCTTTAATTGTAGCGTAAATACACGTGGGATCCGAAGCATACTTTAACGGTCTAGACGCAGTTTAATTTGGTGGCTAGAACGTTATTCAGATCCCAGATACGTGCTCTCAAGAGGATATGGGCGAGTGGTGGCAATAAACCCGAGATGCTGACTAGCATAGTTTGGAATGATTTGGTCGGTTTCAAAAAGTGATTTTCATTGTACTTTTGTGTCGTCTTCTACATGAACTAATGAACTATGAACTACAAACTATGATTTTGTGTTTTTTTTTTTTTTGATTTCGTTTATGTTATACTTTCATATTAATATAAATTAATCGTTATTACGATATCTCAGCCATCACAGAATGATAACTCAATCATAAAGTTCAATAAGTCAACCACAATATAGAATAACTCAGCCATCACTTTACCGTAACACTTTGAATAATAATTTTAAATTGTCGGACAAATACTTTTACAAAAAATAAAAATTCGTGAAACGTTTTAATAATATCGAGAGACATTTTAATACTTTAAGAAAAATAAAATTCTAAATTCGAATAATAATTATTTAATTATTTGCAATAATATCTTGTGATAAAAAGCTCACTTTATGAATTTATTATGTGTGTGGATTTGAGCAGGCACAGAATTAGTGATTTTTCGCGCTTCCCTAACAACACTTTTTGTAATATCGAGAGACGTTTTAATACTTATTAGGAATCTGACAGAACAAAAGACCCAAGAAAGAAAGAAGAATACGTTTTCATATCTTCATATTATTGAGAAGACCCTAAACGATAACTCAGCCATAAATTTACCATAACTCAGCCAACCCCCTAATTAGAATGACTAAATAACCGACCAAACCGAACCAAACCGGAAATTATTTTTTCCATTATTTTCGGTTAATTACGGTTATATTCGGCTTGATATCAGTTATATTAAGTTAATCGACCTAATTTGGATAACATTTGGGTTATTTATGGTTATATATTCGTCTAACCGACACATAACCAAAAATAATCGAAAAGTAATTTCAAAAAATTTTAAAATTTGATAAATGGTTATCATATTAGTATATCCAAATTACCACCTTAAACCAAACACAATATAACCAAAACCAAACTGTTATATTAAAACCCATAATGTTGGAAATATATAACATACACCTCTAACCCTAACCCTAACCCTAACCCCTAAATTTCATGTTTTGAATGTTTTACACATTTTGATCAGAATGTGTAAAAGTCAATCTTTGTCTATAATTATTACTTTTTATTGCTTATAGTGATTGCAATATTCTTTTTTTTCATTCTATATTTTAATTTTGAGTTATAATAATTCTAATTTACAAATATTTCATAAGTCAGCCGTTTATGTCGACAACTCAGCCATAGCAGTCAAATGTTTGAGAAATACTTTTATTAAAAAAAAAAGTTAAAACTAAAATTCAAATTTTGAATTCCTTTTAAATAAAAAATCGCTAAAATTCTTATTTATTACGCGTGTGGTTCTTAACAATAAACATAATTATTGTTTGTGTCTCTCCAACAACACTTTTTGTATTCTCGAGAATGTATATAATAAATTAATTTATCCGTTGCATAACTCAGCCATAACTTTACCATAACTCAGCCAACCCCCAAATTAGAATGACTAAATAACCGACCAAACCAAACCAAACCGGAAACTATTTTTTCCATTATTTTTGGTTAATTACGGTTATATTTGGCTTGCTATCGGTTATATTAAGTTAATCGACCTAATTTGAATAACATTTGGGTTATTTATGGTTATATATTCGTCTAACCAACACATAACCGGAAATAACCGAAAAGTAATTTCAAAAATTTTTAAAATTTGAAAAATGGTTATCATATTAGTATATCCAACTTACCACCTTAAACCAAACACAATATAACCAAAACCAAACTGTTATATTAAAACCCATAATGTTGGAAATATGAAACATACACCTCTAACCCTAACCCTAACCCTAACCCTAACCCTAACCCTAACCCCTAAATTTCATGATTTGAATGTTTTACACATTTTGATCAGAATGTGTAAAAATCAATCTTTGTCTATAATAATTACTTTTCATTGCTTATAGTGATTGTAATATTCCTTTTTTCATTCTATATTTTAATTTTGAGTTATAATAATTTTAATTTACAAATATTTCATAAGTCAGCCGTGTGGAGTATGTAAATCAGCCGTAACTTAACCGTAAACCAGCCATAATTTTGAAAATAGACAAATCAAAGTTTTACAAATCCAAGTACAATTCCAAAAGAAACAAAACGAAGGACATAATGCATTATTTAATCTGAACTCAAAAAATCAGGTGCCTCATCATAGATTCCTGCTGCCATTGTAACCCGTATAGCCTGGATATTTTGATCACTGATTCCATCGAAAGACACACCAAGCGCTAGAAATTCAATAAACTTTAAAGCGTACACGCCACAGTCACCAACCTTTACGTTTTGAGGGACCTTGGATGCACTCTTCCTCCTGAAACCGAACTGACTGGTAGTAGGTGTACGAATTTCATGAGGAACGTTCTCGTTCATCATTGCTGGAATCATCCGCTTAAACGCCCTACAATCATTCAGCATTTTAAGATCACTGTCTACGGTTACTTGTCCCACGATGCTATCACAGCAATCAATATGCCTTCTGTTGAGATCCATGTGCAGCGCCACCCAGTGATTGCCTCCAGTTCGTGGATTAATATACAGGTGATCCACATCTCCAATCCACTTCAAATTAGTCGGTTCATCTAGTGGTAACAAACCTTTAACTAAACCTTCATAATTATTGCCAGTCATTTTAAAAAACTTGGGTTTTATATCGAACATCTTATAATCACAAATCATCGTTATGGTGAACCATGGGTCTATAAATGCAATGCGTTTGTTGTGGAATGGGAAGGGATCTCGTTTGTACCTAATACTGAGGAGTCTTATAAACGCGCCCATGTGCTGTAAAATAGAAAACTGATTAGTAAACAACAACTCAGCCATAATGTAATATAAGTCAGTCGTAAACAATAACAAATCATACCACTGCCACCTACTGTCATTATGTATTATAACACAGCCGTAAACATTACAACTCAGCCACTATGTATTATATCTCAGCCGTAAACATAATAACTCAGCCATTATGTATTATATCTCAGCCGTAAACATAATAACTCAGCCATTATGTATAATATCTCAGCCGTAAACATAATAACTCAGACATATAGTTAAACTTACTTTATCAGACAGCCACCCAAATGTACCAGACAGCCAGTTCTTTCTTTCGGTGATGAGAGTCCTATATAATTCAATATTTGGTGTTGACTTGCCTAATGGTGTACCCCTAAAAAAAATAAGAACAGGTTAATATAATTTTAACAAGATGTGATTAACAAGGGTCTAAAGGGTCATACTCGGCTGTCTTTAGGTACTCCAAAAGTTTCTGCAACTTGACCGGATCAACAGGTGCCAGAGGATCATATATTCCAGGTCCAGGTGAACAGTTCTTCCTCATACACGTCAGTCCGTTGTCCCCAATATAAGGAAAAATCCTCGCTTGTGTAGCTTGTAGTTTATTCAATGAACTTCCATCCAGGGACAGCTTAACATTCTCCAGCCTTAAAGCTTTGATTCTATCAAGCCTAATCTTTTCCTCCTCATCATCCTCAGATTAAGGTTCAAGGATGCCATATTATTGGCTGTCATATCACATATACTGCTGTCAGCAGCGTCGGCACCAGCGTTTGCACCAGCTTCGGATACTCCCTCATTCAAATCAGGTTCTACATATTCCAATTGAAATGACGTGATTAGGGTTAGTAGTCTTTCTACCTCTTCTCTTTAGCGGATTATTTCCACCCTTCTTTGCAGCCGTCGCCTCATCTTTTGCCTTCTTTTCCGCCAATTCTTTGACCTTCTTCGCAGCCGCCGCCTCATTTTTGGCCTTCTTTGCAGCCGCTGCCTCATCTTTGGCCTTCTTTGCCACCAACTTTTTGATCTTCTTTGCATCTAATTCTTCGTCCTTCTTTCCATCATTGGCATTTTTCCTCGTGTTAGGCCGTTGATTGGTTTCGTAGCAGCTGGAGATTTCTCAATGAAATTAATAGGATCGTCTTTATCAAACTCTTTATTCAGATTCCTACTGACCCCAGCCAAACCACTGCCAACTACCTGTATAACATAGCGAAGACAATTAAAGATAATGATAACTCAACCTAAACAATCTGGAAACTCAGCCATAACATTAACATAATTCAGACATTACCGGAGGACTGTTGACAGAGTAGTTTTGGTGCATTTTTCCTGGAACTACTGGTACTGATGGACTTTTTGGTGGACTTTTTGGTGACAACAGTTCATCCTGAAGGTTCTTTATTTTGAAATTTTTATAATTTTTGTAAGTGTTTTGTGACAACAGTTCATCCCAAAGGTCTTCAACATTGTTTTGGCCAGTTTGCCCAACACCCAAGGAAAGCACGTGCTCTTTCATCTGCTTGAGATCACTCTCAATAGATACAAACCTGGTTTCAAACCTTTCATTCATCCTCTCTTCTATTCTATCTCCAATGTTTTTTTCCAAGGTGTCAAACCTTGAGGTTAAATTAGACACCAACTCAATGAGAGTTCCAACCGGTCCACCACCCTGACTGTTGGAAACTACCACCTTCTGTTCAGCTCATTCACCAGATCCACCACCCTGACTGTTGGAAACTACCACCTTCTTGACTTTCTGCTTCTTTGCGAGAGGAGAGTCAGAATCAACTTTCTGCTTCTTTGCGGGAGGAGAGTCAGAATCAACAGCTGCTTTAACATCCCAAAAACCTTTAACAAACTTATCCTCATGTATGTCTTGGATAAGGCGATCAACTGCGTCGTCTTTTTGATCTGGCCACGTATGAAGTAGCTCGCGTACATCATCCTTCATAACCATTTTAGTCACACGCAGCTGTAACATAAGAGAATATGAGATCCATCAGTGAAACATAACTCAGCCAACACTAAAGCATAAATCAGCCATTACTAAAATATAACTCAGCCGTTACTAAACAATAACTCAGCCATAACTAAATCATAACTCATCCATTACTAAACAATCACTCAACCAGATATAAACCTTACCTCACCAAGCGCTTTGATCTCTTCAGCAATTACCGATACCATCGTAGAACATGTACGGTTTCCACCTCATTGAAGCATCGATATGCCACCATCATTAGCTGATGCATTCCCAAACCGTTCTCCAAATTTTTTGATGGACTCATACGCCCAAGCCTGTAACACGGGTGTAAACCCACTGAGGGTATACGACTTTCCCGTAGAGTTCAACATCTTTATGGAATCAACAAGAGCTTCAAATGCTGACCGACCCCACGGATACGTCTTCATTGCTTCATCATCAAAAACTCTTTTGGCACTTTCATATGGAATTCTAGAGTTATTATGCAAACCATAAAGTCCAATGTGTTGAAGAAGCAACAGCCCCAACCATTTACGATGATCAAGGTTAACCCATCCCCGACACACTTTTAATGCTTCCCTGAGTTCAAGTAGCGTTGGACCTTTCCCACTAGGCACTTTCAAAAGTCTGAAGAACTCTTTGTGTTCCTCTTCAAGTTCAAACCGTTCAGTAGGCATTGGGTCTATGTTTAACCTTGTCAGATAATGAAATTCATTCAACCCAAACCTGATAGGTTGACCGCCGATCACAAACCAAAGCTCCTTCTTATGTACCCTTAACTGGTTACATAGTAGGAAATGAACAACCTTACCAGACCAGACGAATTGGCTATCAACTAGCTTAGAGATTATTCCAATAGGTACATCCTTCATTTTTTCCCACGCATCCAGTCCTATTGATTCCCTAATCTGAGGTAATTCTAACATCGTGAAATTGGTGTTAATTTGTTTAGTATGTATAATAGACTTCATTTCTGGCCAAAGTCTTGGTGGGTAATCCCTTGCTTGTTCTTCAGAAATATCCTTAGCCATCTGATAGTAAAGCATAAAATAAATCAGCCATAACATATGGCAAACACAATGCATATAATAACTTCGCCATAAATACATAACTCAGCCGTAAAGCATAAGATAACTCAGTTCAAACTCAGCCATCAAAGACGGCGACAATCACCCGTAACTCAAAAATAAATTGGAAGACACATACCGGAATTCGAAGACGAGACGGCTTAGACGGAAACGAACAAGATAGCGACGACAAAGAGAAGAAAGAGCGAATGAGGATATCGAGCGAGGACGGCGAGAGATGACGGCGAGAGAGTAGAAAAAGACAGATTATCGCCGGCGGAATTAGGGTTAGATTTTGCCGACGATAGGGACAGAGAGTTTTTTTTTTCGCGGTTTAAAAACTGTTCACTTTCCCTCTCATTGTAATTGTCGATTCTGGAAAGATAACTCAGCAGTCATAAACGGTATCTCAGCCAACCCTCAAATTAGAATGACTAAATAACCGACCAAACCGAACCGAACCGAAAAAATAATTTTTCCCAATTTGGTATTTTTGTATTGGTATGTTTGCCTAGTTTTCTTATATTCGGCTTATTTCGGTTATATTATGCTAATCTACTTAATTACAATATATTTTGGGTTATTTATGGTTATATATTCATCTAACCGACCTATAACCGAAAATAACCAAAAATTAATTTCAAAATTTTTTTAAAAATTAATTTCAAAATGGTACTCATATTAGTATATCCATATTACCACCTTAATCCAAACACATTATATCCAAAACCAAATTGTTATATTAAAAACAAATAATGTTACCTCATCTAAACCCTAAACCCTAAACCCTAACCCCTAAACGACATGTTTTGGTATGTTTGACACATTTTGATCAGAATGTGTAAAAATCACTCTTTTGTCTATAATTATTATTTTTATTAGTTATAATAATAGTAATATTCATTTTGCCATTCTAACCTTATTTTACAAATATCTCATAACT
The DNA here is from genome assembly GCF_030686135.1 of Camelina sativa. NCBI lineage: Eukaryota > Viridiplantae > Streptophyta > Magnoliopsida > Brassicales > Brassicaceae > Camelina > Camelina sativa. The sequence continues at coordinate 36,832,429 of NC_141891.1, forward strand.
CAGCCGTTTAAGTCAATAACTCAGCCACTACTTAGTCAAATTACTGTGCCCCTTTTTTAATAATAAATAAAAATACATGAAAAATTTGAATTCAAATTAATGAATTTATTTTTAATAATAAATCGTTTAAAATATTTTTATTAAGCGTATGGATGATAACAAGAAACATAATTATTGTTTGCGTCTCCCCAACAACCCTTTTTGCATTCCCGAGCGGGTATGTAATAATAGGGTGGCCGTCGGATAAATCAGCCGTAACACCATTATTATGGCCGTTGCATAAGTCAGCCATAACATAGTTGTTAATTTAACTGACTATCCTAAGTCAGTCGTGTAAAGAACACAACTCAGCCTTCAAGTATATTACTGTCAAACGACGTCGTTCGATATATTGTTTTAGTATAAATTATGGGATTTGTTGTGATTTATTGCTTGAGTAATCGAGATCGAGTCAAGATGATGGCAAATAGAGATATCTACGGCGGCAACTCCAGGGCTGATGAGAAAACTGCTTCTGAAGCACTAGCTGAGGTAGATCTCTGGACTATCTGAAATCTCAAAGCATTATCTTAATATTGTGTTTGTGGAACTGTAGGAGCTGAATCGTAATGAAATAAATATGAAAATGAGGTACGGCGAAATCCGGAGGCGAGACAAGGGTGTTCCAATCGGGTGTAATTGCGGTGCGGTGCTTCTCGTTGCCACTTCTAATTATCCTACCACGAGAGGAGAACGTTATTTCAGTTGTCCGTATGACATCACAGATGTAAAGATTTTTGTACTCTTATTTTTGAGTTTTGTGTTCTGCTTCTGACTTTTTTTTAGTCTAATATGAATTATGTACTATTTGTAAGGGTCCCGGTCAAGGCTGCGGTTTCAGGAAGTGGTGGACTGATGCAGTGCGCGAAGCGTTTAGGGTTATTCAGGAGGAGAAGAATGAGATGAAGCAGGACTTGGATTCAAGAAGAAATTCAAGAAGAAATGATCTTGTATTTGGAAAAGAAATATGACGCTCTGGAGAAGAAGTTTGAGAGCTTGAACAAGTATCTGTGAGATTAGTCAAGCTCCGTTGTTTTTTTTTTTTTTGGAATTGATATGAACTTTCTATGTTGTGGTGTTTTATCAATCTATTTTAATAACTCAGTCATGATTAATTATAACTCAGCCGTCATAAACGATATCTCAACAAACCTTCAAATTAGAATGACTAAATAACCGACTAAACCGAACCGACCGATAAAATAAATTTTCCAATTTGATATTTTTTAATTGGTATGTTTGGTTATTTCAGATATATTTGGCTTAATTTCGGTTATATTAGGCTAATCTACTTAATTACAATATATTTTGGGTTATTTATTGTTAGATATTAATATATCCGACCCATAACCGGAAATAACCAAATTTTTTTTTGATTTTTTTGATTTTTTAAAAATATTCAAATGGTAATAACATTAGTATATCCATATTATCACCTTAAACCATACACATTAAAACACATTAGAACCAAATCCAAAAATCAAATAATGTTACTCATCTGAACCCTACATCTCAAACTCTAAACCCCAACCCTAACCCTAACCCCTAAACGTCATGTGTTGTATGTTTTACACATCCTTGGTGAGAATGTGTAAAAATCAATCTTTCTCTATAATTATTACTTTTTATTGGTTATAATAACTGTAATATTCATAATTCAATTGTACAATTAAATGTTGAGTTATGTAAAATCAAATAATGTTACTCATCTGAACCCTACATCTCAAACCCTAAACCCCAACCCTAACCCTAACCCTAACCCCTAAACGTCATGTGTTGTATATTTTACACATCCTTGGTGAGAATGTGTAAAAATCAATCTTTCTCTATAATTATTACTTGTTATTGGTTATAATAACTGTAATATTCATAATTCAATTGTACATTTAAATGTTGAGTTATAATAATGTAAATTTACGAATATTTCATAAGTCAGCCGTGTAAGTCAATAACTCAACCATCACTTAGTCACTTTGTCGGAATTTTAAGATTTTTTATTCAAATTTTGAGTTCAATTTTTTAATTATTTTGTATAATATATTGTGAAAAAGCTAACTTTATAAATTGATTACGCGTGTGGATCTGAGCAGGCACAGAATTATTGTTTGGGCTTCCCCAACAACACTTTTAGTAATATCGAGGCACGGCACGAAAGACTAAACGAAGCCGTACCAAGTACATAACTCAGCCATAACTCATTCATCCGTACGAAGTAGATAACTCAGCCGTTCGAAATATATAACTCAGCCATAACATATATGTTTATTTAATATTTAATTATAACTCAGCCGTAACATTGAAAAGATACTAAACAATGGACTTTCTTATCCAAGTACAATTCCTACCAAAAGAAATCCAAATATTTTCAATATCCAAGTACAATTCCTACCAAAAGAAATCCAAATGTTTTTTTTACATATCCAAGTAGAATTCCTACCAAAAGAAATCCAAATTTTTTTTTACATATCCAAGTGCAAGTCCTACCTACCAAAAGAAATACAAATGTTTTTTAACTGAACTGATTCATAAAATCAGGTGACTCATCGTAGATTTCTGCTGCCATTTTAACACGTATACCCTGGATGTTTTGATCACAGATTCCATCGAAAGACACACCAAGCGCTAGACATTCTATAAACTTTAAAGCGTACACGCCACAGTCACCAACCTGTACGTTTTGCGGGACCTTGGAGACTGTCCTCCTCCTGAAGGTAAACTGTTTGAAAGTAGGTGTACGAATTTCGTGAGGAACGTTCGCGTTCATCATTGCTGGAATCATCCGCATAAACGCCCTATAAGCATTCAACATTCTAAGCTCACTGTCTACGGTTACTTGTCCCACGATGCTATCATAGCAATCAATATGACTTCTGATGAGATCCACGTGCAGCGCCACCTAGTGATCGCCTCCAGTTTGTGGAGCAATATACAGGTGATCCACATCTTCTATCCACTTCAAATTAGTCTTTTCATCTGATGGAATCAAACCTTTAACTAAATCTTCATAACTATTGCCAGTTATTGTAAAAAACTTGGGTCTCATCTCGAACATCGGATAATGACGGTGAACCATTTCACTGGTGAACCACGGGTCTATAAACACAATGCGTTTGTTGGAGAATGGGAATGGATCTCGTTTGTACCTACACCTAAGGACTCTCATAAACGCGCCCAAGTGCTGTACAACAGAAAAATGAGTAGTAAACAACAACGCAGCCATAATGTAATATAAGTCAGACAACGACAAAAATAACTAAGACATTAAGATAAACTTACTTCATCAGTAAGCCACCCATATTTACCATATTCTTCTGGCCTCACTGTCCAGTCCTTTCGTTCGGTGATTAGCACCCTATAGAATTCAATTTTGATTCCGCCTTTGCTTAACGGAATATTCCTAACAAACAAATAAACACAAGTTAATATTAATGTTAACAAGCTGTTATTAACTTGTTAAGCAAAAGGGTCTAAAGGGTCATACTCGGCGCTCTTTAGGAACTCCAAAAGTTTCTGCAACTTGACCGGATCAACAGGTGCCAGAGGATCATATATTCCAGGTCCAGGTGAATAGTTCTTCCTCATGCACGTCAGTCCGTTGTCTCCAATATTAGGGTAAATCCAGCTTGGATGATCTTGTTGTGTATTCAATGCACTCCCATCCGCTGACAGCTTAACACTCTCCAGCCTTAAAGCTTTAATTCTATCAAGCCTAATCTTTTCCTCCTCATCATCCTCAGATTCAGGTTCAAGTGAGTTGGCTTCAGCAATAAACTCGTCTGTAATATTATAAAGCTCAAGACCTTCTGCACCTGCTTCTGAACCAGCTTCTCCCTTATTCAAACCTCCAGGTAGTACAAATTTCAACGGCTTAACAACAGCAGCAGTAGGATTTTTAGGCGCCCTACCTCTACCTCTACCTCTACCTCTACCTCTACCTCTACCTCTACCTCTACCTCCACCTCTACCTCCAACCGCAGCTACTTTTTTGGGCTTCTTTGACGCAGCTACTTCTTTGGCTTTCTTTGCCGCCTCTAACTCTTTGGCCTTCTCTGTCGCCTCTAACTCTTTGGCCTTCTCTGCCGCCTCTAACTCTTTGACATTTCTCCTCGTGGAAGGCCATGTTTTCGTATCAGCTGGTCTCTTAGTAGCTGGAGACATCTTAGCATCTGGAGAAGTCAAATAGTTCTTTTCCTGTATATTAAAATTATAATAACTAAGCCTAAACATTATGAAAATCAGCCCTAAAACAAAGATAAATCAGACATTATGATAACTCAGCCTAAACATTCTAAAAAATCAGCCATAAAACAAAGATAAATCAGACATTACCTTCTTTGCCGCCTCTAACTCTTTGGCATTTCTCCTCGTGGAAGGCCCTGTTTTCGTATCAGCTGGTTTCTTAGCATCTGGAGATGTCAAATAGTTTTTTGCCTGTATATCATAGCAAAGACATTCTGAAAAATCACAGCCTAAACATTCTAAAAAATCAGCCATAAAACAAAGATAAATCAGACATTACCGGAACTTTTGGTGGACCTTTTGATGTCTGAAGTTCCTGTCCATGTCCCAGGTTATTTAGTTCCTGTCCCAATTTTAAAATCTGGTCAGTCGTGCTCTTTGAAAGCACGAGCTCTTTCATCTGTTTGAGGTCCGTCTCAAAAGATCCAAGCCTGGTTTCAATCCTTTCATCCATCTTCTTCTCCAGATTCGCCGATACATTTTCAGTGTTCCTATCAATGGTGTCAAACCTTGTGTATAACTTAGTGATCAATTCGTAGATAGTTCTAACCAACTCATCTTCGATAGTTCTAACCGACCCATCTTTCCCAACATCTTCCTCCTCACTTACCTTTTTTCCTTTCTTCTTCCTCTCCTGTGCAACTCCTTCACTAGTTTCCAACTCCTGACTATTGGAAACTTTCATCTTCTGGACTTTCCGCTTCTTTGCGGGAGGAGATTCAGACTCAACAACTGCTTCAGCTTTCTTTTTCTTTTTCTTCTTATCACTCCCCTTAACATCCCAAAAACCTTTAACAAACGTATTCATATGTATGTCTTCGATCAGGCGATCGATTGCTGGGTCGTCTTCTTGTTCTGGCCACGAATGAAATAGCTCGCAGCCATTTTCCTTCATAACCATATTAATCACACGCAGCTGTAACATAAGAGATTATGAAACCCATCAGTAAGTTTTAACTCAGCCAACACTAAAGCATAATTCAACCATTACTAAAACATAACTTAGCCAACACTAAAGCATAAATCAGCCATTACTAAAACATAACTCAGCCAACACTAAAGCATAAATCAGCCATTAGTAAAACATAACTCAGCCGTTACTAAACAATAACTCAGCCATAACTAAATCATAACTCATCCATTACTAAACAATCACTCAACCACATATAAACCTTACCTCACCAAGCGCTTTGATCTCTTCAGCAATTGCGGTTTCCAGCGATGAATGTGTACGGTTTCCGCCCCATTGAAGCATTGGTATGCCACCATCTTCAGCTGATGCATTCCCAAACCGTTCTCTAAAGCATTTGATGGACTCATACGCCCAAACCTGTAACACGGGTGTAAACCCACAAAGGGTGTACGACTTTCCCGTAGCGTTCAACATCTTTATGGAATCAACAAGAGCTTCAAATGCTGACCGACCCCACGCACTACAGGAAAACAAGCAATTAGCGACTGCACTATTAGTCACTATTTAGTCGCTAAACGGTGTATTACGACTAAATAGCGACTAAAACTAATAGTCGTAAATCGAGAGTCGCTAAAATAAATAGTCGTAAAATTAGTCGCCAAATAGCGACTACATTACGACTATTTTGCATAGTCGTAAATTTAGTCGTAATGTAGTCACTAAATTTAGCGACTACGCTACGACTATTTACGACTATGCAAAATAGTCGTAATGTAGTCACTAAATTTAGTGACTAATTGACGACTAATTTAAAAAAATATTGTATTTATACAGCATTTTATATATACTATTTTAATATATATATATATATATATATATATTAATTATTTTTAAACATATATAAGTTATTGAATAACGGTTTGTTTTTGGAATGAATTGATATTAAAAATAAATACTATATTTATTATTATGAAACCATGATATTAAAAAAACTGTATTACAAAATAAAACTAAAAACATAATTAAATATAAGAATACATCATACTACTAAAAAAGAAAGTAAATATTAGAGGTATCTTGGGGTAATGCAGAAACATCAAGGAGGTTACTTTGCTTTCCCATATGAGAAGTCTTTTGCTTTTGAGATGAATGTTAAAGATTTTGACCTGAAGCAAACTGCAGAGACGAGACAAGGAGAAAGGAAGCTGAGCTGATGGAAGCATCTCTTAAGGAACTTAAGGCAAGGGAGAATGAGCTCAGGTTGCTTAATGACACCATCAGAGAGAAATCAGCTGAACTGGAGAAAAAAGAAGTTTGCTTACATATACCTAAACTGGATTTAACAAACACAAACGAGGGAGAATGAGCTCAGGCTGCTTACATACCTTGAAGCGAGGGAGAATGAGCTCAGGTTGCTAACATATACCTCCTAAACTGGATTCAACAAACCCAAACAACTTTGAGTCTATATGGTCACATGAATTCTCTTATGAACTGGATTCTCTTGGACTTAGCTCAAGCAAATATACCTTAGCCTTGGAGCCAACATGAGAAGGACGGAATATAAATTGCCTATTCAGGTTACTGACTTGAATTGTGTCCATGTCAATCTGTAACACAAGGGAATCCAAACTGTTAGATGCGAAAATTGATCTTTGTAGATTCTTGACAGGTTGAATACAACGAAGGGTGCTGCATTGGTTTAAACATGAGAGCCCTTTGATAAACGGAAGAAAATAGTTTGGTCCTCATCCTGACGCGAATGCTCTTCCACGTTAAGCCTTATAAGTTAAAAAACGCCCATAAGAGCTCATAGAAATCTGGGTAACTGTTTGCAAAAAAGGCAGTGTTTTACCCTACTTACAGTTCTTCTCTATGCAATGGTACAGACAGGAACTGCAGGAGGACTTTAAATAGTAGATCATCCTACAATTAAATATAGAGAAGATATAATAGAGATCTACTGTATGGTGTTAAACTAAAGCCCCAAAAACGAATGACAGATACAGAAGGATAAACTAAAACCTCATGCATGAACAACCGGACGAAGGATGGGGAAAAGACAACACTCTTCTTGGTAAGAACCTCCACCAAAGGCTTGTTGACCTATCCGCTCATACTTTCCATCTCCATTGACCTAAATAAGAACTAGTTTGAGTAAGTAACATCGCTGATGTAGTTGCAAACAAAAACCATAGTTATATAATCAACAATGTTCAAAAAAATCTCATGACCCACAATATTAAGACATCTGACCTTGGCTTGGCTTGATTGTGAATTTTAGTCTTTGAAGAGAATGAGAGCTGAGGAACGGCGATTGAGGAAGGAGGAGAAGAAGACTGTGAATGTTAGTCATCACACCTCCATTAGAATTCGTCACATCACCAACCAACTCACACAGCTCCCCATCGTTTCTCACCGCAAGCTGAAAGTGAAGTGACACAATCATAGTCTTCTTATTATCCCTCTCTGTGTTTCCAGTCAATTCCATAACTTACACAGATCTAATTTACAAAAAAAAAAAAAACCCCTTTCAAATTAGGGTTTTATGAAACCCCGTTCAAATTAGGGTTTTATGAATTTGAAGGTCAAAATAACTGAGAGAGAAGGGGTAATTACCTCGGCGGCTAACTAAATCCAAGCTACGACACCAACACGTTCGGCGTACTCGTCCTTCTTACGAAATCGAGCTAATCGGCCAATGGGGAACAGGAGACCGGCTGTACTGCTTTTTAGTTGTCGCCTTCTTAGAAAGGCCAGATCCAATCATCGCCGATCTCGAACCCACCAGCAACAAGCTCGCTCATAGTCGGAATTTCAAAGGGTGAATTTGGATTCTGTGAGAGAGAGAGAGAGAGAGAGAGAGAGAGATGAATTACGGCAGAAGAAGAAGCACAAAAATAGAAAAGGCTTTGAAGAATTTTAGGCCCATATTTCATTTTCCCTCTATATTATAAATCTTTCAATGTAAATTTTAGATTATTTTCAATTTTGAAGTATGAGTATAAAGTTCAAGGTTTAGAGTTTATAACATGGTTTGGGATTTAAGTTTTAGAAATTTGGAACTAGAAAATTATATATATATATATATATATATATTGAATTGTTGGTTAAAGATTTAAATTTATAAGTTAGTAGGTTTTTTAAAACTTATTTTTTGTAAAGAAAATATGTAAATAGTTTTAAATATTAGTTTTATGGTTTATGAATTCATTTCTATGATCAAGAATTTAAAGTTTATGATTTAGGTTTTGGAGTTTGGTTAATGGTTTTGGGTATAGGGTTTAGGGTTAAGATTTAAGATTTGGGATAGATTAATTTTCTTATAAGTTCTAAAGCTTTGTTTATGTATATATAATAATAATTATGTTTTGGTTTTATGGTTTATGAATTAATTTCTAAGATTAAAAATTGAAAGTTAAAAATTTAGAGTTTATGATTTAAGTTTTGGAGTTTGGTTAAAGTTTAAAGCTAAATTTTAAATTTTTTAATTTTCTTAAATAGCGACTGATATGCGATTTTTTAGCGACCTTTACCTTGAGTCACATATTAGTCGCTAAATTGGTGACTATTTAGTGACTACTTGTTCTGGTATGCGATATAGTCATAAAATAGTCGCTAAATTGGTGACTATTTGTTTTGATATGCAATATAGTCATAAAATAGTCGCTAAATTGCGACTAATATACCGACTATTATATGTAGTCACAAAAAGGCGACTAATATACGACCAAATATTTATAGTCGTAAAATAGTCGCCCAATAGTCATTAGATAGTCACCAAAAATAACGACTACATATGTAGTCACCAATTGTAGTAGTAAAAACCATGTTTTCTTGTAGTGACGGATACGTCTTCATTGCTTCATCATCAAAAACTCTTTTGGCACTTTCATATGGAATTCTAGAGTTATGATGCAAACCATTAAGTCCAATGTGTTGAAGAAGCAACAGCCCCAACCCATGTTTTAAAAATCGCTAGGCGCTGATCGGGCGGTGAGGCAGCGCCTAGCGCCTAATCAATTAATCGGGAATTACACGGGGATTAATCGGGGACTAGTTTTAGGTATTTTTATGTATATATAGGTATAAAATGATAAAGTTGTGAGTATTTACTGAAGTTGTAGTGTAGTCTAGTGGTTTGAGGCGTAATGTAAACATTGTAAACTAGGGTTCGACACTAGGCAGTGGGTCTTTTTGCCTATTTTCTTAGAAATACACTTAACTAAAACGAAATGTCGAATATACCCCTGTCTTCTTCCCTGGTATGCGACCTGTAACCCTAATCAGCGCCGTTTTTTTTTTTTCTTCTTTTTTTTTTGCGGTTTTTGTTTGTTTTCTTATAGATTTCGTCCCTACATCATAGATCTACAAAGAAAAACATATTTCCAACTTAAAAAACGTGAAAAATTGAATTATTTTAAGATTTCCGATTTGTTTGCCGCATAGGATGAAATCGCGGCGGTTGCCCTCCGCCAAGTGTATAATCGCCGATTAAACGGCCTCGGCGGCCGCGTTTTTGAACAGGAGCCCCAACCATTTACGATGATCAAGGTTAACCCATCCCCGGTACACTTTTAATGTTTCCCTGAGTTCAAGTAGCGTTGGACCTGCCCCACCAGGCACTTTCAAAAGTCTGAAGAACTCTTTGTGTTCCTCTTCAAGTTCAAACCGTTCAGTAGGCATTGGGTCTATGTTTAACCCGTCAGATAATTAAATTCATTCAACCCAAGCCTGATAGGTTGACCGCCGACCACAAACCAAAGCTCCTTCTTATGTACCCTTAACTGGTTACATAGTAGGAAATGAACAACCTTACCAGACCAGACGAATTGGCTATCAACTAGCTTAAAGATTATTCCAATAGGTACATCCTTCGTTTTTTCCCACGCATCCAGTCCTATTGATTCTCTAATCTGAGTGAATTCTCTCATCCTGAAATTGGTGTTGATATCTCTAGACTCTATTTTAACGTATAGTCTTGAAGGGTAATCCCTTGCTTGTTCTTTAGAAATAATCACCATCGACATCTGTTATAGTTCATAGTTCATAAGTAAATCATAACATAAATCAGCCATAACATAAAACAAACTCAGCCATAACATAAAACAAACTCATACACAAAGCATAACATAACTCAGCCACAAACACATAACTCAGATCTAAAGCACAAAATATCTCAGTCACAACTCAGCCGTAACTCAGCCGCAAAATAAAACAAACAGTAAATCAGCCATCGAATCGAATAAATGTTACAAATCAGCCGTAAACCCTAAAATAACTGAGCCGCAACATAAAACAAAAAGTAATTCAGCCATCGAATCGAATAAATCTAACAAATCAGCCGCATTAACAACAGCGACAATCAGCCGTAAATCATCGAAAAAACCCATATTCAGCCGGAAAACTCGAAATTAAACAGTCGACACATACCGGATAGAAGAAGACGAAGAAGACGAAGAGAGAGAGAGCGAATTGAAGAAAGAGAGTGCGACGACGAAGAAAGACGGCGAGAGATGACGGAGAGAGATTACGGCGGGATATTGACGGCAAGAGAGTGGACAATGACAGTATCGCCGGCGACGAGAGACGAGAGTTTCGATAATTTTTTTTTTCGCGGTTTGTGAATAGTTAAAACTATTCACTTTCCCTCTCTTTGATATAAACGAGAGAAAACAAAACTGTGGATCTAAAAAAACTGCTTAATGACGTGTTAAATCATATCTGATGTGTATTTTAATTTGTTGATGTGTATTTTTTAAAAAAAAATTTACTCCAATTCGAAAAACAAAACCCAAGGGGTAAATTGTAATTACACCCAGGACACTAAAGATTCTAGTAATTTTTAAAAGATTTATAGATTTGAGTAATAAACCAACTTTTGGATAGCATTTGAGTAATTCTTTCTTAAACTTAACTAACATACAATTACAAGCTTTTTGCAACTTCATAAGTTAAAACTTATAATTCTATAACTTTTTCATGCTTACTTGATTATTATTTACAAAGTTGCATTAAAAGTGTAAGGAAACAATTGTTGAGATTCTTTCATAAATAAATTAAAATTAGTATATTTTGGAAAATTATTCATTTATAGTAGAAACATATCAACATTTATACAATATGTATTGTCAACACTGGTTATAGGTAGTACCAATTTTATTATTTTCAGTAATACCAATTTTACCATTTTTACCAGTTTTATCTTAGTTGTGCCAGTTCTACTCTCTTATATTCACATATTTTGAAAGAAGAAAACATTAATAGACTTAAATTAAGTTTCAAGAGGGAGTTATGCCATAAAAAAGTAGAGAGTAGTCAAACCAAACACAATTGATACATGAAGAGGTGAATCAAACATGAACATTATCTCCAAATAACAACCATTGGAGTCCTTGTCTCCGCCGCCTTTTATTCTGCGTCCTAGGTCGAGTTTTCGGTCGTTTTTCCCCAGCAGATGCATACCTTTTTCTTTCTTTCTTCCCCTTTTTATTTTTCGATCCGGAGGAATGATCTGCATATCTTGGACTTCATCTAGGACATCCTATCGAGACTTATCAGGTACTAAATAAATTGTCCTGCAATATGCAATTGCCCACAGCTCCGTCCAATAATACTTAAAACACAACTCATGTAACTCGATATCCTTACCTCCATATTTTTGGAATGTAATGAAAGACGCCAATGCATGCACACAAGGATACTTTTGTATATCGAAAAACCTGCAACTGCAACTTCTCAATCGCAACTTCACCAAACAAGGCTTTCCGTCACTGTCAATGACATTGTATTCAAGTTCGAAACCATTTAGCTCTGTCACCTTTAGTTTCTCAGCAGTAGCCCATAAATCTTGTAAGTAGTTCTCCACTAAAGGCACCAATTTGTTTGCGACTGGTCCAGACACAACATCTTTCCGATGTTCATTAAACCATTCAGAGAATTTTTGAAGTATTGCATCAAGCATGGGTATCAAGAAGTAACTCCTTGCATCTTTAAATACGCTGTTCATCGATTCAACACAAATGCTTGTGTCTAGGTTGTATCTATCTCCTGGAAAAACACATCTTGCCCATCTTTCTTTCTGGGTAGATTCTTCAAGATACTTGGTAGCAGAAGGATATCTTGTCGTAAAAGAAGCGTAAGCAATGTTGAACTCAGCCACTGTGTAAAACCTACTACACTCTATGAATCTCCATGCAACAACGTCTTTGTTGACGTTACGAGCATAACCTTTCACATTTTGGGATAAATGCCATATACAAAAACCATGATGAGCCGGAGGATACACATTAGCTATGGCTTTTATGAGACTTGTATTTCTGTCAGTCATAAATACTATTTCAGAAGAATCCCCAACAACGGTTTTCAACATCTCCAAAAACCAATTCCGACTTGCATCATTCTCACTATCAAGAACCCCAAACGCCTAGGGATAATGGTGACAATTAGGATCTTGAGCCGACACAAAAACAAGAACACCCTTATATCCGTTCTTTAGAAAGTTGCATCCATAGTTATAACTTTCCCATTGACTTTAAATCCTTAAACGCTAGCTCCCAAAGCTATGAACAAGTACATGAATTTATTATTCTCATTGCAAAGCACATATGATCTTGTACCATGATTAACCTTCTCTAACATGTGTAGATAACATCGCAACATCTTGTAGCTTTCTTCTGGGCTACCTTTCAAATCAGTAACAGCTTGATTTTTCCCTCTCAACGCCGTGGAATATGATATATCAACACCTAATTTTGTCTTGACAAGATCCATGATAATTTTTGGAGGTGGAGTTTCCATTTGCCCTGGATAATCACCATGTAAAAGAGAAGCAACTAATTGTGGAGTGCCTTGTCTCTTACTGTTGCTTGAACTTTGACTAGCCCGAGAGCATGTATGCATCTTGTTGTGCCTTCTAATCGAGAAATATCTGTATCTCGAATCCTACCAGCTCGTAAACCCCAGTTACATCCTTCTTTAGGAAATTTGAGCACATAACGCACCTTGTCCGACTTTACTATTTCAAAACTAAAACAATTAGCGAATGAAGCTCTATCCACCGCATCTTGCAATGCCTTCTTGTTTGGAAATTCTTGAAGTTTAGTCAGACCTAAACCGTCATCCCATGGTTCAATATACTTACACAGTTCTACAACAGGGCGTGGTTCAGTATATTCATCACCTTCATCACATGATATAGCTTCACCCTCTTTATTAGAATCACCCTTTACAACATTTTCTTTGCCCACATAGATAACAATGGCGTTAGGTCCGATTTCACCATCGTTCGCATGTTGGTTTTCAAAGTTCATGCCAACAGAACTTTGGTCCACTATGGGCACTGTGGGCACTGTGGGCACTATGGGAACTTGCTCAGGCTGAGGCTCAAAAGGGATGACATTCACAAACAACATACATCTTCGCTTCTCATAATTAACGGAGTCTAGATAAACATTAACATCCTCATCATCATTAAGCTCACAATGCTCCAATGTTTCTACCAGTAGTGGCTTGTAGCTCAGCTGCAACTGAACGTTACTTTCAACTAACCCAAGCTTCATGAGTATCCTTGCTTTTAACATCAACAATGTTATATTCCTCTTGAACATTATACTATACATGCGACCTTCAAATTTAAAATGTAGGCTAACGTTCTCGCATATTGTATCCTGCCAAACCAACCAATATAAAAAAATCTAAATTAGTACTACTACTAGTTATACTAGTTGTACTACATGAATCAGTATTACTAGTTTTACTAAATATACCAGTATTACCAGTTTCACCACCTTCTCTCTCCTATCAAAATCAAATCGAATGGTAAACGAGTTCTAATCTTCTTAATTCACTGAAATCGAAAGCCAAATCCCTTTTTTATCTAATAGATAGCTCAATCGACCCATAAACCTTTGTAAAACACCCAATGTGCTAAGCTTTCTTTGATCTAAATCCAATTGAATTTCTAAATTTACAAATCAAAAAAAAAACAACCAAAAGCTACTATAATGTGAAGTAATGCACCTGCATTTTGAAGAACAACTTTAATCAACTCGAGTTGGTGAAGAACGACAGCAGTAGGAGCTCCGACGATGGAAGAATCGCCGGTGGCTGGGTTGAGAGGTCAGTAACCAGGTCGGGTTTCTCGGGTCGAAAGAAGCTGGATTTTTTTTATTTAAAAAATTTAATCTAATTCACTGAAACAAAAAGGGTAAAATCGTCTCACCACCTATTATTCAAAAAGGTGGGGTATGAAGAATACAGAGGGAGATAGGAGATTTGTCAAAAATTTTTAGGGACTTATGAGATTATCTCTCATATATATATATATATATATATAGACTTTTTGGGTTTTACTAACCATCATGCTTTTTTTTGGTACTTTTTGGGTTTTACAAACCCTCATGCTTTATTTTGGCTGCAACTTTTGAGGAGAGATCCAGAGAGCTTTTGGGAGAGACATGTCAGAAGTCACCTTTGCTGAGAGAGATTTCAAACTCCTTACTTATTTATTCTCTTTCTTATGCAATTTATTCAGAAGATGATTTGCTTTTCATTGATTATGTCTGAGTAATTTGCTTGTTAGGTTTAAGGTTTTTCATTAGAAATTTCATGGTTTGTTGAATTGATTTTTGATTGGGATTCTTTATCTTTCTGTTCTTCATCTTAGGTTGTTATTTCCCTTACTTCTTGATTGATCACATAGAATTAATAACTTAGGATAATTAATTTAAAAACGAGATTTTGATTGATTTCCTGATAAAAACCTTTGGTGAATAAAATTATTTTTTACAAAAAGATTTTATTTAGTGATTTTGTGAACAAACTAAATGTGTCCTCAAAGCTGGTTTAATTCATGGATTTTACAAAGAGATTTTGATTTCTGGTTTTAAAATTAGATAATATTTACAGTAAGAATTGATTTATTTTACAATCTTGTTTACAGTTCAAGAACGGTTTTGATTGACTGAATCCTACTTAAATGATTGATTTAATATTCTATGATTTCCTGAAAATTTCCTTAGGCCTAGCGTTTTATCATCTAGAATTTACACAACTTTAATTTAAATATTTGCATTGCTATTTTCAATTCAAATCATCTTGTTTAGCATAATAACAAAGCTTTACAATTTATTGTGTGATCTTGAGTTTATGTGGATTCGACTCCCACGTATTACAACTGCAAAGCTATTAGTACCTTTAGGTATTACAATTTGAGTTTATCAAATTTTAGCACCGTTGCCAGGGAGTCTTTTGATTTACTATTGGATTTGAGTTTTAAATTTTGTCTAAATTTTTTTTATTTGTTACTAACACACTTTCCTTTTCTTTTGTGTGTTTCAGGTGCATGCCTCCTAAGCCTAGCACCAGAACAAATAAGACCGGTCCGCAAATGAGGTGTTGATTGGTTCTCCCGCTACCTCCCAAAAACGTTGTGTTTGCGGGTGATAGCGGTTGCTAGCGATTGGTGTCAATAATAGAAACTGCTCCTAATCGCTCCCAACCGCTCCCAATCGCTCCCAACCGCTTGAAACTACTGAATTCCAAAAGCTGCTTCCCACAAGCGTACCTACGTTTGCGGTTGCGGGCGATTGCGATTGAGTTTTTCTTTTTAAATAAAAAACAAATCAACGACATCGAAATATTTTTTTTCTTATATCTTCTACCTAACCATTGTACTCACTAAAGATAAGAGAAAAAAAAGTATGGATATGATCGTGGAGATTAGAAAATAAAGTTTAACTACAAGAAAATAAGATTCCAACAAGATCTATACTTAAGAAGAAAACCAAGATCTATACTTAAGAAGAAGTAGAGACAATTACAAATTGTCAAAATAAAAATTTAAACCAAACCTTGGCCAACTTTTCCATACAAAAGCCCGAAAAACTTGATTTAAAGTTAATGGCACATCGCACATAGGTTCAAAAAAGTCTAAATAAATATTAAATTTCATCAGAAGTTTAAGAAAAAATTTTTTTTTGTTAAAAATATTAAAACAAATTCCTAAAACAAATCAACAATGACTCTTCTCAGCTCTCGCTTGATCATTTCTACCTATTCAACTACAACTCCATGAAACTGAATGACAAAAATCGTTATGTGAGAGCAATGGCGGACCTAGAAACATTTTCTACTGGGATAAAAATATAATTTTGAAGAATCAATTTTTGATATAGTTTTTTTTTGTTAAATAGACTTATGCAAATTAAGTTAGAGGTTTTTCTTCGTTGAAGAAAGAAAATTAGAAAATATGAGATTTTATATTTTTATTTTTGGTTTTGTATGATATGACAATATGTAAAATCACTAAATATTACTGATATATTAAGGGAGAGAAATATTTTATTTTCTTTCTATATTTATTGTAATTAAAACATATATAAAATGTTTTTTAGAATTGGGCTACTAAAATATTACAAGAAAATTAAACAAAAAAAAATTGATTTATGGTTTTTTGACTAAATAAACTATTTTTATGGATTCATTATAATAAATTGTAGTATTAAACTGGTAAATTAAAACTATATAACTTAAAAAAAAAACTAAATGGGGGGGGGGGGGGGGGTCAACTGAACCCATACTCTCTCTCTTGGGTCTGCCCTTATGTGAGAGTTAAGAAAACTAAAAATGTGTCTCTTCCAAACATCAAGAACATTTCTCTTTCATAATTAATTTACATTGGCCTTGAGATTCATAGTGAGGAATTTATTGAGTGTGAGATCTAACAGAGAAGATCTATCTACGATCACATTACTTGATGAATTTTTTGGTAAAAATCTAAATGCATAAAGTAATAAATATTTCAATATGAAATTTATTTGATTTTTGAATAATTACTTTAGTACTTTTTGTGATTTTTAACTATAAATCAAGTTTAATAATTTTTTTTGTGTTCTTAAACATTTATCTAATTATATTATATTTATTATGTTTTAACCGCTATTGCACCCGCTGGTTAGCCAATCGTAAAACTCCCGCAAACGTACCCATTTTAATACGCTGAACCAGTCATTCAAAATGCTTAATAACGCTTGAAACCACAACCACAACCGCAACCGCAAACGCTGCATTTGAACTAGTCAATCCCTGAATTTTACAAATCAAGAGTTGGGAAAGTAAGAGCGTGACAATAGAAAAGCAGCTAAATCTTCGAAGATGGTCAATCCAATCATTCTGAGAGTTGATGAGGCTAGAGTTTTGAGGGATCAAGAGGGCCATTTACGTAACGAGCAAGGTCAAAAGATTGATGCAGAAGGGAGAGTGATTGCTGAAGAAATCGTGGTTACTGATGAAAACGTCGACGATGTCACTCGACACCCACGACCTGCGGGTGAACATGGAACTGCAAACCATGTTAACAACCCGCAACCAGCTCGATGACAGGGCCATAAGTGAAAGTTGATCAAGGCTATCACAGACTTCAACAAGGCATATTTGGTTTATGAGAACCGATCCGCAATTGTTCCTCCTCCATTTCCGAGGAATGATTATAAACTGAAACTTGCGTACTTCACTTTAGTAATTAGGCTGAGTCATTTCCAGAATCTGCCACATGAGAGCCCTCTGGACCACATTGAACACTTTGAGGATCAAAGCAAATGGAGTTATAGAGGATTACATCTACTGCAAGATTTTCCCATACTCTCGTGCATGAGAAACATCTCCATGGCTGAAACAGTTGAAGCCCAAATCTTTGACAACCTTGCACGAAATCAAGGTGGCCTTCCTCATCTATTTCTATGATGATGCAATGTCTGATGAAGTGAGAGTCATACTCTCCGTGTTTAAACAAAGACCAAATGAAGCTTTCAAGGCAGCTTGGGTCAGATTCAAGCCTTATCAGAGAGATTGTTTACATCATGGTTTCTCGCAGGTGCAACTGCTAAGTATTTTCTTCAGAGGAATTGACTGGGAGTATCAACTAGCTTTTAGATGCTGCTAACCATGGAAATTTCAAGACAAGGTTTCCCGATGAGGCTGAAAATTTGATTGAAAATCTACCTTCCAGCAATAACACGAAACATGCAGATTCTGAGAGGAAGAGTTACACGGGAACTATTATGCGAATCAGCTTGCTAAAGTGAATACTAAGTTGGATACAATGCACAATCTTCTTGTGGGAAAAAATTTAGTCCATTTTGCTGCCGAGGTTGAGACTTGTGAGCCAGAGCTAGAGATATGTGAATAGGATGTAAAATTTGTGTATGGAGCTGGTTATCAGGGATAGAAATTTTGCAATCAACAAGGCAAAAAGCCTTATAGTGGGAACAGCCAGCATAACAACTACCAAGGGAACTCTTCAAGCTACACTCCTAAGCCAGACAATCAGAAAAAAATAATAGGGCAGCAGCTTCACAAGGACATACAATAACTCTTTGTATCAGTCTCCACCTCCAAAGCCTTTTGAGATTAGGATAGAGGCAATGCTTGAGCATATATTGCAAGGTCAGAATTTGACAGTGGACTTCAATGGGAAGATTGATTCTGTGTACACTGAGTTAACCAAGAAGTTTGATGCGTTGAATATTCATGTTAAGAAGCTAGAGAATAAGGTTGTGTAGAGTGATGGGTCTGTGAAACAGCAAGAAAGATTCCTTCCAGGGAGAACCGAATCGAACCCTAAGAATTCTTGTAATGCATTGACCTTGGGGAGTGGAAAGCAGCTACAACCAATTCAAAAGAAGAAGCTTCAATCGGATAAGTTATAGGAATTGATCGATGAAAATAATGACGAGTTTGCTTCAGCGGAGCCAGTGTCTACCGCCACCAATGAAGAGTGTCGCTTGACACCACAGCCAATTGTCAAAGAAGAATTACGATACGCAAAGAAATAAGGCATGCACAACACTAAGCAGTCGACACCAGACCATGGTGTCGGTCAACACTCATTGCTGACTGAAAAGAATTTCCGAAGCCTTTGATTCCAGTTCCTAAAAGGGTTTACAAAACGAAGATTCCCTTTCCTAAGAACCTAAGGAAGTCCAAACAAGAGCTAGATTATGCTAAGTGCAAGGATATGATGGATAAGCTCATTGTTGAGATTCCTTTGATTGATGCAGTAAGAACGCCTCAAATGCTTAGGATATATGTGAAGAAGATGGTGACAAAGAATTTGAATACTGAGTAGGGTGTGATGATGATATCAGTTTAAATCAGTGCTATTATTCATAACAAGTTTCCATAGAAGCTTTCTGATCATGGTGGTTTTGTTCTAGATTGTACGATCTTCACTAATAGGTTTGCTAGATATTTGTGTGATCTCCGTTCTAGCATTAATTTGATGCCTCGATCAGTTGTATTCAGCCTTGGGATGACAGACTTCAAGGCTACAAAGATTACTTTTATACTTGTGGATCGCGCTCAGTTCATATTCCTAACGGTATTCTTGAAGATGTTCCAATTAGGATTGGTGATTGTTTGATACCTACTGTTTTTGTGGTATTGAAGTATGAGGAAGAGCCAACGATCCTCTTATCCTTGGGAGATCATACTTGGCTACAGCTGGAGCTATAATCGATGTCAAGAAGGGATAAATTGGTTTGAATGTTGGTGATCTACAGATGTGTTTTGATATGGATAAGCTGGTAAAGAGACCAACGATTGACGGACAGACTTTATATGTGGAGACATTGTCTAATCTTGTTGAGGAGATTTTTAACGAGATGCATCTTGAGGATCCACTAGCAAAGAGCATTGGTTGTTTTTCTAAGGAAGCTGGATGACATTGCTGCTGGGTACGTTCAAGTTTCTTGATGCTAATGAGCAAGTGAAAAAGTTGGTTGCACAAGAAGAATTTGTTTATACTTCGGCAAAGGCTGAAACATTCACGGGTTAGAGCATTGAGAAAGCTCAAACACTTGATCTAGGCCTCTTCTTGCAGGTTAAGGTATGCATTTATTGGTGAAAATTCTACTTATTCAGTTATTGTTAATGCTTTTTAAAGAATGCAGAGCTCACGTTATTGCTAAGTAAGCTGCGCAAGTTTCACAAAGCTCTTGGCAATTCTCTTGATGATATTGCAGGTATTTCTCCAGATTGATGCATGCATAGGATTTATACTGAGGAAGGAGTGATATCTTCAATTGAGCATGAGAGGAGGCTGAATCCAAATATGCAAGAGGTTGTTAAGAAGGAGATCATGAAACTGCTGAATGTCGGAATCATCTATTCAATTTCTGACAGTAATTGGGTCAGCCCAGTGCATGTTGTTCCCAAGAAGGGAGTAGTCACAGTGGTGAAGAACGATATAAATAAGCTGATTCCAACGCGGACTATCACTGGACACAGGATGTGCATCGACTAAAGAAAGTTGAATGCCACGACTCGGAAAGATCACTTTTCACTACCCTTCATTGATTAGATGCTTGAGAGGTTGGCTAATCATCCATACCACTGCTTTTTGGATGGTTATTCTGGGTTTTTCCAGATTCCGATTAATCGGGATGATCAGGAGAAGACCACTTTCACTTGTCCCTATGGTACTTTTGCATACCGCAGAATGCCTTTTGGTCTCTGTAATGCTCCTGCGATTTTTCTGAGATGCATGATACCTATCTTCACATACATGATTGAGGAATACATGGAGGTCTTCATGGATGATTTCTCAGTTCATGGATCTTCATTCAAGAGTTATTTGGATAATCTCTGTAAAGTGGTTGCTAGATGTGAGCAGAAACACTTGGTTATTAATTGGGAGAAGTGCCATTTTATGGTAAGATATGGTATTGTGCGTGGGCACCGAGTTTCAGAAGCTGGTATAGAGGTTTACCGCGCAAAGATTGAAGTGATAATAGGTCTTCAACTGTGAAACAGTGTGAAACCAGTGAGGAGTTTTCTTGGACATGCTGGTGCTACAGACGCTTCATCAAAGATTTCAGCAGGATTGCCAAACCACTTTCAGCTTTACTTTGTAAGGATGTCAAG
This sequence comes from Camelina sativa, assembly GCF_030686135.1. Taxonomy (NCBI): domain Eukaryota; kingdom Viridiplantae; phylum Streptophyta; class Magnoliopsida; order Brassicales; family Brassicaceae; genus Camelina; species Camelina sativa. Next base: position 36,853,544 of record NC_141891.1, read on the forward strand.
TGTGAGTTTACAAATGAATGTTGTTTATTCTTTAAATAGATTGAACAAGAGCTAGTGAGTGCTCTGATTGTACATCCACCGGATTGGGATTTTCAATTTTGAGGTAATGTGTTATGCCAGTGATTTTACAGTTGGAGATATGTTGAGAAAAAGGAAGGTAAGAAGCTTCATGCTATTTACTATGCAAGTAGAACATTTGATGATGCTCAGAGGAATGCAACAACCGAGAAAGAGTTGTTGGCGGTAGTGTTCGCCTTTGAGAAATTTCTCTCTTACTTGGTTGGATCAAAGGTGATAGTTTATACAGATCATACTGCACTAAAATACTTGATGCAGAAAAAGGATGTCAAGCCAAGGTTGTTAAGATGATTTCTTTTCTTCAAGAATTTGATATCGAAGTACAGGACAAGAAATAATTGAGTACGGAGTTGCTGACCATCTATCACGGATTAGGATATATGATGATGTTCTAATCTATGATTCTCTTCCATAAGATAATGTTTATGTCATTGATATTGGTTCACAAGTTGATTTGGTGAAGAATCGTCGAGATTGTCGAACTACAGAGTCGGTGTGGATCGACACCACCTGGGTGTCGGTTGACATAATTTCCGAGACGGATCAATGTCGAGCCACCAATCCCCATCTCTACACTAATGATCCACACAATTGCTTAGTGTCGATCGATAGTACTACCAATGTTGATCGACACTATTACCAGTGTCACTCGACACCCATCCTCTGCTGTTACGGTTTGTGAGATTGATGAGGATGTGGCTGCTCTGGCTGCTTCCAATCAACTGTAGTATGATGATATAGCGAATTATCTTGTTGTAGAGGTAGAAGAAGAGAAGTTCACAGGCTATGCTAAGAAGAAGTTCTTGAGATTTCTTATCAGATTCTACTGGGATGAGCCGTATTTATACAAGCATTGTTCTGATGGGGTTTATAGGAGATGTCTAGCTGAGACTAAGGTTCCAGATGTGCTATTTCATGGGTCAGAGTATGTTGGACACTTTGCCACTTTTTAAACTGTGTCTAAAGTTTTTCAAGCCAAGTTTAAGTGGCCGATAATGTTTAAAAATGCCCATAAAGTTTTTCTCGCTGTGATGCTTGTCAGAGAAGGAGACAGATGCCACAAAATTTCATCCTTGAGGTTCAAGTTTTTGATTGTTGGGGCATTGATTTTATGGACCATTCCCTTCGCCTTATAAGAACCAATACATTCTTGTAGTTGTTGACTATGTCTCTAAGTGGGTGGAGGCAATTGCAAGTCCTAAGAATAATTCTGTTGTGGTTCTGAATTTGTTTACGACCATTATTTTTCCACGGTTTAGAGTTTCTCGGATTGTTATAAGTGATGGAGGTAAACATTTTATGAATAAAGTGTTTGACAAGTTGTTACAGAAGTACGGAGTTTAATATTGTGTCGCTACTCCATATCATCCTCAGACTACTGGTCAAGTTAGCCCTAGGCTTATTAACCGAATCCGAAACAAAAACCTGAACCTGGCCCAAAGTAAGCAGTTTGGTTCGGGTTCGGGTAGTGTAAAATACCTGATCGGGTTTAATGTCTCATAAAATCGAATACCCGATCGGATTCAGGTAATACTTGATACCCGAAATAGATCCAAAATAACCCGAACACAATGCACAACCCATTAAATTCCTAATCCCCTTTTCATTTTTTTTTCGATTGTAGAACTTATTATAGCCCATTTGACTTCCAAGCTTCAAAATCGAGGCTGTTTTTTGCCTTTATCCGAAAATTAGATCTTATTCTCATTTGTTCAAGCTTGAAACCCTAAATCGTATACCGTCTTCTCCTCCTTCTGCGACTTCACGAAGGAAAGCACTGGTACTTCGTCTTCTTTGTCCTCTCCTCTGCAATCATCTTTTTGATCATCGTCCTCTGCAATAATATTTTTTTTTACTCATTGTCCTCTGCAACTCTAGAAGTAAACCATCCTAATCATTCTGAGATGATTACACTTCTAGAATGTGATTCTGAATGGGGGATAGAGAAGGTGTTCAGTGTCATTGTTGATAATGAAACTGCTAATGGCAATGCTCTGAGTCAGTTTCAATTAGTTTCTCTTTGATATGTTATGGATGCAGATTTCATGCATATGAGGTGCACTGGTCATATTATAAACTTGATAGTGAAGGATGAAATGTCTGAAATTAAAGATAGTGTGATTGCAGTCTGTAATGGCATTAAGACGCATTCGACTCACTCGATGATGACTTTGATGGATACAACCCGATGGAGAAAAAGTATGATACATTGCTCAGAAGTATTGGAGTTAGAGATACTACTGAATTGGATACATATCTGAGAGAAGAAGTTTCGAATCCGGATTTGATGATGGAAGTTGAGTATGATGTACTTTCTTGGTGGAAAGTCAACAGTGTGAGGTACCCTCTTTTATATCAGATGGCTAGAGATTTATTTGCAATGCAAATGTCATTTGTTGCTTCTGAAAGTGATTTTAGCACTAGTGGAAGGATAATCGATCCATATAGGAGTTGTGTTACGCACTACATGGTGGAGATTTTGATGTGTACTGAACAATGGTTAAAACAAGACATTAAGTTTGAAGAAAATATGCTTACAATGCACAAATTCTTGCAGAAGTTGAGTTTGAACATGAGCTTCAAAGAGGTCAATTTTCTTTTCTCTTTCTTTGATGTTAATTACTTAATTACAAGTTACCATTTGTAATGTTTTGTTTGTTTATTTTCAGTGTTTGGAACCCTAACAGAAGACTCCTATGTGATTACATTTCTTATGGCAGAAGAAGATGAGTAGAAGACTGTGGAACTATGTTTTTTGGTCCATTTAGAATTTTGGAAGATGACATTAGCTACTTGTTTCTCTCTTTTAAGTTTCAGAATTTAGACTAGCATTCTATTTGAATTTCTCATTTCTTTAAGACTTTCATTTCTACTCTTCAATCTTTCAGTTCTATGTATCTTTTGATACATTCTACTTGGTATTTGAGATTCAAGTTATACATTGTTTCGGGGTTTTTAATGTTAGTTCGGGTTTTTATACCAATTTTGTGTATTTTTATCAAGTTCAGATAATAATACCGAAATCCATATAATACCCAATTCAATTTTATGTCTATAGATCCAAAGATCCGGTACCCGAACCGTCAGATTAAGGAGAGTCTTGAGACGACAGTGGATTTGACAAGGAAGGATTGAGCTGAGAAGTTAGACGATGCACTTTGGGCATATCGGACTGCATATAAGACACCACTCGGCACTACTTTGTTTCATCTGCTTTATTGGAGAGCATGTCATCTTCAAATGGAGCTTGAACACAAGATGGCTTGGGCTGTTAAGTTGATGAATTTTTATTCTAAGGCTGCTTTAGAGAGGAGGTTGGTTCAGCTGAATGAGTTGGATGAGTTGCGGTATCATGCATTTAAGAACTCTAAGCTGTACAAGGAGAGAACCAAAGCTTATATCATGATAAAAATATCATCTCGGACTTTGAGCCTAATGATCAAGTTCTCTTATACAACTCTCGTTTGAAGTTGTTTCCCGATAAGATTCGTTCTCGTTGGTCCGGTCCTTTCACCATCAAGGAGGTCCGACCATATGGAGATATTGTGTTACTCAAATCCAAAGGCAAAAAATTCAGTGTTAATTGACTGAGGGTAAAACACTATTAGGCGAAAGCCGAGATACCAGACGGATATATTCACTACAGGAAATCGGGGGATTAATAGCATCGGGATATAGTGTTTTGTTCAGTTATGCTATAGTTATCTTCTTTCTTAATATTTAACAGCGTTTCTTTTAAATAAACGCTATCTTATTTTGAGCGGCAAAATAATTTGGTCTTGCGCTTAGTTGGATCGATTAGTAATAGCATTTTCAGGTTATAAACGCTATAATAATAGTAACCGGGAAATAATTTTTTTAGTGTCCGCGACTTGAAAATTGATTTGGGGGAAAATATTGAAAGCTAGGGATTGTAAAATTAAAAATCGTTTCTCCTTCTTCTTCCATTTTTTTTTTTACTCTCTGAACGTCTTCTCCTTCGGTCTCTTAAGCTTTGTCTCGCTTAATCATTCCTCCTTCTTCTTCGTTTTTGTCTCTGTCTCGATCTCCTACTCTCATCAGAATTCTCGCAACCACTCTTATTTGGTCGTGATAGAGTGAGTATAACTTCTTCCTCTCTATCACTCTCAATCTCTATGATTTATATCTATATCGATCTCTCACTCTCAGATCTGTCTGTATATCCATTTGTCGATATATCATTCTCAGATGTATCTGTTTATGCATGTGTTGATCTTTCACTCTTAGATCTCGTAGCTTTCAATTACAGTATATTTTGAGCATTTTATTTCTACACTAATCCAGTTTTTTTATGCTCGCAGGCCAGTGAAAGAATTGTTTTGTGTTTTGTCTGATAAAGGTAAAATTCGATATTAGTAAACTTGAGAATTGTTTTGTGTTTTTATGCTCAAACTTTAGAATTGTTTGGGTTTTGTCTCGATCTTTACTTATCGGTTTTTTACTAGGTAAAAGCATCACGATTTTGGGTCCGATTGATTTTCATTGTAAGCTGTTCTTTTCAAACTTTTTCTATTTCTGTACTTTCGTTCTAGTTATTTGAGTGTCTTATCGTTTGAACTGTGGTGGAGTTTTGGTGATCGTATTGGGGATATATGGACAAGACATGGGTTTGGCTTCCAAGGTATTAATCTGTTGATATATATGAACTTTGTATATTCCATATGATATGATTTTGAACATTATTGATATATTTACTTTCAATTTTCTGATTAAACATATAGGGCTAGCCTTGAGTATGTGGAAGGGGCAACTAATTTTGTTACTGCTTCAGCAAGGAGGATGGGTAATGGGACTGAAATTATCTATCCGTGCATCGATTGTTGCAATGTTTCACATCAACTCTTAGACAAAGTAGTGGAGCATCTAGTGATTAAGGGTATGGATAGGAAGTACATGAGGAATAAGTGTTGGAGTATGCATGGTGAAAGAAAGGATGAGATGTCGGATAGCGTTCCAACATCAGAAACTGAAGCTTATGATTTGCTAAGGACGGCTTATTTTGATGTGAAAGCAGTCCACAACAATCAAACCCAGGAGAATCTGAGGAGGATGCAACTACTGGAGACTCTGAATTTAGGAAGAGTTTGAGAGATGCTGAAACTCCATTGTATGCAACATGTTCTAATTACACCAAGGTTTCTGCAATCATGGCCCTCTATCAGATTAAAGTGAAAAGCGGACTATCAGAGAACTTCTTCGATCAGTTATTGACGATAGTTCATGACATGCTGCCGAAAGACAATGTGCTGCCAAAGTCTATGGATACAATCAAGAAATTCTTGAAGGTTTTTGGGTTTGGATATGATATCATTCATGCGTGCAATAATGATTGTATTCTCTACAGGAAACAGTTTGGTGAGATGGAAAGCTGCCCAAGATGTAGTGCTTCAAGATGGGAGATAGATAAACAAAGTGGTGAGGAAAAGAAGGGGATTCCAGGAAAGGTTCTTAGGTATTTTCCGATCAATGACAGATTCAGGAGGATGTTTAGATCCAAAAAAATGGCTGAGGATTTACGTTGGCATTATACCAATGCCAGCGAAGATGGTACAATGCGACACCCTGTAGATTCTATATCTTGGGCTCATGTCAATGATAAATTGCCTGATTTTGCTGCTGAACCGAGAAACCTTCGACTCGGTCTTTCTACAGATGGGATGAATCCTTTTGCTATTCAAAATACCAAATACAGTGTGTGGCCAGCGTTGTTGGTGAACTACAACATGCATCCAACTTTGTGTATGAAGGCTGAGAATATCATGTTGACTATGTTGATCCCTGGTCCAAGAGCTCCGAGTAACAACATTGATGTTTATCTAGCTCCTTTGATATATGATTTGAAGGATTTGTGGAATGAAGGTTTAGAGGTCTATGATTCATATCTGAAAGAGCATTTCACACTTAGAGCTTTGTTATTGTGGACTATCAGTGACTATCCAGCCTTAGGGACATTGTCTGGCTGTAAAGTGAAGGGTAAGCAAGCGTGTAATGTTTGTGGAAAGGATACACCTGCTAGGTGGTTGAAGTTTAGTCGTCAGTATGTATATATGGGAAATAGGAGACGACTCAGACCTGGACATCCTTACAGACGCAGAAAAGGATGGTTTGACAACACTGTTGAGGAAGGGACTGCGAATAGGATTCAAACAGGTCCTGAAATTTTTGAGACACTTACAGATTTCAGGAAGCAGATAAGGAGATTTCAGAGGAAGAGTGTGAAGAAACTTCTGATCAGTGGCGATGGAAGAAGCGGTCAATCTTATTTGACTTACCTTATTGGAAGGTAATATTTTATATTTTATTAATTTGTAAGGTCAATTAACATCATTGCCAGTTAATTGATTTTTATTAATTTTTGTCTTTTCATGTGTTAGGAATTGCCGGTGCGACACAACATTGATGTTATGCACGTAGAAAAGAACGTATCGGATGCTTTATTATCTACATTGATGCAGAATGCTAAGTCAAAAGATGGCCTGAAAGCAAGAAAAGACTTGGAAGATATTGGGATTCGACAACACTTGCATTCAGAAGTACGGGGTAAGAAAATGTACTTGCCTCCTTCGGCTTACTGGTTGTCTAAGGCAGAAAAAAGAAGATTTTGTGAGCGGTTGGCTAAATTCAGAGGCCCTGATGGCTACTGCAGAAATATTGCCAATTCTGTTTCAATAAACCCTCCTATGATTGGTAGTTTAAAGTCCCATGATCATCATGTACTCATCCATAATTTGTTACCTGCTGCATTGAGAGGATTGCTTCCAAGAGGACCTCGGGTGGCGGTAACTCGATTATGTAACTTCTTCAACAGATTGTGCCAGCGTACCATTGATCCTGAGAAGCTGCTCTCATTGGATTATGAGATTATGGAGACGATGTGCCAACTGGAGCGGTATTTTCCTCCATCACATTTTGATATCATGTTCCATCTCCCTATAAATCTAGCAAGAGAAGCACGTTTAGGAGGACCTGTACACTTTCGTTGGATGTATCATTTCGAGAGGTTAAGTTCTATTTATTGTATTTGTCTTATTTTATAAATGTGTTAGTTTTAGGATACTGATATTACATTGTGCAGGTACATGAAGATACTCAAGGCATATGTTAAAAATTATGCAAGGCCAGAAGCGTGTATGGCTGAGGGATACTTGGCTGGAGAATGTATAGCATTCTGTTTGGAGTTCTTAAAAAAATCAGTACCTGTTCAAGAAGCAGTAAACCGTAATGAAGATATTGAGACAGATGGACTTGTTGTCGAAGGACGATCTCTACAGAAGGGCAGAGAGGTGACCCTTTCAGATAGAGAGAGAGAGGTAGCACATCGATATGTTTTCATGAACTTGGCGAGTATGGATCCTTATGTACAGTAAGTTAAAACATCCCCTGTCAATTAGCCGCAATTTTACTTATCTTGCATATCATATACATCGTTTTGTATGGTAAAACAGGATGCATTTAGAAGAATTGCAAGCTAAGGATGTTCGATACGCTAGAAGTGAAACTGTTTTATGGAAATATCATACTGGCCAGTTTACAGAATGGATTAAAGAAAAGGTTTGTACACATCCATTTATATGTTAAGTAGTCTTTAGTTTTAAATCAGTCACTTACATTTTTATATTCTTATTAACTAGATTCCTTCTAACTCGAAAGATCATTCGAAGAAGTTGAGGTGGTTAGCATTTGGACCAAGATACATTGCACAAGCTCATAAAGGTTGTGTTATTAATGGGCATCGCTTTCACACTGATGATGTTAAGCGGAAGACTCAAAATTCTGGAGTGACATATGAAGCTTTCAGCATGTGTAGATCTTCTGCACGCGATAGTAGACATATGGCTGACATAGTTACATACTATGGTGTGATTAAGGAGATAATTCTTCTTGACTACCATATGTTCACAGTTCCATTATTCAAATGCAATTGGGCCAACAGAGGATATGGTGTGAAAGAAGAAGACGGATTCACGCTCGTTAACCTTCATATGAACCAAACAGCATACCTCTGAGATCCATACATTCTCCCATCACAAGCAAAACAAGTCTTTTACTCTAGAGAAGAGGACTCATCTCTGTGGTATGTTGTAATGACAGCACCACTAAGGGGCTATCACGAGTTGGAGACAGTAGAGGACTTTGTTGGTGCACCTTCATCAGTCCAGATTCCTGATGATTTGGATAATCAATCTTCTGATGATGAGATTTTTTTTGCTAGGGATGATTGTGATGGGATTATAGTGGCAGAATAATATGTCCACGTTGACTTAGGTTTGAACAACTGTGATTTGTAGCTAATTTAACTTTTTGGTTGGTGGTCCAGGATAAAAAAATGGTGAAGACAAGAGGAGGACTAGTCCGTCGAAGTGCACGTCAGCAAGGTTTGGAGCCCAGGTCTCCCATAGATACGAAAAAGCTAATAAACAAAAGAAACAAAATATTTTGGCACGTAATTTGGGTGACGTTGATGGTGTTGAGAATCAAGAAGTTGTTATTATAGAAACTGATCCAATAAAATCTACTGAGAAACCAGATGGTGGGGTTCCAGAGCAAAACGTCGATGAAGTTGACTGTGGGGTTCTAGACCAAAACGTCGTTGAAGTTGATGGTTGGGTTCCAGAACAAAATCCTGAGGACGTCAATAGTGGGGTTGCAGAACAAACTGTTGAGGAAACTCCTTCTCAGATACCAGATGGTGGGGTTGCAGAACAAGCTGTTGAGGAAACTCCTTCTCAGATACCAGATGGTATGCTTCCAGAAGATCAACCTAAATTCTAAGATGGAACTGAGACTAGGGAGCAAGAATCTCATTATCCTATCAATGAAGAAGTACAAACACCGCAGTCAGGTGAAAAAGAAAAGAAGAAAAGAGGACCAACCAAGATGCGTAAAGTGGCGAAGGATCCTGAGGACAAAGTAGATGTGGAATTCAGTGAGCTTGGTGAGCACTACGGAGAAGGTTCAGTAACACTATCATCTTTTCTTGGTCTTGTCCGGGAACATGTTCCGGTAGTACTTGATGACTGGAGGAAAGTCGATAAGCAGACGAAGGATACATTATGGGAAGCAGTTCAGGTTTTACTCTATTCTACTATATTTAATAAACTCATCTCAATTATCTTGTTTAACTCTTGGAAATATGTTTTTCTTATAGGCACGATTTAATTTAAGAGAAGAGTGGCAGAAGGATGCTGTTTTAAAACAAATGGGTGGTATTTGGAGGAGTGGAAAGTCTAAGCTGTCAAACCAAGTTCGAGATGCAAAGAGTACTACAGAGAGGAATTCATTAAAACCAAGTAACATCTCATCTATTGCAACTTGGAACTCTTGGATTAAAAGTAGGAGTACAGCAGCTTTTAAGGTTGAATGTGTTTAAATTTATTTGAGGATGTTCATATTATTGTTCTGTAATTTAATTAACCTCATTACATTGTGCAGGAAAAAAGCAACAAGTTTAGAGAAATGAGGAAGAAACAGATTCCTCACACCACTAGTCGCCAAGGAATGTTTAGACTAGGTCAAAAATGGTTAGTAACTCTCTATCTTGTATATTTCATACAAGTTATATTATGAGTTCCATAATGCTGATAAATACTATGACTTGCTTATAGAATAAAAATAGTGTAGACCCTAGAACGGTCACTAGAAGTAAGATCTGGATTGCAGGACACACACATGCTGACGGCAGACCTGTGAAGCCCGAGTTTGCTGACACTATTGTAAGAATCGTACATAATTCCTGTTAAGTAACAAGTCTTCTCTATAGTTTTTTGACCAATCTACATGAATTTCATTTGTTCAGGAACAAATCAAATCACTTGATAATCAAATGGACTCAACAAGCGGTTCTTTTAATATTAAAGAGGATGATGTGAGCAAAGTGTTGGGAATTGACAAACCTGGATGCGTCAAAGGGATGGGCAGAGGGATTACTGCTACCAAGCTAGCACACCTTCATGCCAGAGATTCTAAAATTGAAGAATTGCAAATCGAGGTTTAGGACTTGAAGAATATGGTCCGGGAATTAGCTGACAAGAAAAGTGGTGGTAATGCTGCTTCTCAATCTGAGGATAGTAATGTTAGCAGAGGAGTTAGGTGTAAGATCCTGGATTGGGTTTCTAAAACATATATTGTTGTTGGTGAAGGAGAATTTTGCTCTGCTGAACCTCAGTATAGGATTGGCGGAATTCCATTAGGTCCTAACATGGCATCTATAATCATCAAGTCTGTACTTGTCCCAGAAGCATGTATTTGGAGGCCTACGACAGATGTATTTTCCCTGCCAGAAGCTGTAGGGACCAAAATAGCATGGCCATCTCATAAAGTGATATTGGACAATGAAGATGTCTCTCATCAAACTGATGGCTCTAAGCAGGTAAATTTTAATAACCATTTGGGATATTTTACGATGTCCCAGCAGTTGTTTCATGACTAACCATACACACGATAAATGTAGGATCCTACAACAAATGACCAAGTTGCTAGATGCAAAATCTTGGGTTTATTTGAAGATGAAATTATTGCTGAGGGTGTTGTGTTGTCGACTGATCAAAACGAAATGGTGGATAATACTCGTATAGGTCAAAATGCGGTTGTTTTGCAAGTTGAAAGTGTTATTAACCCTAATGCTTATTTGTGGAGACCAAGTTCCAAAATATATTTGATGGGTGAAGCACTGAATGTGAAAATCGCATGGCCAATCCAAAGGATAGACTACATACATGCACCAGAAGAAATACAGAGAAAGTCTAGTCAGGTATGATACTCTTTTTGGATACATTATTGTGTTAGAGTTTTGATTTTGCTGTGATGGATGTTTAATAGTAGTTTTGATGTTTTTGGGTGCTATAGAGTGCTACAAGTACCAACACCAATACTAGGAAAGTATTCCCGCCTGTCACGCGGGTGACCCGGGTTCGATCCCCGGCAACGGCGCCAAAATTTGATATGCTCAAATTTACCCTAGAGCTACTCTCTCAAATTAAGAGGTCAATGCAGTACTTAGGGGTCGAATTCCACAAGGACTCAAGTCTACACAATAAATTATAGAGTTTTTCAATTATGCTAAACAGATTAAATTAAATTAAAATAAAAGCAATGCAAAATATTAAATTAAAGACTGTTGTAAATTCAATGGATCAAAAAGTTAGGCTTAGGGAATTTCTCAGGAAATTATGAAATATTAAATCAATCAATAAATTAGGATTCAAACAATTAAGAACAGATCTAGAACTCTAAACACTTTTGTAAATTAAATCAGTTCTCACTGCAAATAATATCTAAATTTAAAACCAGAAAATCTAAATCTCTTTGTAAAATTCTAGGTTAAAAATCAGCAATAAAATCAGGTTTAGATTGCTCACAAAATTATTAAATCAAATCTCTTTGCAGAAAATAATTTTGCTCATCAAAAGGTTTTATCAGGAAAACAATTATATTCTCATATCAATTTATTTTCCTAGAGTATTAATTCTAGATGGCCAATCAAGGATTAATATGAAGAACAACCTAAGATGAAGATCTAGCAAGATAAAGAATCCTAAATAAACAGAACTAATAAATCATAAAATCCCTGTGAAAAACCCTAAACCTAACAAGCAAACTACTCAGACATATTCAATGAAGAACAAAACATAATTCTGAATAATAAGCAATAGAGATTAAAACAATAAGAAGGAGTTCAAGAATTCTTCTCTACAAAGCAGATCTGATCTCTCTCTCCCAAAGCTCTTAAAAATCTCTCAGGGTTGCAGGAAAAATAAAGCTTGATAGAATAAAACTTGAGGGTTTGGAAAACCTAAAAACACTATTTATATGTCCTAAAACACGTCAGGGACTTATGTTGCAAATATGGAAAACTTTGGGGCAGATTTGTAAAACTTCCAAATTTGTAGACTTGTCTCGATTTGCAATGGGTGTCGACCGATGCCTCCTATCTTGGTGTCGGTCGATGCTCCTGCTTTCATCCGAGACCAAATTGATTCTTCAAGATTTATGCTCCAAAACATCCAAATTGCTCCATTTTACTCCTTCCATGCTAAAAACCTGTAAAGACTCAAAAACAATCTAGAAACAAATGAAAAGACACTAAAAGACTCTTTATATCATGGTTAAAAACCACAAAAACCATGATATATCAGTAGTTTTGATGTTTTTGGGTGCTATAGAGTGCTACAAGTACCAACACCAATACTAGGAAAGATGCAAAGAAGAAGTGCATCTTGTTAGAGTGTAATAACTCTGGACGCAAAGTAGCAGAAGGCAGAGTGTGTTCTACTGATCCTGCAGATGTTGTCCATCACGTCCCATTAGGCAAGAATTCCAGCAAGGTCTGGGTAGAAGTTTCGAAGATTGGTACTGCAAGTGTATGGAGACCAAATTCAAAAATCCAATACATTTCTGATGCAATCGGCTCAATAGTGGCATGGCCAAATGATAAACTCCTTTTCGAGTGAGACGTTTTAGGCTATCCGTTTAATTAGCTGCAACTTTGTAACATCCACCCAAAAAAAAAGTAATCCTTCTCGAGTCAAACGTTTTAGGCTAAGTACTTGCTGTTGGAACGAGATAATTAAGCATGTTTCTTTCATGTGTTTAATAATTTAATAGATATTTCTCTTTCTAATACTAGTACTATGCTCATGAATAACATATAACCGACCAAATTCTATAAATGATATAACCGACCAAATTCTATAAATGATATAACCGCCCAAATTTTATATATATAACCGACCAATAACAAAAATTGAAAAATAAAGGTCAATGCTAATTATAACAAGTTAAAAACAGATATGAAGATGTAAAAAGTTCATATTTTATAGCTAATTTTGGATTGTTACATAATACTTAACTACATATATATAACTAATCAATATATTTGTTTTATTTTTCAAATAATGAATTTTTTTGTGAAATATTGAATCCTAAACCCTAAACCCTAAACCCTAGGGTTTAGGGTATAGGATTAAATATTTCACAAAAAAATTCATTATTTGAAAAATAAAACTAATATATGAAATAGTTAAAAAAACAAATATATATATATATATAGATATATGTATCTCAAAAGTTTAAATTCTATACCCTAAAACTCTATACCCTAAACCTTTTAGGGTATAGATTTTATGGTTTACGATTCACCTATGAAAATATTTTATTATTTACACAATAAAACAATTATATAATTAAATTAGTTACAAAATATAAGAAATCTATAATAACATAAATAAGATTAAATTTCTATGTTTAGAATATAGAAATTAGTTCTAATATTTGGTAAGAGCTGACGAATATTTATTCTTTTATCAATAGTTTTACATTGTGTTGTATAGTTTTAATATTAAAATAAATTAAATCAAAATAAATATCTTATTCATACTTATCTAAGACTAATTATAACACATTTTTATTTCATAATTGTAATGTATATATTTTAATTTAAGAAGTATATAATTAAAATGCAAAAAAGAAAAATAGTTAACACATAGCCAACAGAAATAGATCATCAGGATTGATGACATGACGTTTAGTCTCACCATAAGATCAAATAAGTGCCCTCTAACGGTTCAATTATTTTGAGCTTTCTTTAACATCTCCGTGTCATTTCTTTTGTTCTCACCGTGACTTTTGCTCTTCTCTTCCATCACGTTGTGACGACACCGATCTACTCCACCGTCTAAGATGGAGATGTGACTCTTGCTCCTCTCTACCGTCGGATTAACTTCCATAAATCGACGAAAGGTTATGGTTCAAGTTTTATTCTTTCTTTACTCATCGACGAAAGATTATGGTTTCCAATTCTAACTCATCGACGAAAGATTATGGTTTCCAATTTTAACTCATCGACGATTATGTTTTATTCAGGGAATTGCAGTTCCGAAAGGAAATCGCTGTTCACTTTATTGTTCATATGGCTTAAACAAAAAATAGGTTAGAACACTTTGTTGTTTGTATGTCCATTAATTAAGATGGTCATATTATAATATCTATGTTCTAATTTGTGTTTGGTTGATTTTGATGTTCTTAGGTGTTCTTCGAGAAGAAGAAGATGAAGGAGAATAAGAAGAAGAAGATGAAGGAGAATATGAGAAGTTGTATTATTTTTTAGACTTTAGAATTTGGTCTCCTGTAATAAGAAGATTTCATGTTGTATATGTTGGGTTTTGAATTATCTTTTTGTTGGGCTAAGAGGCCTCTTCTTAGTGTAAAAAGTGAATCCCTAAATCCCATTAATGAAATCTTATATTTCTAATATTTTTTCCTAAATTACAATTTCATAAAAAAGCATAAAAAACATATACAACAAAATAGGATACTGCCAAATTTAAAATACGATCAAATTTGGTAATCAATTGCATTTTCTCAATGTTATAATAGAATAGGATACTGCTACAAAAAAATAGTCAAGTTAAGCTAATGACTTAAAACAAGCGATTGATGGGAGGTGACCCATTCGTAGGATCTAACTATTTTTTTTTCCTGTTTTTGGTTTTGTTTTCACTACCTTTTAAATATTTCGTTTTAAGTCTAGTTGCTTCAGAAATTGTGAATCAGAGGTGAGTGTCGACTGACACCAAGGTACAAGTAATGGACCGAAGAAGAAGAAAAGGGCTATTGGGCTTGAGCAATATGGATTTTGTTACTGGGTCTGAGGAGAGATGGGAAGAAGTGGGCCGAACCCAATCTCATTCGCAGGATTGGATCAGTGTCGATCAACACCATTCCTTTTAAGGTTGGCGGCTTCATTTTCTTCTTCACTTTCCAAAAACACAAAACTGAAAAAAAAAAAAACAACTTTAAATCATCACAACTTCTTCGTTTCTTCACGGATTTGGGTGATTTTTAGCTTTAACTCACACAGATTTCTCTCTTCTTTCCGAGTCTGGTGTCAATTTCTCAGTTTGGTGAGATGACAAGTAACAAAAAAGCAAAGAAAGGTGACGGTCGAGCTTCCATCTCCGCCCAGCCGTGCCGCCAGTCAGAGCGACCACTCCTCTAGCTCCTAGAGTTTCATCTCACCCTCCTTGGCCCAAGATAGAAGGTAAAAGAATCCACCCTCATAGAGTTTGGAATGATGATATTAGAAAGGATCTTGAGACACTGGAATACATTAATAGGCATGCTTTAGAGGATTGGGATGAGTATGATACACTTTTCTTCAATGGATGGATAGGAGTTAATTTTAAGCATACTAGAACGCTTGATTTGGTTGCTACGAGACAAATGGGTATTGAAGGTGAAGTTCTAGCTATGTTGGATAGGATTAGTTTGGGAACCATTGCATCTAGGCAATATGATATGTAGCCAGATCTTGTTTGTTAGATCATGGCCATAGGGGAGTGTATTATCATGATGAGACAGTTAAGAATGCGCAGGCAGGATTTCTATCTTTCTTTATTAGAGGTATTTGCTACAAGCTATCAATCAGGGATCTCTATGGCATTTATGGATTTGCTAGAGATTTTACAGAGGTTGCATTTCCTGCTCAGTTTTCAAATGAATAAGATTTCTGAAGCCTATTCAGAAACGGGCTATATGATTCCAAGTCATCTACACAGACAGATGGTATACATCTGGTCATGAGGTATGTCATTATTGCTATTGGGAACACATTTCTCTATAATATGGTATGATATACAAATTATATGATATAAAATTAAAACCAACTATTGATTTACAAAATGAAAATGTATATCTGAATTATACTATTTTGTAGCAAAGTTTTACTATATAATCATTTAAAACAAAATTTGTTGTTTATAAAAAAAAAATTAATTTTTTCTTTGTCAACGCCGGTCAATATCGGTCAACATCGGTCAACGCTGGTTAATACTGGTCAACACCAGATTCCGGCAAACAAAGCATCAAAATTAGATGGTTATAGTGTTGTACACATAACTAATGTGTGTTTATGCATGTCCTTATGTAATAATAATAGTTCATGTAGTTAATAAAACAATTGTATTGTTCGTATGTGTGGCGATGTGTTGGTCTATACTTACAGTATATCTTAGGAGCTTTATTTGAAATATTATACTTTAAACATCTTTTGGGCATTTTTTCAGTTTTGTTTTGTACTATATTATTTAAAATAAAATCGGTCACTATTATAATTTGTTTTCTAATATTATTAAACTAAGGTATTTACTAAGAGTTTCAATCAGTCCTAAATATTAATTTTGAATAACTTATTACATTTAGGAAATAAATCTTCTGAAAACCCTAGAACTAAAAAGTGCTCTTTTATATAAATATATCTTGAAATTATATTTGCTCCGCCTCCTATTTTATTGCCCCTCATTTTACCAAAAAAAAAAAAAAAAAAAACTAAAAAACATGACAAGTGTGTGCGCAAAAAGCTCTCGATAATCTCGAGACGAGGTATTCGGTGCTTTACTCAAAAAAAGGTAAAATTTCATATCATCAAACTTTTTCAATTTCTCAATAGGGTGAACATGAATTAGTTTGGCTAAAATTTTAACATACCTATATCGAGATATGTCGGATCCATGAAACAACTATCTAGATCTGGATTTGCGAATTTCTCAAGACATTGTTTTTATTTTATAGGTTGTAAATAAGAGTGAATAGAAATTATTTTTACTAAATTTTTATTTCGTCAGATATCCATTTCGAGATCGGCAGATCGATGAACAACTATCTAGACTTGAATTTGCGGATTTATCAAGATTTTTATTTTTGTTACTTTGGTTGTGGATAAGGGTGATCATCACAAATAGTTTAGCTAAAATTTTGGGATACTAGATCCATAGTCATTGAATCCATAAAACAAGTATCTAGTTTCGGATCTGGGGATCTGGATATCCACTAACAAAAGAAAATAGCTACACAAATTTTAAGCAATTCTACTATTTTTTATAAAATATTTATAAATCTTATACAAATATTTGAACAGTTTATATATAAATGGGATCTGTGTATCATAAATTTAAATATCTGAATGAGTAAGATACCTATAATTTGGAATGATATAAGATTTCAGATTCATTTTTATTTTTTTGTCACCCAAGAGATCTCGGGTTCGAACCCCAGACCTCCTGGTGTAGAAGCATTAATCAACCATTGAGCCACAGGGACTTCCAAGTAAAAGTAATTATATATATAGTTTTTTTCTAAAACAAAGTGGGTGAAAATTAATTCTCATTTGAGAATCTCTTAAAGGATTTCTTATTTGTAATAGATATCTTTATTTTTTATGATAAATCAAATCCACAATAGTTTAATAAGTTGATTAATTGTTATATGCTCTTATTATTATTTTGAATTATGTGATAAATTACAAAATAAAATTGCATATACCTAACAAGCTATGCATGAGTAAGTATATATAATATTATTTTAATAGTATTTATAATGTTTTACTAATAATATTTACAAATATATTATCGTTATTAATTATATTTAAATTTTAATTTTGATATGAGTTAAAATCTATTAACTAAAATATGAAAATTAAAATAAGTATTCAAGTTAAGTTTTACCTTACAAATATCAATATATTATATAATATTAGAGTTAAATTACATTTAAGTAAAAATAAAATTTCAAATATTATCTGCAAGTTAAATTACATTATAATTAAAATATACTAAAAATGTATCAACAGACTTAACGTTAACGATTCTCTCACCAAGTCCATGCTAGTCTTATTACATTCAAAACACATCTATGAACCAAACGTTAAAGGTTGTCACTTTAAAAAGCTAGTAATAAATTCAGTTGTCACTTGACGAAAGCATGCTACTTTACGCATGCACACAAAGCCCAATAGAACCGTAACGCTTCGTCTTCTACGCTTCCCTGGCTTTGTTATAGAAGCCTGTCTCTGACTCTTTGGTTTCTACAAATAATCTGATATCATTGACTTCTCATTTCGTATGTCTCTCCAACGATTTTGGTTCTGTGTCTCTTACTATGTTTGTAGTTGATAAAGTTAAAATTTGGAATCCTTTTTCTAACAGGAGTTACATGTCTTCTTTGTTCAGGTTGTAAGGGTGGATCTGTTTCTGTTACAAGATGGGTTCGAGAAAGAAGGGTTTTGGTTCGAGAAAGAAGGGTTTTGATGATTATGGAGATATAATCAGCGGTTTACCAGACGACATTCTTTGTCACATCTTAACCTTTCTTCCAACAAAAGAAGCTGCTTCAACTACTGCTCTAGCAAAAAGATGGAAGCCTTTGCTTAAGTATGTACCCAATCTTGATTTTGATGACTCCATCTATTTCCATCCTCGACGAAGTAAGGATTCTACAAGTTTTATGATTTTTGTGAATGGTGTATTGGCTTTGCAAGAGAATGCTGCGTTGAAAAGATTCCACCTCAAGTGTGAAGATGATGTGGACGAGTCTCAGGTGTTGGATTGGATACCCAAAGTGTTGAAACGTGGTGTGTTAGATATTGATCTACACCTCTCTTCGTCTCGGAATTGTGCCTACTCTTTAAATACTCTGCCTTCTGAGATCTTCGTGAGCAAGACACTGGTTAGGCTGAAGATACAGTTTAGGAGTGGCGTCAGCATTGAGGTGGACGGTGATATTTCTCTTCCGAAGCTTAAGACCCTCCATCTTGACTGTTTTCGGATTGATACACCTATGTTTAACAAGCTTCTTTCTGGATGCCGCGCTCTCGAAGAATTAGTGCTGGTTAATTTGATGTGGGACGAGCGTGTGGAACCTAAACCTTACTTCGCGACCGTGTCTATCCCAGCCCTCAAGAGACTAGTGTATTCTCGTTTTCGTGAGACTAGATTTTTTGATGAGGGTGATGATTTTAACCAGTTTGTGTCATTGTTATTTGACAACCCGAATCTGGTCTACCTCAAGTACTCGGATACTCTCGCGGATAGGTATCAAGTGAGTTTTAACTCGCTCGTTGAAGCTAAGCTCAAACTTAGAAGGACATCTGGCAATATTGCAAAGGACAAGATTAATGTAACAAGACTTCTCACGGGAATATGCAATGTTAAGATTCTCTACTTGTCTTATGCCACCATCAAGGTTAGTCACATCTTTCTCCTAATCCTTTTAAGTTGATGTTTACAATTCACAAGTGATGAGTGATTATATATGTAGTTTATTTGGTTTTTTGTACATCAGGTACTTGGTCTCTGCCGTGTAACAATGCCGGTATTCGAGAACCTTATTCAGTTAACTATTAAGACTGCATTAGATGTAGGATGGGAACCATTGCTACCTCTACTCAAGAATTCTCCAAATCTACAAACCCTTGTCTTCGAGGTACCCATATACAAACTTTAAATCAACCGCTGACATATAATTTAGATTTCTGATACTGATTCTTTTATATGTTTTAGGGACTGCATCACAAATATGCATTTAAATGTTGGGACGATGACGAGGACGAGGACGAGGAAGAATGTGACTGCAAATATCAAGATGAATTATGGGTGGAAAAGGTTGTTGATACTTGTCTATCATCAAGCCCGGTGAAGGTTATAAAGATATTTAACTTTGGTGAAATTTGTTATCGGGAAGAAGACATAGAGGACCAGATAGAGCAGGTCATGCAATTCTTAAGGACAATGCCGGAACTCGAACAAGTGATATTGTACTACGATTCACCAGAAGATGAAGATTTGATGAAACTATACAAGGACCTTCACGAGCTTCCTACTGTGGCATCAGCCAACTGTGAGGTCCGGCTAATCTTCCCCAACTTATCAACTACTATCTCCATTAGAAAGGGTAATCTTCTTTAGGAATATCCTTTCATGGTTTCTTAGCAATCAGGCTACAAGTTTGCATAGCTGCTGAAAAAACTCTAAAACTCTGTTTCTGCCGTGTGCTTCTTTCTTTTTCTTTATTGGCTTTGTATTCCCCTTTTAAAGGCTTGTGTTATTGCTTTCTCCTTTTGTCGACTGAGAATGTTTAATATCTTTTATTTGTCTCTCTTTTCTTCTTATCTCTTGAATAAGGTTAGTGTTCATTGTTCTCTTCTTGAAATGGATCATAGTTTCTTGATTATGTCGAGTTACTATTGACTGTGGATTAGAAAATGAGGGAGTTGTAAAAAATAGGCGTTCATTATTTAACAAAAGTAAGAATAAAGGGTTGATGCTTTCAGCACACGTAAACATATATAGGAGTCCCGTTTCAATCCGGAAGAGCACAACACTTCCCAAGAAGATACTGCAAGAAGCACAAAACTTCCTAAGGTTCCTCCTCCCTTAGTATTGTCCAATATAAACCATGCTCTGTCATTGTAAACCTTAAGCAAAAATATCACAATAAAGTTTCTCTTCAAAGAGAACGAGCTATGGCTAACTTCAACTTCAAGTTGTTTTTCAAAACCTACGTGGACAGCATTAGACCATGTCTAATAGGTTGCTAAAAAATAAACTAATCATATAATTAATATTAAACTAATCAAATCAAATCACTAAGTATTTAAACCAAAATCATCCTTTCACTAGAGAAACCTATAAAGGTTTTTCAATTATTCAAATAATTTTTTTTAAACTATTGTTTATTTTTCAAATTTAAATAATTTTAAAATGATAAAAAATTATTTTAATTACTTATCAATTATATTAAATGAGAAGTGAAAACGTCCCACATTCAATCTCAGCAAAATTTACCATTTTACCATTAATGAAATTGCCCTTGACGTTGAAATATTTTGCCCCTGGATGTAAATTTACCTATTTTCGTATTAAAAATAAATCAAAAATCGATTTAGAAATAATCTAATTGCATAAAAAGTTATTTGCAAAACTAGAATTTGCTAATTTAATCCCTAAATTTCCTGGAAAACATCTTTTTTACAACTATAATTTTGTTTTATACTATAAATTCTATAGATTTGAGATAATTAATGGGCTTAGATTGTTTATAGATTAATGAGCTTCTGCAGGAAAAAAAAAACCCGAGAACAATACACCTCCTTACTGGAAACCCTAAAAAGATAGATCATTTACAACTATAAATACAATGCTATCGTTTGCTTTCACCATAACCCAACAAAGAAAAAAGAAAAAAAACTCTCTTCTCTTGAATTTATAATTTTATCAATTTCAACAATTCTTTAATCATGTTCTCAAATTTATATTTGTATTCCGATCTTAATGTTTTTTATGATTCATCAACTGATCCTGTTTATTTTCCTGTTCATATAGTGGTTTCTTGGAAAGCAAGATCCAATTATCATAACGCTTTGGTTGTTGTTGGTTCACCTTACAAAAAGGTATAATATTGTGCTTTTTTTGTTGAGGTTTTACGTTTAATTCTTTAATCATGTTCTCAAAAAAACTCTTTTCTATTGAATTTATAGTTTTATCAATTTCAATAATTCTTTCATCATGTTCTCAAATTTATATTTGTATTCCGATCTTGCTGTTTTTTATGATTATCGATTGATCCCATTTATTTTCCTGTTCATATAGTGGTTTCTTGGAAAGCAAGATCCAAAAATCATAACGCTTTGGTAGTTTTTGGTTCACCTTACAAAAAATGTATAATATTGTGATTTTTTGTTGAGGTTTTACGTTTAGTTCTTTAATCATGTTCACAAAAAAAAATTATTTGTATTCCGAATTTCTATTTTTATGATTAATCGACTGATTCTTTTTATTTTTATGTTCGTATAATGGTTTCTTGGAAATCAAGATTAATAAATCATAAAGCTTTGGTTGTTGTTGGTTCACCTTACAAAAAATGTATAATATTGTGCTTTTTTGTTGAGGTTTTACGTTTAATTATTTAATCATTTTCTCAACATTTTTTATTTGTATTCTGATTTTCTGTTTTTATGATTAATCGACTCATTCTTTTTACTTTTTTGTTCGTATAGTGGTTTCTTGGAAAGCAAGTCCATAAATCATAAAGCTTTAGTTGTTGTTGGTGCACCTTTCAAAAAAGGTATAATAATTATGCTTTTTTGATGAGGTTATAAATTTAATTCTTTTATTATGTTCTCAAAATTATAATAACATTCAAAAAAAGAAATTTCTTCAATCGAATATTTATAATATATTTTTATATTTATCTTCCATCTTTTTAAAGAAATATATTGCATATGGATCTTATTATTCTTTTATTTTTCTGTTAATGTAATAGATAATATCGATCAATTAATTTGTTTCTAATTAATATCAGGTATTATTTTATATAATCGGAATGATCAACATGTTAAATTATTTCTATTATATATAATTTCTTTTCATAAGTTGATTACACTTGGATTGCCATATTTGCAGGATAACTATGATCGTTAATAGCCATGTATATTTTTGGGAATATAGAAACGAAATTGTTTAATTTTTATCTTTAGCTTAAATTTCATGTAGATTATTAAATAATGATGTTATATGAGAATTGATAATAATTCTATGTTTTAATTATTACTTTTCATTATAAAAAAAATATTGAACAGGTTAAACCTAAAGAATACTACAATGAGGATGGTTCCTGAGGATGATCCTGAGGATGATGTTATGATTCCTTCAACGACTACAACAACTAAATTCTCAGATTGGATTATATTCAATACACAAGCTACTCAAGCCAAAGAAATCGCTTATGCTGAAATTTCAAACCCATCCGTTTGGTATCATAAAGACATGATGTGGAAGCCAAGATCAAATATAAGACAATTTTTTCACCCTACAATATTCCTATAATATTTGTTTCTTTAATTTATTCTAATTTTTTTAATTGTAACATTAAAGGTTATTTAATTTATTAACAATAGAATTATTTATTTTATGACTTTTGTATAATAGAATCTTAAATTTTTAATAAAGCTTGGATTTATGAAAATATTTATTTATAAAGGTTTCTGAAAAGTTCTAATTTATTCTATAATAGATTAATAAATTATACATAAATGAATGACGAAATAATCGTGTATATCTTCAAATTTTTGAAATTTGGTAAATTTAAGACGATAAATATGTAAGAAAGTTTTATAATAGGAAAACTTACTCTTCGTTTTTTATTTCGAAAAAAGTTCAGTGTGCACGTTGTTAGCCGAAAGGTATCCAGAGCTTTCAACAAGCACCAGACGTCCAATTAAATCTAAAGATCAGAATTAATATAGTTCGGTCAGTTACACATATTTAATAAAAAAAATATACATATTAGACAACTCAAATAACTGTTATATACCTTTATTTGTAAAAATCATACTGCCAAAGGATAAAATTTATGATTCAAATAAAATTTACAAATTTGAAATGATAAAGATGGAAATAACTATTGTTGAAAAAAAAATAACATATCTCAGAAAATAAATATATAAATATGTTAAATATAATTACTTTAAATGGATGATTATTTGTATTTATTATAAACTTAAAGTGATAAAGATGGAAATAAATATATTTTGGTAGTCTTTTATTTAGATTTTATATAATCGATAGATTAAGATGTAAGTAAGTATTGTTTAAATCAGTAAATTAACATATAGAAGAGATATATATGTTATATATTTACACATATCTATTATTATAAATACACAAATTTTATATTATTAAATAATTTTATATATTTAGGAATATATAACAATCTCTTAGGTGATATATATAGACGTCGGTCAGAGCTTATGATTGATATCAAATCTCGAATATTTTCCAAGGTTCTTAAAAAAAAATTTCATTCAATGCATTTAAAAATCTAAATTTGCTTACAATTACTGGTTTTGCTTAGTGCAGGTTATATTATGGTCTGTATTCTCTGACTGATCGTGTTTCACGTTTGAATCCTTCAAAATACGAATAGAAAAATCTTATTGTGATGATTACTTGGTCGGTACGTTACCTTTGCTCCATAATTTAAAATCTCCAATAATTAATTCTAATGTACTATGCACTATTTTGATATGAGTTTACATCTTAAATTTTAAGATGTCATTGGAAAAGTAACCAATGTTGGGTAATTCAATACTTGGGATCATATAAAAGACTCTATGGTTCCGAATAACGGAAATAAGTATGAGCTTATATCACAAACTGATCATATTCGTCAGTTGGTAAAGATGTGTACAAGGAATTTAAAGATGCCTGCTTTGCATTGGGATTATTGGATGACGACAAAGAATATATTTTAGCTATAAAGGAGGTAAGTACATGGTGTTTTGGGCCGTTTCGAAGGAAGTTGTTTGTCATACTATTACTTTCGAAAGGTGATTCAGTGTCTCTCGATCTCTGGGTCGCTACAAAAGATATATTGTGCAAAGATATTTTGTATTTGCAAAGGAACCGTACGAACAACCAAAGTACATATATAGTTATTTTTATAAATATATATAAGAAAATTTTAAGATATATTGGTGTACACAGACGTTTACGATTATTATTTTGATCATAAATATGTCAACTAAAATCAAAATACTCTATAATGCAGGTCTAATGTTAAGTCAGGATCAGATAACAAACCTATGTTTAGCTGAGATTGAAATGATTATGCGGTCTAATGGAAGCTCTCTGTCAACTATTGTGAATCCTAAACCAGACCAATCTATGATGGATAATAATGAGAATAGGCTTCTCATAGAGGAGAGGAACTATAAATGTGCTGACCAAAGAGAGGATTACGACAGGTTCGTATGTCAACCGATGAGCAAAAAAATATCTTCCTAGAAATTATTGATGATGTGAATTGAAACAATAGAGGTATATTTTTTGTTCATGGATTTTGTGGTACTGGAAAAACATTCTTGTGGAGTATTCTTGGCGCTGATATACGATCTAGGGATGATATTGTTCTTAATGTTGCATCAAGTGGTATAGCTGCTTTACTTATGAAAGGTGGTAGGAGAACTCATTCTAGATTTGGTATATCCATCAATGTGGACGAATATACAACGTATTCGATAGATGGTCAATCCCATATTGCCGAGTTGATTAGAGAAGCAAAGCTCATTATATGAGATGAGTCTCCAATGATGAACATATTTTGTTTTGAAACGTTGGATAGGAGTTTGCGAGATATTATGAAGTGTGATCGAGTTTGCAAAGCTCATACAATTGTCATCAGATTTTCAGTTTTTTCCCCTTAATAATATTACCTTTTTCATATTAATATCTAAGTGTTAAGTTTTTAAAAATGAAAACGTGAAAACATCTTCAATATGTTAACATAAATTGTATTTTGTACATATGCAAGTGTGACAAACCTTATATTAAAACTGTATTTATTTATATAATATTAGAATTTTTAATAATCAGACTAAAGGTGAGAAACTAAAAAGATTAAGACGCAACGTTTAGTCGTGAATCTTTGTATTCTTACAAATCAAAAATCTCCTTTTTGTTTTCGATAACAGAGAAGATTCAAGAAAAAAGCTAATTTGAGAAAATCATGAGGTTCGATTATATTGCTGATCTGCTACCCGAAATAACTAATTGGTGTATCAACGCCAAGGTCTTACATTCTTGGAGAGTCAGAGAGTTTTTTACCAAACGAGTTCTGCTTCTTGTGGATGTAAAGGTTAGGGTTGTTAGTTGAATGATTTTTACTTAAATTTCAAGTTCTAACAGTTATTGTATATAAGACTTCTTACACAATTGTTGTTAAACTGGGAAGGTGACACAATTGAAGCTCCTTATTTACCCGATACACTCGCTAAACTCCCAAAATATATTGACGATGGTGAGTGGTACAGTATTAGAAATTTCAAAGTGATCAATCCAACCATGGAGGAGAGGAATACTCATCATCCTTATCAGATTAAATTTACAGATGATACCAATATGACGCTGCTTGAATCATTGAGTCCTAAGAATTACTTTCGGTTCGAGGATTTGGATGACATATATCGTGGAAGAATAGATCATCCCATCTCTTTCGGTAAGTATTTATTTAATTGATTTTATATTATTTTGGTACAAGCCGTCAATATAGTTAATTGGTATCTTTGTATTCGAAAAACTAGATTCTTTTTAGGATTTATGAAACTTTGTGTATTGGTCCTTCTCATAGAAAAGTACAACTTAAACTTTACCAAAAATAGATTAGCTACATTTTGGAAACCTAAATTCTGTCTTTTTCCCAAACTAGATGTTTGTGCGTGTATAATGGATGTGGAAGATAGAAGAAAGCCTGCGAGTGTTATTGATATTAATAAAGTTGTTCTCATGTTGTTGAATGGCAAGTAAAAATATATTTACTCTACCTTTAAGACAGTTACGTTTTAGAGTTGTCTCTGTTAAGATTTTTATTTATTTGATAAACATGTAGGTGTGAGACGGTGAAGTGTCGTCTCAAAGACAACTACGCTTCTCAATTCATGACCATATGGCAATCAAGCGGGTGCCATCTCATATACAAATCCGAACCGGTGTTATGTGTAATGCGGTTTATGAGGGTGGGAGAATATGAAGGTATGTAACATAAATTAGTTCTGATATAATCATCATAAGGTAACCAATATATTCACTTAAAATTATAAATGTCTGTAGGTGCACCGTGTCTTGAAAACACCTTGGCCTCTTCGAAGATCTTCATAAAACCAGAGTTTGAAGGACTGGAGCATCACCAGGGTATGTAAGATGTAATTATGTATATTAAAACAAGTTTTGTATGATGTTAAAGTAAAATTTCTTAAAACACTTTATAATTTATAGGTCTGAATTTGCTGTACGTTATTATATAAACCATGTGATGAAGCAACAAGGTGAAAGCTCAGGCACTCAAATGTAAAGAATGGGGTGTTGGCCGTTTATTTTTTTCTCATTTTGAATATCTATAAAATTTAGTATGTTTGTATTAACCGCCACTTGAAATCCAACTTTGCATTACTCTCATCTTTATTTTGTAATTGAGATAATACATTATTTTATTGAACAATTGGAAATTGCTTATGCTTTTAAAAATTTAGAATTTACTTATTGAATTTCAATATCTGTTTACTACAACTTAGTTGTTTATTTAAAAGACTCAATTAATATTTCACATTGAGAGTATTATTTATCTTTAGTAAGATAAACCTTTCTGTATATATGCAAACACAAAAAGTACTTAACAATCCAATAAAATATTTTAAACTTTTTCAAAAGATAAAATACTATGTTTAAATATGTCAATTATTACATATTAAATCAGAAAAGTAACATATCACGAAGTAACAAAACTATTGTTGTTAAAATCTTATTACCGCGCTTAAAGCGCGGGTACCTCCCTAGTATTATATTTAAAAAAGAAACAAAAATATTATACAGAATTCCCATAGCCATCTTTAGGCCAAACAGCGTTCCCATAGCCATAAGTTCCTTAGTCTCCACCGCTTGTGATACAATCAAAGTAACAATCTCTACAGATCTTGAAACCACACTCACATCTCCCATGAACAATCTTCGCATCACAAACAAACCAAAAAAAATCAGTCAAACATCTCTAAGAAGATCATTGCTCATCACCAAAAGCTAAACCCTATAGATTCGATCAGATCAAGTTGACCTAGATCACACAAAATAAAATGAAAATTAACAGAGCAATTGAGAAATAGACTTACAGATCGAGGATGGCGTCTTCATCTTCCTCGCCGGTAGTGACGGCAACCACCTCAAGCCTAACGATCAGAGCAATCTGAGCTCTGGTGTCTTCATCTTCGTTGGCTCCTGCATCTTCCTCGTGTCTGTGCTCTTGCCCGAAAAAAGCAATCGATTGAACGATTGAAATCAATTAAAACTGAAGAGATTCTGGATTCACCGTTTTATCGAGAGAGGAAAGAGAGAGAGATATTCGGGAAAAGAAAAAAGAAAAAGAGGAAAAAAAATTGTGTTTTATATTTAATCAGCACCCAACCAAATATTGCCACTTACTGTTTCTTTAGAGTTGCTTCCGCTTCTCCTCAGAGCAACAATTATGAGTTCTTGTGGGCCAATTTTTTTATTTTTCTTTTCTTTTTACACGAGAAATTGTATGAGTAGCCCTTAAAGAACACCACTGGCCATGCTCTTAGAAACTGGCCTAAACAGTTTAACTTGCGAGTTTGTGGCCATCAAGCCATACAAGCGTTGGCACAACCTGGCAGACGAAGGAGCTAAAATCTTCCCCTGATATTAGGTCGTTACCTCTTATATCTAACTGCTTAAGTTTCATCAAATCTCTAAGCACCAAATACGCATCCTTGTATTTACTAGGCACCTTTCTTCCAGTTTCACCCAAATTAGAGAACGACGAAGAACATAGGTACCTCGTTGTGTCCACTAGGTTCTTGCCGCCGATGTGGTTATGTAAAACATCCAACACACTAAGCTGCTTCAGATGTCTTAGAGAGTCAAGCGCTGAAAATCTCCTGATTCTGTTGTCACTCAGATTTAGGCAACATCGCCTCCAACCCTACACACATACCAATACATATTTAATCACACAGATGCAACAACTGATTGAGCACTTGAGCGGATTAAGTATTCAGATGAGGCCGAGATAAGAGGTTGAAAGAGTTTTGGTAATCGCTGCTCCTTGGAGACAGGATCATAATGTTGGTCCTCTTCAACAAGGTTTGAAGGAGTTGGTATGCATTGCATTAAAACTGAGTCGCTCCAAGATTAATCTTGCATCGAGTAACAATCGAACAAATCTAGCCACCAAGTTTTGAGAAAAATAATCCCCTATCCAATCTAAAACTATCTCTACTGTTCTAGGAAGGTGTCTTCTACCTACCGTGAACGAGTTTTAATGCCCTCACCAAGTTTTGAGAAAATTAGTGCCCTATCCAAGTTTTAATGAAGTTTTTGGTAATTTTAAACGTTTGTATAATTATATATTATATTTATCTTTGACATTAATGTTTTAACCGTTATTACACACTGGTCAACTAGTCGTAAAACTTCTGTAAACGCACCAATTTTAAAATGCTAAATCAGTCGTTCATAATGATCATGTTTAGGGAGAGGAGAGCAGAGCAGTTGGATCGAAAGCCGAGCTGGTCGATCGGGAACGAATCAACGAAGCTGACGATAATAATAAGCGGTCCGTGTTGATGGGGAAGCAGATGCATAATTCTCCTTCCCCTCTTCTCTCCAAGACTAACATTTCCGACGGTGAGGTTCTCGACTTTCCCCTCCTCTAATCGCTATTGTAATAGCTGATTTTTTATTTTTATTTTATTCGCTTCCGAGTCTGTTTACTAATTTAGCAAATCAATCTTCTTTGCTTAAAATCGAATTAGAAAAAAAATGATTATTAAAAACTGTTTTCTGGGTGGGCATTTATCAGAGAAACTTGATCTTAGACTTGGCTCGAGAGCAATAGTTTCATTCAACTATATCATTCATTTTCCATCTAATCAAACGTATATATGTTAGGAACGTGATCCTTAAACACAGCTTATGTTCATGATTCTAGGCAGCAAATCTTTCTTACCTGTAGATATATCAGAGGAATCAGAGGTCAGTGGTTCTGACAAAGAAGACAGCTCATGGATTTCTTGGTTCTGTAACCTTCGTGGGAACAAATTCTTATGTGAAGTCGATGAAGATTACATCCTAGATGACTACAACTTGTGTGGACTCAGCCATCAAGTTCCTTACTACGACTATGCTCTCGATTTGATTCTCGATGTAGAAGAATCTTCTTCTCGTGGTAAGTCTGTCTTTCGTATGTGATATGATGTGTTTGGTTTGTCTTTGGGAACTCTTTTTTACTGATGCTTGATTTGGCATTGACGACGGACGGGGTTACACAAACAGGTGAGATCATTACAGAAGAACAGAACGAGTTGATCGAGTCTGCAGCCGAGATGTTATATGGAATGATTCATGCTCGTTACATATTGACAGGCAACGGACTCAATTCTATGTTTAAAAAATACAACAAGTATGATTTTGGAAGATGCCCAAAACTTTATTGTCGTGGCCAACCTTGTTTACCTGTTGGCCTATCCGATATCCCTCGAGCAAGTACCGTGAAAATATATTGTCCTAAATGTGAAGATGTGTATTACCCGCCATCAAAATACCAAGCAAGTATCCTTTTTTCTTGTTTGTTTGGCATTCGGTATATATTTCCTATCTTTGGTTTTTTTTTTTGTTCTTCTTTAAACATGTGAAAAACAGATATTGATGGAGCTTACTTTGGGACAACATTTTCACATCTGTTTATGATGACTTACGAATTTAAGAGGCCAGAAAAGGTAATGCAAAGCTATGTTCCAAGAGTGTTTGGGTTCAAGTTACACAAGCCGTGAAGGGAAAAAGCTTAAAGTAAGACCGAATACTACTAGGAAGAGACTTTTATGTGTGTAATCACATACAAATAATTGTATCACTAAGAGACTTGTATGTGTGTTATCAAATACAAATAATTGTATCAGTAAGAGACTTTGTCTCTCTCTCCCTCTCTTTTGTAGGTGTGTCTTGTTCTTTTTTACGTTTTAGATACTACATAGTAGAAGATAAGCAAAGAAGCAAAGTAAATAGAACAAAGAACTGCCTTCATAGTAGAACATACATATTGGGGGATACTACGGTATGCCTTCATAGCAGTATCCATACATATTGGGGGATACTACTATGAAGATAAGCAAAGTAAATAGAACAAAGAACTGTCTTCTTGTCGATCAAATCATTTGAAAGATGGCTGTAATCCTCCTAATCGATGGCTTAAAACCATACCATAAGAGTATTCTTTTGTGTCCGTTCTAGACTCACTCTAGGTCATCCGGTTGCAGAGAAACTTCTTGTCTTGTATTTATGCCTTTACAACGATCTAATCCGGTTTCAGGTGATATAAGACAAAGTAATTGATGTGATGACGTGGATGGTGATCTTGATCTAAGTATGGCAGCTAAAACTTAACTTAAGGGGTGGAGTAAGCACATCTAATCAATACCCTGAGTAAGTGATCCGGTTGCAGAGAAACTTTTTGTCTTGTTTTATGCTTCACTACCATCTTAATTCTTACACAAAATATGTCTTGAGATAATTATAAAAAATTTAGCTCTCAAAGAGACTTCATTAATAGGGAAAACAGTAAAAAAAAAAACTCATCTTTTCATCAAAATCTGGTACAAAATACATTGAAACAATAAAAAATAAAATAAAAAACTCAATTTTCATCAAAATTAAATCGGATACAAAAAGATACACTGAGACAATACTAACAGGAAGAGATGTGTTGTCGACTAAAACTAAACACATCAAAGTTACGGCTTAAGGTTCAATACATAGATAAGATTGGCTAGGCCCTAAGACAAAACCACCACCAAAAGAATACTCAGACAAACAAGTAAGAAACCGCATATCCTCCTCCATATGCAGTTTCAAAATGTTTAATTGTTTGCAAATAGATGAAGCAGTAACCTATGCTGCACCGAGACGGGTACTAGAACGGGAATCGGGTACGGGGACGGGAAACGGCGAAGTAAATTTTTAGGGGTACGGGTACGGCAGGGGTATGTCAATAAAAATATCTATAGTATGCAAATATATAAGTAACCACACATATATAAGACTCTACATAAAAAAATTACAAGTATGTATTACTATCCTCTATACTTGTGTATATGCCCAAGACTGATTCTAGCTTACGTTTCATGGTTATCCATCAAACACTAAGCTCTAAACATATTTGAAGTAAAAGAGATGAGGACTAAACAGAGGATATAGGAATTAGTGAACATGTATAGTAATGTCAAATCTTAAGAAATCAAACTTTAATGATATTTCCTATTCTTTTATGTTTTATTTGGAGGAAAAATAAGTGAATAAGTCGTCGAAACGTTTCTGAAACCCTATTACCGCCGTCCCCAAAACTGCCATCGTCTCCGCCCTGTTAGAAACGTCTTGGAGACGTTTTTTTGCCGTTTCCGTGCCGTACCCGTACCCGGGACGTTTCTAATACGGGAGACGTCATCAAACTGCCGTCCCCGTGCATCATAGGCAGTAACTGTAAAAACTTTTTTTTTTTTTTTGAATAAACTTTTACATTCAATTATATTATATCTAGAGAGAATGGATACAATTTCACGTTATTTGTTGACATTTCTGCATAGCATTATGAGGGAAGGTTGGTCTTAAGATGAACAAAGGCTGTGTGATGCAGCAGGACAATGACTAAAGTACACTTTGGTGGTGGAATACAGAGATGGTGAGGAAGAGAAGCAATTGCTATGTGGGGCCTTTGTCAATATCATCAGACTCGTCTGAATAACTCATGAACGATTGTTCCGCCATGGGCAGCTGGAGATGATGGTCTTCGATTTGGAAGGCGGAATCCTGTGGTTTGGAGCTCTGCCGCCTTAAGTACCTGATTAGTCTCCCTCTACGCCTTGGGAACATTTTCTCGTCGGCTATATTGATCTCCTCCGCCTTGGAAGCCGCCTCTCCATCGTTGATGTTGATGACCTCATCTTTCTGAAGTCGTATTAGTTGTTGTCTTAAGTGTTTTCTATTAAGTTTGAAGTAGTCAAGTCATGGGAATGTGTCTTCCTGACTTGTAGGAGCAGTTGAATAAGTTGCAGGTTTTTTAGGAAGTAGTGCTTAGTTTTAGTTCTACTATATAATCCTTTTCCTGTAACTTTTATTTTCTTAACACGAAACATTCAGTTTTTCTTGGTTCTGAGAAAGCTTTCTTACTTGCAAAGATGACAAAGTGGTATCAGAGCCATTGCTACTAATCTGAGAGAATGAGTGACAAAGACGCGATGGTGTTACCAAAGTTTGATGGAGACTACGAGCATTGGGCGATGCTCATGGAGAATCTGATCAGATCCAAGGAGTGGTGGGATCTGATTGAAACCGGAATACCTAGTCAAGAAAGAGGAACGGTTCTGTCAGGAGCACAGAGAACAGAGCTACTTGAGAGAATTGCAGAGAAGACAGTCACCGATCACAAGGTGAAAAACTATCTCTTCGCCTCAATTGACAAGACGATTCTGAAATCGATTCTCAAGAAAGATACCTCGAAGGAGCTGTGGGATTCAATGAAGAAGAAGTATCAAGGAAACGACAGGGTGCAGAGTGCACAACTGCAGAGGCTAAGAAGGTCCTTTGAAGTTCTTGAGATGAACTATGGAGAAACAATTGAAGACTACTTCTCAAGAGTAATGGAAGTAGCAAACGACATGCGTAATCTTGGAGAAGATATGCCTGACTCCAAGATTGTCGAGAAGATTCTCAGAACCTTGGCTGAGAAATTCACATACATCGTATGTGCAATTGAGGAGTCCAAGGATATTCGGAGTATGACAGTTGATGGTCTGCAGAGCTCCTTGAGGGTTCATGAGCAGAACATGGTCAGACACGATGGAGAGGAGAAAGCTCTTAAGGTGGAAGGGCAATGGAGAGTAAGCAATGCCAGAGGCCGGGGAGGATATTCATCTAGAGGAAGAGGAAGAAGTGGATATCAAGGAAGAGGTCGAGGCAATGCAAACAAGGATCATGTAGAATGCTTCAAATGTCACAAGAGGGGGCACTACAAATCAGAGTGTCCAGAGTGGGACAAAGAAGCGAACTATGTAGAGCTGGAGGAGGATCTATTGCTGATGGCGCATATAGAGGAAGTCAAGGATGAGGGGGAACAGGTCTGGTTCCTCAACTCGGGTTGCAGTAATCACATGTGTGGTTCGAGAGAGTGGTTCATCGAGTTAGATGACACCTTCAAGAGAACAGTGAAGTTGGGAGACGACAGGAAGATGTCAGTAGACGGAAGAGGGAAGCTACGACTTGAAATCAATGGGAGAATTCAGGTAATCTCAGACGTCTACCTTGTGCCTGGGCTAAAGAACAATCTCCTCAGTGTGGGACAGTTGCAGGAGAAAGGGTTAAGAGTCATAATTGAAGATGGGGCATGCGAAGTGTGGCACAAAGGAGAGAAAAGGTTGATAATGCACTCAACAATGTCAAAAAACAGGATGTTCATAATTTTTGCCACTGTTAGAGAAGCTAAGAGAGGAGAAGAGAGTCGGTGCTTACAAGTGATGGAGAAGACAAATGACTTGTGGCACAGAAGATATGGTCATCTCAACAGTGGAAGCTTAAGAACATTAGCAGAGAAGAACATGGTAACTGGGATGCCTAAGCTGAGCGAAGAAGCAGAAGGAGTTGTGTGTGATGTCTGCATGAGAGGAAAGCAGAACCGTGAAAGCATTCCTAAGAGAAGTGTGTGGAGATCTACTCGGGGGCTTCAACTGGTTCACACTGATATATGTGGACCAATCACTCCATCATCTGAAGGCGGAAAAAGGTACATCATCAATTTCATAGATGATTACAGTAGGAAGTGCTGGACATACTTCTTGACAGAAAAATCAGAAGCGTTTAGAGTGTTTAAGGAGTTCAAAGTTGGAGTAGAAAGAGAATTGGGTCAATTGTTGGTGTGTCTACGTTCTGACAGGGGAGGAGAGTTTAACTCCAGGGAGTTTGACGAATACTGCAGAGAATTTGGTATCAAACATCAACTCACAGCCGCGTATACACCTCAACAGAACGGAATCGCAGAGAGGAAGAACAGAACAATCATGAACATGACAAGATGCATGCTGCTTGAAACCGGTGTTCCAAGACGTTTTTGGCCGAAAGCAGTTCAATATGCTGTGTACATATTGAACATGAGTCCATCAAAGGCTCTAAACGATGTCACACCGGAGGAGAAGTGGAGCAACATGAAACCATCAGTAACGCATCTCAGAGTGTTCGGGAGCATTGCGTATGGACTGGTACCATACGAGAAAAGAATTAAACTTGACGAGAAGAGTGTCAAGTGTGTGTTCTTTGGAGTGAGCAAGGAGTCAAAGGCGTATCGGTTATACAATCCAGTAACAAAGAAGATTGTAACGAGTAGAGATGTCCAGTTCGATGAGAGTAGAGGATGGAACTGGGAAGATAAACAGGAGGAGAAAGAGCTTCAATGGGATGACTCTGACGCTGAACCTGCAGAAAAACGTGCAGTTGCAGAAGAAGAAAACCGCGTACTAGAGGAAGAAACTGTTGTAGCAGAGGAAGCTCAATCCGGTTTAGAAGCTCAAAATCCAATTGGAGAAGTTCAGGCTCCTATAAGAGAAGGATCCAAGAGGACGATAAGGAGACCAGTGTGGTTCAAGGATTTTGACACTAGAGATGCAGGATTTCTAGTAGAAGAAGATGAAAGAGAGATCTTAGCAATGTTCATAGCTATAGAAGATCCCACGTCGTTTGATGATGCAGCACAACAAGTAGTGTGGAGAGAAGCAATGGAAAAGGAGATCGCATCAATTGAAGAGAATAACACTTGGGAGCTTGTTGATCTACCTGAAGGAGCAAAAAAGATTGGAGTAAAGTGGGTATTCAAAACAAAGCTCAACGAGAATGGTGAAATCGACAAATTCAAGGCAAGATTGGTGGCGAAGGGATATCATCAAAAGGAAGGGATAGATTATCATGAGGTCTTCGCACCAGTTGCTAGGTGGGATACCATAAGGGTGATATTAGGACTGGCTGCAGAGAAGGGTTGGTTTGTCTACCAGTTGGATGTGAAGAGTGCTTTCTTTCATGGAGAACTGCAGGAAGAAGTATTTGTGGAGCAACCAAGAGGGTTTGAGGTCAGTAGTGAAGCTGAGAAAGTGTACAGACTGAGAAAAGCCTTATACGGCTTGAAACAAGCTCCTAGAGCTTGGTATAGTCGTATTGAAGGCTACTTTCTGCGAGAAGGTTTTGAGAAGTGCTACTGTGAGCATACGCTGTTTGTAAAGAAGAAAGACGAACGCAGCTTGGTGGTAAGTCTTTATGTTGATGATCTCATCTACACAGGAGACTCTGCAGAAATGCTAGAAGAGTTTAAGATCTCCATGATGAGTGAGTTCTCTATGACCGATCTGGGGAAAATGAAATATTTTCTGGGAGTGGAGGTTGTTCAAGATGAGAAAGGTATCTTCATTAGTCAGAAGAAGTATGCAGAGGAAACTTTGAAGAAGTATGGTATGGAGGAGTGTAATGCAGTTAAGAATCCAATGGTACCGGGTAACAAGCTGACAAGAGAAGGAGCTGGAGAAGAAGTAAATGCACCAACGTTTAAGCAGCTTGTTGGGAGCTTAAGGTATCTAACTGCAACTAGACCAGATTTAATTTATTCAGTAAATCTAGTCAGCAGATACATGGAGAAGCCAAACGAACAGCATATGGCAGCAGCAAAGAGGATCTTAAGATATGTTCAGGGTACACGAGAGTATGGAATTCAGTACAAGTATGGTGGTGAGCA
Source organism: Camelina sativa (assembly GCF_030686135.1). Lineage (NCBI taxonomy): Eukaryota > Viridiplantae > Streptophyta > Magnoliopsida > Brassicales > Brassicaceae > Camelina > Camelina sativa. The sequence continues at coordinate 36,889,796 of NC_141891.1, forward strand.
AAAACTGGTTGGATATGTGGATAGCGACTATGCAGGAGATGCAGATGATTTCAAAAGCACCTCTGGATACGTTTTTATGTTAGGTGGAGGCGCAGTGTCATGGGTCTCAAAGAAGCAGCCAATTGTCACATTGTCTACGACTGAAGCAGAGTTTGTTTCTGCAGCTTATGGGGCTTGTCAAGCGGTGTGGCTCAGAAACATTATGGGTGAGATTGGTTTTCAGCAAGAGGAAGGTACTATCATGTTCTGCGATAACAGTTCAGCAATTAAGTTGTCTAAAAATCCGGTGTTACATGGGAGGAGCAAGCATATTCATGTCAGGTTTCATTATTTGAGAGAATTGGTGAATGATGGAGTAATTCAGCTCGGTTATTGCAGTACACATGATCAGGTCTCCGACATAATGACAAAAGCAGTGAAGCTTGAAGTGTTTGAGAAACTCAGGAGCAGGATGGGTGTTGGCTTGAAGGAAGTGTAAACTGAAAAGAGACTTTCAGTTTAGGGGAGGAAATGAAGTCGTATTAGTTGTTGTCTTAAGTGTTTTCTATTAAGTTTGAAGTAGTCAAGTCATGGGAATGTGTCTTCCTGACTTGTAGGAGCAGTTGAATAAGTTGCAGGTTTTTTAGGAAGTAGTGCTTAGTTTTAGTTCTACTATATAATCCTTTTCCCAGTGTTTTCACGCCCGGCCCGGACCAGCCGGTCCGACCGGTTAACCCGCGACCCGGAGACTTCACCGGTTCGGAAATAGTACTAATAACCGGTAGTAATAAAACCGGCAAAACCCAGAAAAAACCGCTATTAACCCGTGACCCGGTGAATCGGTTGACCCGGCCGGTTAGTGGTTCAAAAAAATTCAGTTGATTTTTGGAAAAAAATATAAAGTTTCACAGTTTCAATTATTTTAAAACCTTTTATTCCTTTAGAGTTTCGATGGCACACCTCTCATCTTCAACTTATTTGTCATCTCTGATCTCTCATACTTTGCGTAAGAAACCGTTGGTTGTTCTATATTAATCTTTCTCTATTATTCTGAAAATTCATCTTTATTTGTGATTATCATGTGTTTAATTGATTTAGAATATTAGACTATTAGTATAATCTTTTTCAGATCTGTGTTTTATATTTCTATGTTGTGAATTTAACAGGAAATGGTAAGAGAGGAAGTGGAAAACTATGAAGAAAAAGCAGCTGCAAACCGTTCAGTCCAAAGAAAAAGTGATATTGCTTGGCCGTATGTCATTCAATCAAAAGACCCAAAGTGATAATATGATGAAACACCATCTTGATGGCGTGAAAGGGGATACATATGTGTGTTCGAAGATTTCTGCAGATGTGCGATTGACCCGTGGTCGAACCCGGTTGACCCGGTGACCCGGTGACCCAAGAGGTAGTCCGGTTCGTAATCCGGGTCGGATTTTAAAACATTGCCTTTTCCTGTAACTTTTATTTTCTTAACACGAAACATTCAGTTTTTCTTGGTTCTGAGAAAGCTTTCTTACTTGCAAAGATAACACTTTCGCCGTCAAAGTCCAAGTCATATTCTCCTGGATAGCTTTCTCCATGAGGCGTTTCATTTCCTCCATCTCGTCGTCAGAGTCACTGGTGAAAGATTCTTCCGCGGATGATGATTTGGAATTCTTCTTAGGTGTCTGACTCCGCCTCCTGAAATGCCTCACGAACCTCTCTCTGCGCCTTCGTTGCATTTTTTCCTTGGCAATGATATTCATCTCCTCCGCATTGTAATCCTCTATCATCGCCTCTCTATCCTTACTATTGATTACCTCCTCGTCTCTCGCCATCTTCTCCCGATCCATTTCCTCAATTAAGCGTATACACTCCTCGCGCATCTGATCAATCTCTTCCTGTGTGTACTTCTCCAACCATTCCCCCGCCTTAGACGCCATCGACGCTTCGCGATCGGATTCCATTTCGACCAGAATGTGAGAGATCGATCGGATCAATATTCCTTTTCCTTTTAACATTGTGGGCTCGCTTATGAGTAATCGCCAAAAAAAAAAGGCCCATTTGGACATCGGCTACCAGCAGCCTACACCCGGTGCGAGAATCTTTTTCATCATCGTCACCATTTTTTTTAGCTACTCCTTCCATCCTAACTCATCGATTCTGATGTAACTGTTTTTTCATAGAAAAATAGGCAAAATCAGACATTGTTCTAGTGAATAATAGCATTCTTCTTACATGTTTTGAAGCAAAATCCTCAATCAAAGTTTCAACATCTAATTCTTCAAAAATTCATTCTCAATAGCCATTAAAGCCAGTCCTTTAAGCTGCAATTATTAACCACACTTTAGGAAAATAATGATGAGAAATGTGATATTCCTTTTCATTTCTCAAATTTTTTACCATTTAAAAATAATATTTGTTCCACTATATTCCTAAAAATATGAGGAATAATAAAACAAATATGTTACTCCCCAAAAAATTGATGAAGAACAAATAGAACAAACAAAAAAACCCATATTAGCATTCATTTTTTAAACATTTTAAAATATATAAAAAAATTATGTTTATTAATAATATTTCAATTTTGTAATATAATAAATTTCATATTTTCACAATATATTGACAAAAAACATTTTGATATGTGAAGTGAACTTAGTGCAGTGGTCAAAGATAAATCCTTAATACACAAGACACCATCACACCCGGGATCGAGTCTCGTTACGAATGTAGAGATTAGGCTAATGGATCGGCCTGTTGTGGCCCAATGGTTGACAAAAAAAAAACATTTTCATGTTAAATGAATCTTAAGACTCTATATGAAAATTGTATGAATAGTAAGATAAATTTAAGAGATGTTTATGTCGTATATAAAAACTAAAAAATATTTTAATTTACTCTTAAAATTTTATTGTAGGTTATTTTTGTCATATCATCAACAAATCCAATCTCTCTATAGTATTTCTTAAAATAAGAAATTAATGCACTAACCTTAGTAATTGCAACATCAATTTGCATATCCTTTGAGTTTTGACTGTAACTTTTTGCTAACTATATTTACCACATGCAATATGTCAAACCAAATAATAGTAGAAAACAAAAATTTAAAACTACTAAGCTCATTCAATGCTAAAGATTTAGATTTTCTTTAAATCATTGGATCATTATCATTTTCAGCTAGCCACTTCAAATAAACACTCGTATATCCATAACCTGAAATCATATAGACTTAATACTCTCAACACGACTTTTCCATCGGATTGGTGATAACTTTTTTTGTTCTTTTTCAAAATATCTCACCTCTTTATAGAATTAGTAAACAAAGAGTACAAACTTTGTACTACCCCCAAAAAAATCTTTAACCTTCGCCGATTTTTTTCCATTATCACACAAAATTAAATTAAGACTATGACAAGCACATGGTGTATAAAATGCTCTATGATTCAAATCCAAAAGTATTTTTTTGTACACCTTGTTTGCATCCTTTCATATTAGACGACCCATTGTCATAACCTTATCTCCCTCACGTTATCTATATCAAAATCTTGAGATTTTAATACATCCTTTAACACTTCAAAAAGCTCTTGATCCGTTATGTCATCTACTTTAATAAATTCAACAAAATACTCTTCTACTTTAAAACAATTTGAGGAAAAAGACATACAACTTAAAATTATTGACATTAGCTTTTGATTGCTAGCATCGATCGGAAGTGCAATCCAAAATCACAGAAATATATTTGGCTTCGTCAGTCCTCATAATTATTTTTTATTTAATTTTTGAAGAAATTAAAAGAATCAGTTCATTGAATACTAGGACTAAGATAATGATGATAAATACTTCCATTAGTAATCCTTAAAACATGCTCTTTTATCACAAGATCAAATTCCGCTAACATCTCTACGAATCCTAAAAAGTTGCCATTACTATTTTTATATAATGTATCTTTTGTTCGACGAAAATAAAGATTACTACAAAAAATTGATACTTCTAACATTTTTATTTATTAGTTAACGTTATAGATCAAATAAAAAACATCATCAGGTGCGGGAGCAAACATGTTAATTATATAATTAGCTTTTTTTCCTTTTGACGAAAAACCTAAAACATACTTATCTATCTTAACATTTTTTAAGTATCATCTTTACGGATCGGGTCAAAATTAAATATATAACCCGATTGAATGATTACGATCTTTATTAAAATCATTTCAACAATAACACAATTATTGAAAATGTTCAACACAACACGGGTTTTTTAGTACCTAGTAAAAACTTTAAGAGAGATTATGTTTCTGTTAATTTGGTTCAAGTTGAGACTGCTGAATATTTGGTTTAGTTTGGTTCGGTTTTGGGAAAAAAGCTTGGAATTTTTTAGAAGATGACATTAGCTACTTGTTTCTCTCTTTTAAACTTTAGAATTTAGACTAGCATTCTGTTTGAATTTCTCATCTCTTTAAGACTTTCATTTCTACTCTTCAATCTTTCAGTTCTAGGTTGCTTTTGATACATTCTACTTGGTATTTGAGATTTAAGTTATATCTTGTTTAGGGGTTTTTAATGTTAGTTTGAGTTTTTATACCAATTTCGTGTATTTTTATCAAGTTCAGATAAAAATACTGAAATCCATCGGATATCCGAAACTCAGTTTGGATTTCGGGTGCTGATAACATCATTATTTTACTCATATTAGCTATAGTTTTCATATGCATTTAGGAAGAGTTTGATAGGATTTCAAGTATAAAAGATCTATTATCAAATATTTCAGGTTTCAACAAGGTTTTACAGGTTTTATAACAATTTGGACCAAAAGACAAGGAAAATACGTTTTAAGAAAGTTTCAGAGCTCTTCAGTACGGGCCACTTTTGAAGACCTTCCCGTACTCACATTTTGACGTTCTTGGTGTCTATGGAAAGCTGAAAGAGTCGTCTTCTCCTCGAAGTGGAACCAAGTCAAATCATCCAGCCATCCGGAATTTATGCCCGATTTACCAAGACGTGTTATAAACCAACGTAAGAAGAACCGACCAGCCGATGAGCTTTTATTCAGGGCCTGACCAGCGACCATCACGGCGGCCCAGTCCAAGCCTCCTCCACGGTCCAGAAGCCTATTTCGCCGCCCCTTGTCCTGCAAGAAAAGACATTTCTAACCTTACAAACCCTAATCCAAGACAAAACCCTATAAATACTCTTAAGACCTAGGGTTTCAAGGTGTGCTTCCTTTATGCCTCTAAGTTTTTCATCCATGCCACCAGCAGCCGATCTAGAGACGACCAGAGACTCCTTAACCGCTGTCGAAGCTCGTCCTCTCTCACCTCCTCTTAGAAGCCATCGCCGAAGTCACCAATATCTCTCTTTCTACTCTTTCTAGTTACTTCATACTATCTTTGCTTTGGGATCAAGTTACTTTTGTGACTATAAATACTCTTAAGACCTAGGGTTTCAAGGTGTGCTTCCTTAGTGCCTCTAAGTTCTTCATCCATGCCACCAGCAGCCGATCTAGAGACGACCATAGACTCCTTTACCACCGTAGAAGCTTGTCCTCTCTCACCTCCTCTTAGAAGCCATCGCCGAAGTCACCAATATCTCTCTTTCTACTCTTTCTAGTTACTTCATGCTATCTTTGCTTTGGGATCAAGTTACTTTTGTGACAAATAGAGAAGTTTACTTTGAACCAACCCCTTTTTGTTTATTGATTCGTTTTTGATGCTGTTCTATATAATATCAATGTCGTTTCTTTGCATCATGAGCGAGTAGTTTTATTTGTTGGGTTCTATGGGGTGATTCAAGGGGAATTCATGGTTCGCTTCAATTAGTTTGTTAGATCTTATTTTCAGTTTATTATTAGAGTTATTTTGGGACATCTTTATCTTAATGCATGTCCTTGGATTGATCACCAAGTGCTGATCTAGAGAACGGGAGTGTTAACCGCGTTATCCTACTTCTCTGAACTAGTGTTATACCGAAACCTTGCTCATAACCTGTGTAAGTTGAATTGCGAAGTTTGGTGAATGTATCGAACTTGTTTAACTAGCTGGTTGACATGCGTCGTTGCCTGTGAAAGTTGAGTAACGGAGTGTGAAGACTTTAGACTTTCATTCTATGAGAATAGCTTGTTAGAGCATCTTTATTGGTAGGTTCATATTTTAGGGTTCTTACATTTTTTAGTATTAAAAAGTGTACTTTTATAAAATAAGAACTTTTTGTTTCTTAATTAAAATTGTACTCCTCTAATGGTAAGCTCTTATAAGTTAGGTTCTTAGTTTTGAAAAAAATTGTAATCCTCCATTGGCCACCTCAAACAAGCAGAACAAGAAAATGACCAAGAATTATAGACCATAATAACTAAAGCAATTAGAAGATGTGGAATGTGAAAATAAATTGGTTCCACTATACTAAGATATATTGGTACATACAATCCAACCAACCAAAAGAAGCCTTTCACCATAGCTATTGAAGAGAAGCCCACACAAAATAGATCCAATTTGATCAAGTAAAAGATACATGCTAGTTCTACGATAAGCAAGAGAACAAAATATAAATCAATAAGGAGTAGCAGAAAAGAGTGATCTAAAACTGTGTCAACTCTCCGGCTAACTCCCATCAACTCTCTGATCTCTTGCAACGTCTTCATTCTCTCTCGTTCTGCTTCTCCCTCATTCCCAACGAGTCCAACACTTTGTCTAAGTCCTGCCTCATGAACTGCTTTATCAGAATATCTTCTGATGTTTCTGCTTCAGGATCTGCTAGCACTTCCTGCATAATTTACACACCCATCTCATATCACTATTATAAACTAACAAGAAGACTTATGTTTATGTATATGGACTTTGTTGTGTCACGAGAGGCAAACCGAAGGATTGAGGTTTTGATTCATTCAAATCTTCTGGTCTAGCGACCTCGGAGGTTTAGGAGAGAGTAGAACCGGCATGAGCCTTTTCATCGACAGCCCTGTTGCCTCTGCAACTTCTTTGTTCTCTGGATGCCTACCTTTTTCAGTGTACAATTGCTTTCGTGCCTCCTTCACCCGATATGTGGCCTCTACCATGTGAAACTGCCAATCATCCCATCAAAATATTTATGATCAGGGAAAAGGCCCGAACCTTGTTTAAACATGTCAAAAGAAAACATTTAGGATGACTTACGGTCTGATCATTCTAGACTGATCAGAGAGAGACTTCCGCACTGCTTGCCTCCACAACATTAAGTGCTCTGCGTACGGTCTCGTTATTGGCCCAATATTCGGATAACACAGAACGATACGACTGCGAAAGCAACTTCGTCAATATTCTTCTCTAGTGGTTTAGTTTAGTGGCTAGTCCAATGATTACAAGAAGCTTGCTAACATGTTTATTGCAAAAACAGACACAAAGCAATCAATCATGGCTAATTTCGTTAATTCTAATTACAGTTATGCCTAAAAACACATACATACACTGATTATTCAAATATCCCTAATTTTCAAAGATCAAAGAACCCTAATTTCTAAACCCTCAATAAACAAGAATTCATACAATCGAAAAGAGACTCATACCACGAGAAAGAGATTGCTGAAGGAGATTCACCGATTGGTTCCGATTTGAGAGAAAAATCTCTTCCGATTGCAAAGGCGAAAGAAAGAGAGAGAAGAGGAAGAAAGAGAAACACGAGAAGTTTTTTTTTTTGGGAAAATGACACCTACACCTACTTTGGATGTGAGTTGTGTCACAAAAACCCACTTTCCACTCATGGTATACTTTCCCAAGTTTTTTGCTTATGTGTCCACACATTTTGGATGATTTTGCCCCTCTCCTCTTTCTCTCCTTCTTTTCTCTCTTTTTCTTTTCTTTTTTGTTGTTAACACTTTAACAAAGTAAAATATATTTATTTGTTATCATAAAAAAAATTTTCTATTTATTTATATAAAATATATTATGATTATATATTTTCTACATTTTAAGATACATATTGCTATATTTTTTATGAATTTTTAGATTATACAGTATCCATCAGTCGTTGAACATTTGTTCAATTATAAGTGGATAATCAATTGCAGTATTGTTAATAGATAGTTACTTGTGTTTATTCATACAAAATATACATACATAAATTTGGTTAGATCTTTATCCATAGCATATTATCCATAACACAACATAGACCAAATAAGTACAAAACCCTTTAATTCTAAATTTTAAATCCTAGAACATAAACCATTGAACCTAAAACCAAAACTATTCACTTTAAAAAAAAATAAACAAAGTTTAGTGGATAGAAAAACTATGGATAGGTCTCCATGAATTTACAAAGCATATCTAGACATTAAGCTGAAGAATAGCAGTTGAATGGTGGCTATGGATGTGATCATGTGGATATTTTTTTGTGGATACCAATGTAGACAGACCAAAGAATCATCATACAACATCCACACAATTAAATCCATAGACACCATGAGCTCCTTGCTTCATATTTTGTGTTGGTCCAGAAACATATACACTCATAAGTGGTTAATAAACAAAATAAAAATTAACAACATTGATTTATTTAGAACATTGAATATCAATCATGTGTATTAGTAGTTATGGATACTTATCTTATAATATCTTGCTCATTCTTTACATGAGCAGAAATTTGTCCAAGATAAATTAGCCACATAGATTTCTTTTAGCTAAATGTTTTTGTACTATTTTTCAGCTAGAAGTAGGTATATTAGAACTTAGAAGTGTCACTAGAAGCATACTACACAATAAACATGGTCATTATTAATCTCAAAGCCTATCCACCAAATTCTGACCACGTGGACAAGCAATCCAGATGAAATTTATTGACAAGTTTGTTGCATGTTCAAACATCACTATAGTTTAGCCACTTAGATGTCTTTTAGCCAAATGTTTTTGTACTATTTTAAGCTAGAATTAGAGATATTAGAACTTAGAAGTGTCACTAGAAGCATACTACACAACAAACATGGTCATTATTAATCTCTAAGCCTATCCACCAAACTCTGACCACGTGGACAAGCAATCCAGATGAAATTTATTGACAAGTTTGTTGCATGTTCAAACATCACCATAGTTTAGGGTTTAGACTTTAGATGGTATATAGATTCAATGTCTATGTTTTGAGTTCAAGTTGTATTGTCTAAGGTTCAAGGTGTAGGATTTAGGGGTTAAGGTTAAAAGTTTAGATTTAGGTTTGTGGATGATGTGTCTATATTTTTAATTCATGGTTTAGGATTTAGGGTTCAAGGTGTATGGTTTAGGGTTTAGGATTTAAGATTTAGGGTATAAGGTTAACTTTTTTTGTTTGTCAACAACTAAAGTTACTAAACTTAAAATTTAGTATGTTTATCACCAACTAAAGTTACTAAACTTAAAATTTAGTAATGAAAATGAAAAATAAATGTAAAAGAAAAAAAATATTAGAAAAGAAAGAGAAAAGTTAGAGAGAGAGATGAGAAGGAAAAAAAAAGTAGAAAGAGAAGGTTAGTTTAGTTAGAGGGTGTAAGTTGTAATTTGACATAAGAAAAGTATAGGGATAGTAGAAAGTGGGTGTAAGTGTCATTACTTTAGGAGAAAGTGGGTGTGGGTGTCATTTTCCCTTTTTTTTCATAACAAAACTTTCGTCCAATCAGAAATCAATACGTCACCACCTCTTAGGGATTCACTGTACTCATTGGTTTGTTTCTTAAATCATTTTTTAATAATATAAAAATGGTGTCAAGTAAGAAACGTTTCCAACATTCCTTATATTAGAAACGTCCCTTTGATTTGTTGAAGAATATTGTTTATTTTATTATTATTTTGGTCTAAGGAAAATTCTAAGAAACCCCTTACAAACAACAATGAGAAACCCCTTAAACCTCCTAAATAAGAACCAAATTCTTATTATTTTCCTATTTTTGATTTATTTTTAATCATAGTAATGCTAAGAGTTCCTTCTAAATTCTCCCGATAAAGAAGCTCTTAGTTCATTAGTGTTTCGTAGTTGAGGACCTACACTGAAAATTAGTATTTACATGTTAGATCTTACACTTAATATTGCTTAGAACCATGAGAACCCTAAGATGACTCCCAAAACGCCCAACACCTTAGTCTTATAGTTTTAAACCCTTTTTATTTATTTGCAATAGTTATTAGGAAAAGCAAAACCCCCAATCTCTTATTTAGTCTTAGCCATAGTGCTTTCCCTTTTCATTCAAATTGTGTTTGCTATTACACTCTGTGGGATCGATCCTAAAATACTACAATTGACTAACTGTGAACTTTCAGTCGTCGTGTAGTCTTTTCAGGTAAAAGATTTGGAGTGAAATTCTACACACATCAGGTGCACCCAAAATTACCCGAACCCGATCCGATTCTACAAAATACCCTATCAAATTCTATGTCTAAAGATCCGAAGATCTGAAGCTCAGAAGATCCAAACCCGACCGGGTTCGGGTACCCGAACGTCCAGGGCTAGGTCAATTTGAGGTTTCCAACCGTCAGATTAAGGAGATTCTTGAGACGACAGTGGGTGTGACAATGAAGGATTGAGCTGCAAATTTAGACGATGCAGTTTTGGCATATCAGAGTGCATATAAGACACCACTCCACACTACTTCGTTTCATCTGCTTTATTGGAAAGCATGTCATCTTCTAGTGGAGCTTGAGAACAAGATTGCTTGGACTGTTAAGTTGATGAATTTTTATTCTAAGGCTGCTTCAGAGAGGAGGTTGGTTCAGCTGAATGAGTTGAATGAGTTGTAGTATCATGCATTTGAGAACTTTAAGCTATACAAGGAGAGAACCAAAGCTTATCATAATAAGATCATCTCCAGGAACTTTAAGCCTAATGATCAAGTTCTCTTATACAACTCTTGCTTAAAGTTATTTCCCGATAAGAATAGTTCCCGTTGGTCCGCTCCTTTCACCATCAAGGAGGTCCGACCATATGGAAATATTGTGTTACTCAACTCCAAAGGCAAGAAATTCACTGTTAATGGATAGAGGATGAAGCACTATTGGACAAAAGCCGAGATACTAGACGAATACATTGTGCGTTTGGAAGATGCATCTTCAGCCTAATCAGTTGTCAAGTCAAGCTAATGACTTAAAACAAGCAGTTGGTGGGAGGTAACCCACTAACTTTTTAATTTTTTGTTTTGAGTCTAATTGCTTCAGAGAAAATCGTGAATCAAAGGTGAGTGTTGACCGACACCACCTGGATGTCGGTCGACACAGGTAATGGACTGAAGAAGAAAAGGGCTATTGGGCTTGAGCAATATGGATTTTGTTACTGGGCCTGAGGAGAGAAGGGAAGAAGTGGGCTGAACCAAAACTCATTCATAGAATTGGATCGATGTCTATCGACACCATTCCTTTTAAACTTAACGGCTTCATTTCCTTCTTCACTTATCAAAAACACAAAATTGAAGAAAAAAACAACTTTAAATCATCACAACTTCTTCGTTTCTTCACGGATCTGGATGATTTTTGGCTTTACTAACACAGATTTCTCTCCTTTTTCCGAATCCGGTGTCAATTTCTCAGTTTGGTGAGATGACAAGCAACAAAAGAGCAAAGAATGGTGATGGTTGAGCTTCCATCTCCGCCCAGCCGTGCCACCAGCCACTACAAGAAAACATGCATTTTAGGACTCCAGTTTGTGACTATTTTTTTGGTCGCAAAATAGAGCGACTCTTATGAGACTACTTTGGATGATTCAACGACTACAGAATAATTGGAGGGAAAAATGTCGCTTATTAACGATGAAATATATAAGTCACAAAAGAGTCTCAAATTAGCGACCACATTAGAACTAATTCGCGACGAATAAATATTGGTCGCATAACTGTCACAAATTACGACTACTATGTGACTCGTTAATTAGTCGGTAATGATAGTAGCAAAAACGCCGAATATTGAGGACTTATTTGCAACTTCATTTTTAGCCTGATTTAGTAACAAAGAGGTCACAATTTGCGACGAGATTGCGACAGATACCTGAAGAATTTGCGACTAACACCTGATTTAACTACTCATTTAAGACTGTTTACCCACTCTGAATATTTTTAATTTGAAATTTCACATTTGAGATTCATTTACATGTTTAATTTTATGTTTATGCTTTGATTTGTTCGACCTTATCAATAATAAGTTATTCAAAGTCTTAATTTTCAATGATTATAAACTAAACATCCATAAGTTCCAAATCTATCTTAAGTGTTACATGTTCTTTTATGAGAATGTGTTGCAATGAAAAAAAATCTTAAAACTAAGTGATGAAAACAATGTTTTACTAAATCTTACTATTACATGTACTTTATACTACTACTATGAATGCTCCTGAGTGATTTATATAAACAGTTTTGTTCATCATGTGTAGAATTCAAGATTTTTATTTTGTGATGTATATTAGGTAGTCTCAAAAACGTCACAATATGCGACTGATTTGCCACGCTGTTAGGACTACGTGAATATGTCACTCTTCTGCTACCTTTTAGCGACATATTTGCGACGCTATTGTGACTAACACCTGAAGAATTTGCGACTAACACCTGATTTGGCTACTCCTTTAAGACTGTTTACCCACTCTCGATATTTTTAATTTCAAATTTCACATTTGATATTCATTTACATGTTTAGTTTTATGTTTATTCTTTGTTTTGCTCGACCTTATCAATAATAACTTTCTCAAAGTCTTAAATTTCAATGATTATAAACTAAACATCTATAAGTTCTAAATCTATCTTAAATGTTACTTGTTCTTTAATGAGAATGTGTTGCAATGGAGAAAAAATTTCAAAACTAATTGATGAAAACAATGTTTCACTAAATCTACTATTACATGTACTTTATACTAGTACTATGAGTGCTCATGAGTGATTTATATAAAAAATTTTGTTCATAATATGTAGAATTTAAGATTTTTATTTTGTGATGTATATTAGGTAGTCTCAAAAACGTCACAAAATGTGACTGATTAAGAATAGAGCGTTACAAAAGAGTCACATTTTGCGACTAAATATACAGAATGTTACAAATTACCTACATACATGCTACTTATTAGCGACTAAAACTTGAGGTTGTGACGATTTTGCTTCCATTTAGTGACCCTCGAGGTTTCATTTAGCGATTTTATCAATAGAGATTTGCCAATATGTTAAGGTGTAAGGTTTCTAGGGTAATTTGAACTACTAAAGATAGTGAATCATTATTATACAACTAAAACTCTAAATTTTCTATGGTTTACGCAAGTTTTCAAAACATTACACAAGTGTTATATGTAATGTTAACTAATGGTTTTGAAATTTCTTAATTTCCTTCACATTTAGATGTTGTGCCTCATTAAACTAATTGATTATGTTTAATATAGTTACTTGAGTGATTGTAACATTATATATAGGTTTTGTTTCACTCAAGCATTTTGACTTTTTCAACATTTTTTACATATAGTCACAAAACAGTCGCATATTTGCCACGACTTTGTAACTAAATTAGCAATCTAACACTTTAGAAAATATAGTCGCATTTAGATCACAATATCGCCATAAATACCCACGTGTTAGCGACTAACACATGATTTAGATACTAACTTGCGACTACTTACCAACTCTCGATTTTTTTTAATTTGAAATTTTACATTAGAGAATTGTTAACATGTTTCTTTATACATTTTTACTTTGATTTGATCAAACTCAGTCATAAAAACTTTGTCAAATTTTGTAATTTTTATTGTTAAGTGTTACATTTTCTTTAATAAGAATGTTTGACAAATTTTGTAAAATTCAAAACAAATTTATCAAAACAATGTTTGAAACTCTTAAACTAATAGATATATATATACTCTAGAATGCAATTATGAGTAAGTGCTTATTAGTGCTTGATATCAACAATTTTGGTCAGGAAGTAGATAATTCCAACATTTCTTGTATACATCCAAAATTTAAATTCAAAAAAAAAACTAAGTTTTATTATTTTAAAATCTAAATCTGATCTAATCATTTTCAAATCCTAAACCCCAATTCTTAAAAAGAATAAAAATAATAAAAAATAGATTAGCAGATTATAATTATTGGTTCCATTTATTTTAATCAAAATGAAATAATAATAATGTTTATACCAAATTATTTGGATTTTATTGACTTAAAAATTGAGAGCTTCTCATTGGCTAATCTTAGAAGACAAGGATTGTAGTGTTGTTTTAATATTCACCGTTGATAGATTTAGATCTAATGGACCAAATCTTCTCCTTCTATTTCCCCTTCTCTTCTTCTTCTCTTTCTTAAAACGATTGAATGTTCTCTCATCGATTCCTCTTCTCCTTCTTCTCCTTCTCAACAATTCTTCTCTCTTCTTCTTCCCGAAATTTTGAAACTTCCATTAACCACATCTGCATCTTGAAGCTTCAGTCTACCAGATCTGCACCTTCAGCCATACCTTTGACCGTTCACCACCACTGCATCTTGAAGCTTCAGTCTACCAGATCTGAAAGCTTTCGTCATCGTTCATCACCAACAGCTCTCGGGCTTACGTCGTTCACCACCATCGCGTCTTGAAGCTTCCGCCGTTGGTTACCACCAACACAACTCGAAGCTTCCACCATTCATCTAGATCTTCAACTGCTGCATCTCTTCTCTGCCGCCACAATCCTCTTGTCACTCGCTTTTTCCTCCACCGTCTCCTTCCTCCACAAACTCGCCGGAGACTACGCTTTTCACCGGCCAACCACAACATCATATGTATTTTATTTTATTTTATTAATTGATTTAATAAAATAGATATTGTAAATTTTTTTTTCTACATAATTATTTTGTAATTTATAATCTTCAAATATAAAAATAAAATGTTGATATTGTATTTACTGTTTATAATAATGAATTTAAGAAATAAACAATACTTTTAATTTAATTATTTTTGATTGATTTAGTAAAATTAAATTTGTTTTTTTTTGTATTTTGTCGTTAATATACGACTCCACGACGTAGTCGCTTATATACGACTGTTTTACAAGTCACTTTTTCGTCGCAAATTAGCAACTGTTTTGAGATCACTTTAAGTTGAGATCAAAAATTTACGACCATATATATTAGTCTTAAAAGAGTCGCACATATGTGACAGTATTGTGACCGTTGTTTCAAAATATATGACTGTTACTGTGTGTCTCTAAACCGTTGCTTTTATACGACCATATTTATTAGTCTTAAAAGAGTCGTAAATATGCCACCATATTGCGACTGTTATATTTTGCGACCGTTTTTAGCGACTAACTTAGATAGTCCCGTAATAGTCGCAAGTGGCTGTTTTGCGACCATTTTAAGACTCTTTTGGGGATCACAAACGGCTTTTTTTCTTGTAGTGAGCCGGAGCGACCACTCTTCCAGCTCCTAGAGTTTCATCTCGCCCTCCTTGGTCCAAGCTAGAAGATTTAAGAATCAACCCTCATAGAGTTTGGAATGATGATATTAGAAAGGATCTTGAGACACCAAAATACATTAATAAGCCTGCTTTAGAGAATTGGGATGAGTATGATACACTTTTCTACAATGGATGGATTGGAGTTGATATTAAGCCTACTAGAACCACTACAAGAAATATGCCCATTGTTAGCACAAGAAAAACGCCATTATATCGTTTTGATAGCGATTTTATAAACGTTGTCCTTGCTGGTGCTATCTAAGAGGAGACACATACAATAGCGCTTTTTACCTATGCTATTAATTGTCAATATATAATAGCATCATAATATGGCTATAGTAATGTTATTAGTAGCGTCTTTTATTTGCTATAATGGAGTTAATAGTAGCAGAATATTTGTACTATGTTTTTATCTAGTGTAGCTATGTATGTTTGCTATAATTTATTTTCTCATTGCAAAAAATTAACACTATAATTTAGTTTTATGTAGCTGTGATTTTTTGCTATGCTCTATAATTGATATTTATATTATATATATACATATTATATAATGCTTTGCAAGAAATTAAATTTAGAATTTTATTGTAGACTAAAAAAACCATACATAAGATTCAAGTACAAGTCTGAAAACAACACTCATTGATCTAATCATTCAACTACCAAGTCTCAACCAAACGTTCAAGCATGAAAAAAAGAAAGTTATAGTGCTTCTTACTCCAGCAGCTTAGACGATGATCACTTTGTCTGCTGGCCATGCAATGGTGGTACCTATTGCATCTTCCATACACTCAATCTGAGAAGAAGGCCTCCAAACAGCAGCATCATTGACCTTTACTACGTCTACCCATACACGAACTCCATCAGGCCCCAAAGGAACAAAGTGAACTGTTACGTCAGGATTATTTGAAGACCATCTTCCTTCAGCAACCACCCTTCTATTTCCAGTAACATCCATCAACAAGCACTTCTTATTTTCGTTGACAACACTGTCTGTAGGACTGTTATGCTGCAATGTTTTCCCGAAAAGAAGTACTTAGTCACTGCTTTAAAACTATCAAAATTAACCATCACTTATCTCTGTACAGAAATGATAGATGTTACCTGGATTTGTTGAGTAGGAGACTGTGAAAAGGATTGCGAATCCTTCTGAGGTTTCTTCAAAGGAGCTGGGGGTGTTCCTGCAGAATCTAGTTGAGAAGGAGACAGTGAACGTGCTGGTGTTTCACTGTTTAGTCTGCATAACATTACTCTGTGTGCAGGCCATGCTATGAAAGACTTCAAACAGTCCTCAAGGATTGTCATTTTAGAATTGGGCCTCCATAGAAATGTTTCAGGTTCATGCACAACATCTAGGAATATTTTAACAGCTTTTGGTCCAATAGGAACTCCATTAACCAATGCGTCCTTATCGCTGCTTTGCCACCGACCTTCTGCCACAACTTCTTCATCATTTGTTCCCCAATGTAGTAGTCTGCAGTAGTTGATAGATTCTGGGCTTGGACTCTAATAAACATACGCATAGAAGAAGATGATTATGGCTATCTCAAATGTAAAATTAATGGTAAACATATGAAAGAAACTCAAACTGTGCCTTAGGATTAATGTCTTCTGGTATCGCGTCGTCTATAACAACAGTAAAATTATGAGGTCATGCAATCATTGATCCAACTGCTTCCCCAACAGTATTCATCTTAACAGTAGGTCTCCAAAACCATGCATATGGAACAACAGCAGTTTGCAGCAACACCTTATAACACTTAGGCCCTAAACGAGTATCTATGACATAGTCTTCAGGATCAGATGACATGATCAGTCCCTCCGCAACTTTAGCATCACTACCAGACCAATCATGCAACATAAATTTGGGTTTTGCATTGTTGGTGACACTCTACAAAGCGATATGCATAACAGTCAAAATTTAAATCCAGCAAACAGAATATATTTGGTATGAGCAAATTTCAAGTACTTACTCTTTGAGCGGAGTTTTCACCTACTTCAGGTTCAGTTGTTTTCTGTGAAATAAAGCAAAACCAAAACCAGAAATAGAATTCCACGTATCTACAAATCAAAAGACAACGAGTTAGCTAGGCTATTGATCTTCTTAACGAGTTAATATATGAAAGTTTATTTATAAAATAGGACTTGCCTGTTTTTTTAACCAAGCAGCAAAATTCTTATTCCAAAAATCATTTTTGAAATTTTTTAAGAGGACAGAGATATTATGACCAGTTAATGTCCTGTATTTCCTCCCATGTTCAGCTTTTCCTTCAAACCAAGTCTTTTTTCCTCGATAACTGTGTGTTGGTGATAGACCTTTGCGATGGCACATATAGACATGTTTCCTACTATTACTCAACCACATACTGTCAGTGTCTTTTCCACATAAAGGACAACCCATCTTACCTTTAACTTTGCATCCAGCAAGATTTCCATATGCAGGGAAATCACTGATAGTCCATAAGAGCATTGCTTTTAGTGTGAAAGTGCTCTTACTGAAAGCATCATAAGCTATCTCTCCTTTACTCCACAAATGGTTTAGATCCTCTATTAGAGGTTCCAAGTAAACATCAATGCTATTACCAGGTTGCTGCAGCCCAGGAATCAACAAGCTAAGCATGATGTTCTCCTTCTTCATACATAGGTCAGGAGCCATATTATAACTCACTAGCAAAACTGGCCAACAATTGTATCTGCTGTTCTTCATATTGAAAGGGTTAAATCCATCAGTCGAAAGTCCCAGATGGATGTTCCTTGGTTCAGCAGCAAACGCAGAGTATTTGGCATTCATCTGATCCCAAGTAACATAATCTACAGGGTGACACAGTTTTCCATCACTACTCTTGTTCGAAAAATGCCACCGCAGGTCCTTGGCAAGTTGCTCAAACCTAAACATCTTCTTCAGTCGCAGTATAATTGGAAAGTACCTTAAAACTTTCTGGGGGATACCTTTCTTTATCTGACTAGTGTGCATGTTTACCTTCCATCTCAACGCCTTGCACTTAGGACAATTGTCAAGCTTCTTCAACTTCTTCCTGAATAGACAACAATCATTAACACAAGCATGAATCTTCTGATAACCCATATCAAAAGACTTGAGAAACTTCTTCACTTCATAGACTGATGTATGTAGAACATTCTCCTCCGGTAACATGTCTGGCAAAGTCCCTAGAAGATCGTTGAAGCATTTGTCTGACCAGCCATTTTCTGTCTTGATTCTATATAGTGAAACAATTGCTGATAATTTGCTATGATTTGCACACGTAGGGTATAAAGGAGTTTCAGCATCTGCTAGTTTTGCAAGGAACTCGTCCTCTTTCTTGTCATCGGCCTCACCCTCAACATCATCCACTAATTGACCCTGAGCAGCTAACTCTTCATCTAAGTATTCAACAACTCTGTATAACCCTAAAACCTCTTCATTCCACTGACTAACATAGTTGTCTACTGAAACCACTTCTCCATGATGATACCACTCCCTCTGTATCTTGTAATCCTCATCCATTCCCTTACTTACTAGGTGATCTACTACTACACTGCCTAAATGTCAATCAACATTGCGACAGTCCGTACATGGGCATATTACCAACTGATCATATCCTCCTATAGCATCAGTAACCTCTTTAACAAAATTTAAAGCACCAATCTCACAAGCAGGATCAGTCATTCAGTACATGCCATTGAAAACAAAACAAACTAAATCAGACATGCACAAATCAACCACTTACCATATAATTTATTTATCAAAAAAGTAATTACCTGCATAGATGAACCCATCTCTTCTCCACCATTTTATATGCTATCCTTATTGAGAACCGTCCATTCAGTAATTAAAACCAGCATGATTCAGGCAAAAACATAGTACATGTGCAATCCACAAAACAATCAAATTCACAATAAAGTTTTGTTTAGCTAAACACAAAACTTATCAAGCTCTAAACTGCGAGTACACAAAGAAATTACTGACAAGGACTAACCTATTGAAATTGGCTGAAATCCAGAAAGAAATTCCTCCAAACCGCGAGTACCAAAACCTGCAAATAGAGAACCCAAATTACTGACAAATCTTGATATAAGACAGATCTAAACTTCAAATCTCTAAATAAGACAGAATCATAACTATGAAATCTCTAATTAAAACAGATCTAAACTTGAAATCAGAAGAACCCTACTTGAGAAAACACTGAATCGAAAAATCTAATGAAACAAACCGATTGAAATGCGAATCGTCGGCGGAAAAGATTGTTAACAGAGGAGCTTCTTCGGCGGATAAGATCTCACTGACAAAGGAGCTTCGTCTTTGATGAAGATTGTGGAGATTTTCTGGTGAACTGGGGTAATATGGACCGTCGTCGACTCGTCGGCGGAGAGCTCGACGAAGTGAGACTAATGGTTTTTTTTTCATTCTAAGTTTTAACTAAAATTTTATTAAGTCTCGCGGGTGGAGAGGGAAAAGAGTCAGTTTTACTAAAATTTTACTAAGTCTTTGGCGGAAATACTGATTTTTGGTTCGCGCTTACATATTTTTATGCTTGGCGTTTTAAAAGCGCCATTATAGAGCTCCATTTTAAAAAATTTATCAACGATAACACTTGCGAAAACTGCGTTATATTATTCTGCTATTAATGCCCATATTTCTTGTAGTGAACGCTTGATTTGGTTGCTACAAGACAAATGGGTATTGATGGTGAAGTTCTAGCTATGTTGGATATGATTGGTTTGGGAACAATTGCGTCTAGGCAATATGATATGTATCCAGATATTGTTTGTTAGTTCATGACCACAATGGGAGTGTATTATCATAATGAGATAGTTAAGAATGCGCATGCAGGATTTCTATCTTTCTTTATAAAAAGTATTCGCTACAAGCTATCGCTCAGGGATCTCTGTGGAATTTATGGATTTGAGAGAGATTTTACAGAGGTTGCATGTCCTGCTCAGTTTCATAATGCATAAGATTTCTAGAGCCTGTTCGGAAATGGGCTATATGATTCCAAGTCATCTACACAGACAGATGGTAGACATCTGGTCCTGAGGTATATCATTCGTGATATTGGGAACACATTTCTCTGTAATATAGTATGGTATACAAATGATATGGTATAAAATTAAAACCAACTATTGATTTACAAAAGGAAAATATATATTTGTTATACTGTTTTGTAGTAAAATTTTATTATATAATCTTTTAGTAAAGTTATGTAATTTTTTTTTAATTTTTGTTGTTTGTAAAAATAATTAATTTTTTTTGGTCAATGCCGGTCACCGCCAGTTAATAATGGTTAACACCAGATTCCGACAAACAAAGCATCAGAATTAGATGATTATAGTATTGTACACATAACTCATGTTTGGTTATGCATGTCCTTATGAAATGTCAATTGTTAGTGTAGTTAATAAAATATTTATATTATTTGTATGTGTGGCAATGTGTTGGTCTATATTTGGCGTAGCTGGCAATCATTTTTCCATTAAAAATTTAACATATTCTTACAGTACATCTTGTGAGCTTTATTTGAAATATTTTACTTTAAACATCTATTGGGCATTTTTTTAGTTTTGTTGTGTACTCTATTATTTAAAATAAACTCGGTCAATATTATAATTTATTTTCTTATATTATTAAACTAAGATATTTAATAAGAGTTTCAATCAGTCCTAAATATTTGTTTTGAATAACTTATTACATTTAGGAAATAAATCTTCTAAAAACCCTAGAACCAAAAGTTGCTCTTTTTATATAAATATATCTCTAAATTATATTTGCTCCGCCTCCTATTTTTTTGCCCCTCAATTTACCAAAAAAAAAAAAAACTAAAAGACATGACAAGGGTGTGCGCAAAAAGCTCTCGATAATCTCGAGACGAGGTAAAAAGTCATCAAACTTTTTCAATTTCTCAAGATTTTTGTTTTTGTTTCTTAGGTCGTGAATAGGGTGAGCATAAATTAGTTTGGCTAAAATTTTAAGACACCTATATTGAGATCTGTAAGTTCCATGAAACAACTATTTAGATCTGGATCTGCGAATTTTTCAAGACTTTGTTTTTGTTTTATGGGTTGTTATATTAGGGTGAACACGAATTAGTTTTACTAAATTTTTCTTTTTTAAGATACCTATTTTGGGATCCGTCAGATCGATGAACAACTATCTAGACTTGAATTTGCGGATTTATCAAGATTTTTATTTTTGTTACTTTGGTTGTGGATAAGGGTGATCATCACAAATAGTTTAGCTAAAATTTTAGGATACTAGATCCATAGTCATCGAATCCATAAAACAACTATCTAGTTTCGGATCTGCGGATCTGGATATCCACTAACAAAAGAAAATAGCTACACAAATATTAAGCAATTTTACTATTTTTTATAAAATATTTATAAATCTTATACAAATATTTGAACAGTTTATAGAACGGACAAGGTTTGTAACTGGTCATTGTGCTCTGTATGTAAGGCTTTTTGATGATAACGGAAGGTGATAAGGCCGCCAAGTGCTTGAATTTGCTGCCACAAGAAACCAACGTGCTCAACCATGTTTCAAAGAAATGATGATGGCTGTTGGTGGTGGTCAGATGGAGCTAAATATCCCTGACTCTCGTGATTTATACGGCTGGTTGCTTCAAGAAGCTTTGAAAGAAGTGCAAGATTATGTGAAAAAAATTTAAGATTCCTGGGAAATCACCGGATGCAGCATTTTGTTGGATGCTTGGATTGACCAGAAAGGCCTTTCTGGTCAATGTAATGGCCTTTCTAGTCAATGTAATGGCCTTTTTGGTCAATCCAAGCATCCAACAAAATGCTGCACCCGGTGATCTTCCAGGAATCTTTAATCTTCTTCACATAATCTTGCACTTCTTTCAAAGCTTCTTGAAGCAACCAGCCGTATAAATCACGAGAGTCAGGGATATTTAGCTCCATCTGACCACCACCAACAGCCATCATCATTTCTTTGAAACATGGTTGAGCACGTTGGTTTCTTGTGGCAGCAAATTCAAGCACTTGGCGGCCTTATCACCTTCCGTTATCATCAAAAAGCCTTACAAACAGAGCACAATGACCAGTTACAAACTCAAACTCGCTTACAAGGACATCTGGCGATATTGCAAAGGACAAGATTAATGTAACAAGACTTCTCACGGGAATATGCAATGTTATGATTCTCTACTTGTCTTATGCCACCCTCAAGGTTAGTCACATCTTTCTCCTAATCCTTTTAAGTTGATGTTCACAATTCACAAGTGATGAGTGATTATATATGTAGTTGATTTGGTTTTTTGTACATCAGGTACTTGGTCTCTGCCGTGTAACAATGCCGGTATTCGAGAACCTGATTCAGTTAACTATTAAGACTGCACTAGATGTAGGATGGGGACCATTGCTACCTCTACTCAACAATTGTCGAAATCTACAAACTCTTGTCTTCGAGGTACCCATATACAAACTTTAAATCAATCGCTGACATAATTTAGATTTCTGATACTGATTCTTTTATATGTTTTAGGGACTGCATCACAAATATGCAGTTAAATGTTCGGACGACGAAGAGGAAGAATGTGACTGCAAATATCAAGATGAATTATGGGTGGAAGAGGTTGTTGATACTTGTCTATCATCAAGCCCGGTGAAGGTTATAAAGATATTTAACTTTGGTGAAACTCCTTATCGGGAAGAAGACACAGAGGACCAGATAAAGCAGGTCATGCAATTCCTAACGACAATGCCGGAACTCGAACAAGTGATATTGTACTACGATTCACCAGAAGATGACGATTTGATGAAACTATACAAGGACCTTTGCGAGCTTCCTACTGTGGCATCAGCCAATTGTGAGGTCCGGCTAATCTTCCCCAACTTATCAACTACTATCTCCCCATTAGAAAGGGTAATCTTCTTTAGGAATATCCTTTTATGGTTTCTTAGCCATGGACATGTTTCAGGCAATCAGGCTACAAGTTTGCATAGCTTCTGAAAAAACTCTAAAACTCTGTTTCTGCCGTGTGCTTCTTTCTTTTTCTTTATTGGCTTTTGTATTCCCTTTTTAAAGACTTGTTATTGCTTTCCCCTTTTGTCGACTGAGAATGTTTAATATCTTTTATTTGTCTCTCTTCTTCTTATCTATTGAATAAGGCTGGTGGTCATTGTTGTCTTCTTGAAATGGATCATAGTTTCTTGATAATGTCGAGTTACTATTTACTATGGATTAGAAAATGAGGGAATAGTAAAAAATAGGCGTTCATTATTTAACAAAAGTAAGAATAAAGGGTTGACGCTTTCAGCACACGTAAACATATATAGGAGTCCCGTTTCAATCCCGTACAGCACAACACTTCCAAAAAGATACTGCAAGAAGCACAACACTTCCTAAGGTTCCTCCTGTAGTATTTTCCAATATAAACCCTTCTCTGTCATTGAAACCTTAAGCAGAAATATCACAATAAAAACTTACTTGTTTTATAAAAGCTTTCAACGAAAAATTGTGCTATGGCTAACTTCAACTTGTTTTACAAAACCTACGTGGACAGCATTAAAAACTGGCCTAAACATTTTAACTTGCGAGTTTGTTGCCATCAAGCCATACAAGCGTTGGCACAACCTGGCGGACGAAGGAGCTAAACTCTTCCCCTGCTATTAGGTCGTTGCCTCTTATATCGAACTGCTTCAGTTTCATCAAATCTCTAAGCACCAAATACGTATCCCTGTATTTACTAGGCACCTTTCTTCCAGTTTCACCCGAATTAGAGAACGACGAAGAACATAGGTACCTTGTTGTATCCACTGGGTGCTTGCAGCCGATGTGGTTATGTGAAACATCCAACACTCTGAGCTGCTTCAGATGTCTTAGAGAGTGGAGCGCTGAAAAGCTCTTGATTCTGTTGTGACTCAGATTGAGGCAACAGAGAAGCTGCATCGCCTCCAATCCTACACACAGACCATTACATATCTAGTCACACAGATGCAACAACTAATATTAAAGACTCAAAATTAAAGCGTTAGAAAAATTTAGATACCTTCAGCTGAATGAAGCTCATTGTGGCTGAGATCTAACATTTGCACAAATAACAACTTCTCCAGAGCGGCTATCCGGGATAGTGTTAAGTTATTGAGCCTTAGACATACAATACTGTTCATGTTTCTGTTCCGAAACAGGTGTCTGGTTAGGGACTCAGTGCTTGAAGTCACCTGTGTGTATCAACATTCTCTTTATAGGCATCTTTAATTTAAAAACATCTAAAATCAAATAGTGAAAAAACTCATACAACTATATTGGAGACTAAGTAAGTACCTTGCGGAGAAGAGCTACCCTGTGCTCATCCTTGTAGTACTGGTCATGCCAAGAATCAAGGGCCATCAGATCGTTATACAGCTGGAGGATTTCTTTATAATGGACACCTTTAACAGCATCATCATCCGAGATCATAGTTTCCTCAGCCATCAAAAGTTTTGCAAGATTGAGCTTTCCAAATTTGCTATAAAAAAAAAAAGGAAACAAGAACTCAAAAGGTCAAGACTATACAATTTCTCTTTTCCATTTAATCTGTAAAATGTTTACAGGACTATTTCATACCTGTCAGGCAACTTACGAAATTGTTCAATCTCTATCTTTATAGCTTGCTTACGCCACTCAAAACCTGTATCAACCTCTAACTGATCCAAGGTAATAAGAGAATTCAAATCCTTCGACGACTGTGCATCCCAACTGTCAAAACCATCCGTCCATGAAATAATGCCTTCTTGTGACTCTCCGACAGTGTCATCAATATGAACTGTAAATACAAACTCATAAGGAGTGATCAAGTTACATCCTGTGGAGGAAACAATTCCTCGAGACTTGCCAAGGCTGACCTTCACTTTGACAGGTTCTGTTCTGTCAAATTTCAGACGAGCAACCCATACACAAGACACTTGAGAGTTCTTCTCCGGAACTGGTTCCCAAACAAGGTCCTCATTGCTTTTTAGTTCAGAATCAATAGTAACAGTAGAGGAGCTAACTCCACTGACAGCTTGGTCAAAGTAAAGAATCAGTGGAAAAGAACCAGACTCGGAACAGTAAGTAGTGAACTTAGAAGAAGAAGAAGAAGAAGAAGAAGAAGAAGAAGAAGAAGAAGAAGAAGAAGAAGAAGAAGAAGAAGAAGAAGAAGAAGAAGAAGAGCCATTAAAGCAGCCAGGTCCAGATAGAATGATATTGGAACCATCTGAAGGCCACGGGGAAGCACGAAGAGGAGTCTCCATTTTGACAGTTTGATCAAGAAGCCAAAGATAATAAAACCAACCACTTTGGTCATCTTCTTCAGTAAAGATAGCATTGTGTACATAATCAAATTCACGACGAATCGTTTCCTTTGGCATAAACCCATCAGCTTTTTTGGCGACTAAACTTGAAAGAAGTACACTGCATAATTAAATCAACCAAAACAATAAAAGTAAACTTGATAGTACCACAAATGCGTCCATATGTTTAAATAATGCATCATACCTACGATTGTGCCAAGCAGAATAGTTGCTAAAGTTATCATTGATCATATCAGTTGTATGCTGCAACTCATCCTGTTCTGACGTCTTGGTTAGCTCCACAACAAACCTGACACACAAAAAAAGGGAGCAGCTAGAGACATCAAAGATATGAAAAGATGCAAATAAGCTGATTGACATTAATGTGCATATATAAATCTCACCTACGATAATTCCAAAGGTGAAAGTTCCGGAGAACTAGATTCTTTTTAATTTCGTCGTCAAGCTTTTGATATTTATTCAAAAGTTGCAACTCTTTATCTAAGGAGGAACACTGCCCTTTACTCAAAACCCACTTACGATGATACCATGCCCCATACGACTTGAGATTTCTCTTTAAGGCATTCTCCACCTGGAATTAACCAAAAGAATGATCAGCATTAGTGGGAAGCAATCAATTATGAGTAACCCTAAATATACTTGCAACTCACGACTTCAAGTTCTTTATCGAGAATTGAGTTGACCAAGCTTGGATCTGCAGAGTCAAGGTTATACTCAACGGCAAGCTTCCGATAGTTCCAAGCAGTGTAGGCCTCCGGATTGATTTCTTGAAGCTTCGCGCTTAATTGAATTGCTTCCTTTGTGTAACTATAAGAAACCATTGATTAGATTGATTGATTGAGAGAGAAGGAAAGAGAAGAAGAAGACTTAGACTGTACGTTACATCTTTTGATGGTGATTGGACATGAACTGGGACTGGAGCAACCGGAGCTCTAGGGCTTCAGCAGCGGAGGCTGCGTCCTCTTCTGGCTTCGAAGCCGCATTCCTCTTACGACCGTGCATTCTATTCTGGTACGGGTTTCGTCTTCTAGTTCACCGGAAACCCTAAAAGCAACAATACTCTCCTCCGTTATGTAAGATTTTTTTTAGTTTTTTAGATTAAAGAAACTATGATTTTGATGCAAACGAAAAATTTCATTCAACCAATAAAAATAAATATGGTCACAAAATATCACATAAATATAAATTTTACATTTAAAAAAACTGAAAAGTAAATAAATTATACTATCTTTTTTTTTTTCAAAAAAATAAATTATACTATCAAACAAACTAAAATGTCTAAATATTCTATGACTAAAAGGAAACGGAAAGTATTTAACAGAAGCAAATAACAAAAAATAAATAAAATAAAATAATAATAACAAACGCAATTAAAAAAAAAAAACTCAAAACTCTTCAGTAATCCTCCGTTAAGGCTTTTTGTAGTTCAAAGCATGGAGATTAAGAAATTATGATTTAATGAAAAAGAAATTTAATTCAACCAATTCAAAATAAATATGGTCACGAAATATGAAACAGATATAATTTTTACCTAAAATTGATAAATTAAATAATATAATCAAATTAACTAAAATTTCTTTTTTTTTAGTAAAAATGATTTATATTAATGAATGGAAATAATTGTTATACAACTGGTTTGAAAGCTAGACTGGAGGTAGAAAACACCCTAAATAAAAAATAGTGAAAATAGACCAGATTAACATAAAATTGGAAAAATATTGCTAGATTGACATCCTCCTTTAGAAAAAAACTAGATTGACATAATGTTATGTTTAAATTACCAAAAAGCCAACAAAAATTGAAATTGGAAATAAAAAATATAGAATTAAATACTAAATAAAACTAATAATACTGAAACATAATAAAAAAAAAAAAGGACATTCAGTTTCTTATTTCTCCTTTGCTACAACCAAGAACAAAAGAGAACCTTTGAAACTGTTTTATTCATATATGTTTGATACTTTCTAACAATTTCAAACCAGCGAACCTGTTTGGTATGATTATGAACCCCAAAAAGGAAGAAAGCATGATTAAATCCACATTGGAGAGGAAGAAGAAGGAATTTATGGAAAAATAAGATGAACCAAAAAAAGAAAAAAATTTCAGTCGATATAGGGGAGGGGAGGCACGATACAAAGGAGAAAAAAGGGTAAACCCTAGATTCTCGCCATATATGGCAACTGCTACAAAAGTCTGTCGCTTAACTTAAAAAAAAATCTGTCACCAAAGGCACTAATAAATCTGTCATTACTCTGTAAAAAATCTGTTATCAAACGCGAAATAATAGATTTGTCATTACAGATAACAAATCTGCTGTCACTATATCAACAAAAAACAAAACTGTTATCATTGTATTCATATATAATAAATCTGTTATTAAGCAGCAGATTTTTTAGTAAAAAAAAAAAAAACTGTCATAACATAAGAAAATCTGCCACAACGTATATTGTGCATGTGGGTCAATATAGCAATTTTAAAAAGACTTTCGAAAATCTGTTATCAAACAACAGATTTTCCCTTCAATCCAAAAGTCAGTCATAACTAAAAAAAATCTGTCACCACTAGATGTCAAACTAGCAATTATTTTTACGTTTATAAATCTGTCGCAATGTGACAGATTTTTTAAGTGGAAAATAAAACTGTTGCAACAATCATAAAAAATCTGCCACAAAATTCCTAGAAATTTGACTAAAAACAATGAAAATCTGTCATGACTTTATAAATAAGTCTGTCGTGTTAAGAAAATCTGCTGTCCATGAAAAATCTGTCGTTATACACTTCAAATAAATCTGCCATATAAAACAAATCTGCCGTCAAATTCTGCAAATTAATCTGCCATCTAAAATAAGTCTGCCAAAAAAAACTGTCATCAACAATAAATCTGCCACTTACAAATTAGTCTGTCATTACATGTATGACAGACTTTTATAAAAAAAAAAAAAAAAACGAAATTGCAGGAATTTTTTACAAAGGGTAATATTGACTTTTGTTTTTTTCCTAACAAAGCAAAAAATGGTATTTTTGGTATGAAACTAACCCAACTGACCCTCAAATTTTAGGAGCTAATCTAGCAATTAACTGTTCAATTTGGGTCAAACTACTAATTCTCCTTAAAAAATATTTGACATAAGCTAAAATTTCTAAAATTTCTAAAATACGAGTACTTATTTTATAATTAAAAAGAAACGGAGAAAGTAATTAACAGAAGCAAATTTTGACAAAAATGATTAAAATAATAGTATTATATAACAAAGGGAGAAGAAAAAAAAAGAAGTGGAGAGGCTTGCAGCACACGAAGACATGTAGGAGCCACGTGCCCAAGACCCACCGCTTCAACTTCAACGCCATGGAGGATTATAATGCGATTCTTGAGACTCACTATGCGACGTTACACACACACGAAGACAAAACCAGAGGATTTCAGAAGACCCAGTAATTTAAATATTCAATCGTTGTAGGTTTTTTTGTGGGGCTCTGCTTTGTTTGTTAAAGTAAGTTTTTCCCATTTTCTTCTTATGGTCTCACTCTTCATGTTTAGTTTTTTCTCCAACGAATTGGTTATGTAGTGTATTTGTCTCTGTTTCTTAGCATTTTTTTTCTCGGTTGTGTATCTTAATATAGTGATTAGATAATCTGATGTGGCTTAGTGTACATGGTGTTTTAATTAATATAAACATCAAAGGCCTTGTTGTTTGTTTTTTTACCTCTCTTGTTTCAAATATCTTACTGGAGTTTCATATCTTTGTTCAGGTTAATAAGTGTTGTTCTGTATCTGTCAAAAAATGAAATCGAAAAAGAAAAACAAGGTTGTTCTTGGTAGTGGTTCTAGAGATTTAATCAGCGGTTTACCAGACGCACTGATATGTCACATCTTATCCTTTCTTCCCACAAAAGAAGCTGCTTCAACTACTGCTCTAGCCAAAAGGTGGAAGCCTTTGCTTGCGTTTGTACCAAATCTTGACTTTGATGACTCCATCTATTTCCATCCTCGAGAAAGAAACAAGTATTATTCTAAAAGTTTTATGAGTTTCGTGGACAGTGTCTTGGCTTTGCAAGCGAAAGCCAAAGCTCCGTTGAAGAGATTCCACGTCAAGTGTAAAGATGTTGTTGATCAATATTGGGTTCTTGAATGGATACCCAAAGTCTTGAAACTTGGTGTCTTAGATATTGATCTTAGCATCCCTACCTCTCTTGGTTATTGCTCGAGATCGAGTTTTTATCCTCTGCCTTGTGAGATCTTTGTGAGCAATACATTGGTTAGGCTATAGATAAAATTTGAAGATGGTGTCAACATTGATGTAGAAGGTGATGTTTCTCTTCCGAAGCTCAAGATTTTACATCTTGATTATTTTCAGACAGATACCTGTACGTTTAACAAGCTTCTCTCTGGCTGTTACGCGTTTGAAGAATTAGTGCTGGTTAATTTGAAGTTGAACTGGAACTATTCGGAACCTATGCCTGGCTACCTGACGGTGTTCATCCCAACCCTCAAGTTCTGAAAACTTTTATGAGGTTGAAGATGTTGATGAGGCTAATGAGAGTGTGCAACTGTTATTTGATAGTCCGAATCAGGTCTACCTAGAATATTCTGATGCTATGGCGGATAGGTAGCAAGAAGTTAGTTTTGATTCGCTTGTGGAAGCTAGTATCGGACTTCGATTGACACCTGATCAGATCACACATGTAACATGTTCAGAAGAACTTACTTTGATACCCGAAGACAAGACTAATTTCAGTAATTTGAACAATCTTCTCATGGGAATATGCAATGTTAAGCTCCTCTACTTGTCTTGTGACACTCTTGAGGTCAGTCCCATATTTCTTCTCTTAATATTTATTTATTAATATTTATTTATTAGTTTGCTACTGATAATACTAAGTTTTAACCTGCAGTGTACCACGCGACTATATTTTTAAAAGTAAAATAAAAATGTAATTTTTAATTGATTAACTATACATATGACTAATGTTTTGTAAATTATAAATATATATCCCTTATATCTATATTATATATTATTTAGGTTTACCGGTTTAAAAATTTAGGTTTACCGGTTTAAATTGTTAATGTCAGAAGATAACATGTGGTATACCGTAGTACTGTTTGTTTATTTTACATAATCGCAATTTAATAAACTTAATTAGATATACCTAATATTCAAATATTGGTGGTATTAACAAAATAATGAACTGATGATTTATTAACATTCATTGAAATAATTTTTAATTTATATTAATACCCAAACCATCCCGCTAGATATCCAAACACAATTTTTTTTTACTTGCACGTTTTTCAAAATCCAAATAACGAAAAATGCAGAAAAATATAGTACCAAAAATCTTGCTAACCAAGTATACATTATCTTCAAAATATCTTAATTTTATAATTGTTTACATATGATTCAGAAATAAGTTATGAAATATGATAATTCTTTTTATTTTTCCTTTCTTTTCCTGATAAAATGGACAAATATGTATTGTGACGTAAAGATTAATTGGGAATTTGCACATATATTTTTATTGTTAGCAATAAATATTGTAATGAATTAAGAAGATATTTTAGGAAATATTTAGGAATTTTACAAAATAAATATTTAATGAGACATTGTAATTAGTTGTTGATTAATTAAGGAGATATTTTAGAAATTTTTGTTCTACACAAAATTTTGGTTTTAAATTTTATTTTATAAATTAAAATTAAAAATATTTAATGTCAGTAGCATACCTGTAAATAAATGTGAATTTCATGATTTATTTCATAAATATCTCTAAAAATGTATATATAGATTTTCTGTTTTTTTTTACAAAGGAGTGAAAAAATGAAA
This sequence comes from Camelina sativa, assembly GCF_030686135.1. Lineage (NCBI taxonomy): Eukaryota > Viridiplantae > Streptophyta > Magnoliopsida > Brassicales > Brassicaceae > Camelina > Camelina sativa. The sequence goes on from NC_141891.1 coordinate 36,921,239, forward strand.
ACAAAAGCTAGAAAGGAAAGCTAATACATCGAATATAAAGTGCTAGAAGCGAAGTAGGGGAAACAGTTGATCCTGGCAGTGAGATGAGACGATTACGGCGAGTATTGGTGGATCGCACAACTTATTAGTTATTACAAAGAAAATTGCAAAAGGGCACGACGAGAAGACAAAACCTTCGGTGACATTTTTTTAATATTTCTATTATTATATAGATTTATTTTTGGTGTTTTCAGTTTATTTCTAGTGTTATTGGGACAATTATTTTAATTACTACTTATGAGTCATTGGAAAAATGATTTAATTGAACAAATAATTAACAGTGATGTCTAAAATCTTAATAATACTATTAAAAGAGGAGTACAAAATTAAGAATGTCCAAAATTATGGTTTTATTTACTTCAATTGCCATTCAATTTTTGCATTTAGAAAACACTAATTAAAATTAAAAAGGACAATTAGGGAATAAATCAGAAATTGAATTGAATTCAATTCAAATAGTATAGGATCCGCGTGTTTTCGTTTGGGTAAATGGGTTAACGTGTGATTACAGGTAACTATAATATTTTATGAAATCTTAACACATGCACAAAGCTAAATAATCCAAATAATAGTCAGCATCTAATGTTGTAAATCCACAAAGCTAAATGTAATGCTACGCATATGCTGCAATAATTTCGGATTTTCTTTTGAGTTCTATTAGAGAGTTTAGAGATATGAAGAATTCAAATTTAACATATTAAATCTTATTTACTTAACATCAGTAGAAAACATAAATCTAGACCAAATTATATATATTAAGATTTCAGTAATTGTATAGTTGCATTTTTTTTTGTCAACCGCATAAAAAATTAAACTGTTAAACTGATGTAAGTAAGATTTTATTTTTAGTTGCATTCATATATAAAATATATTAACAATACATCGGTTAAAATGTAAAACTATGATTACCGGTTAAAATTTGAACGGATTAAGAGTTTACATAATTTCATAATATTATAGGCCATGTGAAGGAGCGGGTTAGATTTTACATAAATATGACTATAAGATGACATATATATAATTGTTAAAGAATTATTGTGCAAAATTTTCAATACAAAAAAAAAATAAACAAAGTCACTAATGTGGACTAATAAAAAATAGCACAATAGGAAAACAATCTTATTTTGATAGGTAATAAAGTTTTAAATTTAGTTATGATAAATGTCATGACACGACAAATAAAATATGATACTATAAAAATTGAAAATACGAAAAAACTAAAATATGTTAACAATATAATTTAAAAAAAAAAATATCCCGCGGTGTATCGCGGGTTATTTGTTATTGTATTAAACTATATCTAACTGTGTAATTTGTAATTGGAAAAATATATATAAACACATTCCGTGCAGCTATTAATCATAAAATAAATTTTTTCTTATTATGTTTTGTGTGTTTTACTGATTGTGCCGTATTGCATTTTAGGGTTTTCATGATTTTTTTATTTTATTAATTACGATATTTATTTCTTTTCTTTATCACTTGAAAGAAAAAATAATAATAAGAATAGAAATTAAAAAAGAAACACAAAACATAATTTAAAAGATTGTTAACTCTCAATTATTTTAATTTAATTTTAATTGATATTTTATCCATAAGTAGTTAAAATAAGAATATAAAAGAAAATAAAAATATGAAATAAAAGTGATTGGGTAAGATGTTGAATTTTATTAAACAAAACTATTGTAGGAGCTGTTAAATTAATATGTGAATAAAGAAATTACATAATAAGATTTGCCTTTACACAATAAGATAAAGTATTAAAAGGTGATCAAAAGCGGGTGTTGGATAGAAACCTATTGTAAAAAACTATTGTACATAGTAACATGCATAGAATTGTGGTCATTAACTCACTCTGAGGAAGTTTGTCGAGGAAGAAACATATGGCAATAATGAAATAGCAAAGCAAGAGGACCAGTCCCTTCATATAGTGAGAAGTCCCGTCCTAAAGAGCCACAAAACGTAACATACCAAAATATTTTAGTCACTGAATCTTTGGAAAATCTATTGATTCGTCTAGTGGATTGCTAAGGTGTTGAAAAAATGCCTAACCTGTAATGTGAAAGCGGTGACGATAATGGAAAGAGCAAGAGAACCGGTTTCAAGGAGACCGAAATTGAGATCCATATTAATTCCCAAAATCCACGCCATGATAATAGTCAAGGGGACAACGAATAAGCAAATATGAGCTGCAGAGCCTAATGCAATTCCAAAAGATATGTCCTGCAAATCATTTGCATTTGACACAAGTTTATCCATTTTATCATTGTAATCTACAAGTTTTATATATCATAAAATCTTGTTCTTAAAATGAGAACTCACAAGCTTGTTCTTAAAAGCGAAAATAACTGCTTCAGCGTGTTCAGCTGCGTTTCCAACAATATGAAGTAATATGATGCTTATGAAACTCACTGGCAAGTTCCATGTTTCCGATGCGTCCTAACCAAAGTTAATGTCATATTAGTGAAACATGCTTCCAACTCAAAAACCAATTGACAATAACTATAAGCGTATTTTTTTGTAGATATTGCTTTAGATTTTAATCCAGTTTCAATGTGGGATTCACAAAAGTTACCTCAATTGTGGCCACAACATACCCCGATAGCAATACGATGACGAGTGTCATCCCAACCAACCAGGCAAAACCGCTCCAAAAACTAATCAGTGCGGTTTCTTCCTCCAAATTGTCATCATACTCATCTTCCTGTAACAAATTTTGTTTCAAAGATCCATTAAAACACAATAATATATATCGCTAACATTTAACATTTTATGTTATCTTGTGTTGCCCTTGACAAAAAAAAATAAAATAAAATAATAATAATAATAATAAATGTTATCTTGTGTTGTGTGTTTATACATATTTTAGTTACCTGATCTTGTGCGTTGACCAATTGGTGGTGAGTCGAATGCTTGAAAACGAGATATGCAATGTAAGCGATCAACATAATGATACTGCTTGCTAGCGATATATTCAGTGACATGTCGGATATAACAGCAGTTGGAGTCTCTGTAGTTGCCATGTATTTAAACAACAATGGGAGCATGTGACACAGCAACCCCATTAGGAGTAAGAAGAAGTTAACATCGGCTTGTTTCTGCAACAACATATGTCCACACAGATTGATTTGGTTTAGGAATCCCGCTATTAAAGTTGTTTTTTCTTTTTTTTTGGACAAAAAAGTTGGTTTAAACATACTTAGTTTTACAAACGAATTAACCTATATCTTTACTATGCTTTGCTTGTTTCTCAAGCTAAACTTTTTAATAAAATCCTGGTTAACACTATCTCAAAATATTTAAAAGAGAGGCCATACCCGGTCGAACCGCTGCTCCTTCCGGAAATTAGCGAATCCGCCGCAGAAAAGTGAGGTCCCGAGAACCAATAGAAGGTTTGACAAAATTGAACCTAGCAGCGAATATTTCACCAGTGCTACCTTGTTCTTAGTCAAAGCCATAATCGCGATTATTAGTTCAGTTGCGTTTCCACACGTTGCGTTCAATAGACCACCCACTGCGGTTCAAAAAATACACAACATAAATAAAAATGAGTTTTTACTGATAACATAAGTAAACAACGTTTGTAGTTTGAAACTAGAAAAAAAAAAAAAAAAAAAAAAGATGTTGGTTAAGAAGACGTTACATGTAGGACCGATGTAGAAAGCTACTTGCCTGCATTAGAGAATGTGAATATAATCTGAGGATTTCAAATAACAAAATAAAGAGATGAGGATGACGAATACTACTTACTCTGTCAGGAAGCTGACTCGCTCAGCCAAAGGTGTCAGTCCTAGCAAGCTCAGTCCAAATATCCAAGGCTGTAATAAGTGCACAATTATGTGGAAATACACCAAAATTTTAACTTTAAAAAACATCAATGATTGCCAAAACATCTTAAACATTAATAACAAAATTGATAAGAGTAAAAATCAAGATTTAGGAAACATAGGAAAATATATGTATACCTGAGTGACGCCACAATAGGTGCAGATGATGGCGGCAGGTATGGCCGGAAATAGAATGGCAAGCTTTGTACCGAGAAGGACTTGTTGAATATTAGAGAGACCTTTGTATGGAACCTTCTGAATCACTCGGAGGTCTGTTTTCTTCCTTAGAGAAGAAGAAGAAGAAGTCATGTTGTGAGCTCTCTTCTTCTTAGTTCTCTGCTCGATCCTTTCACCACTGACTCAAAATATGAAATGTTTTTTTGTTGTTGTGTCTCTTCGACCTTTTGCTTTGCTGATTCGTATGTGTGTTTGTAAAAAGAATGGCGTAATGATCTGTTTATATACAATTTTATGTTTGCAACTTTCCTCCAAGTACTTAATTTTGATATTTGTCTTTTTATTGATTTAATGATTTGGGATATTATGCATTTTAAAAACCAATTTCAGAAATGGTATATGTAGATCTTGCAGTTGAAAGTTGAGACACATGGCTCTCAAATCTGGATTTTTAGGAATTTCTTTTGGTAACTAAAGAAAAAAAACACTATTAATCTGAAGACTAAAATTTGACTTTCACATTCAATGATTTTGATATATTGACCCAGAGTTGATATATTGATATATTTATATATTGATATATATGTATATATATACTATAAGGAAAGATGTGTTTGGCAAATATGATAGGATACATGAAAGGTCTTATCATCTACAATCCTTTAATAAATAACTTTACTGAGTATATCAGTTTGCATATAACCTTAAACTGTAAAAATAAATTAATCATTGATTGTCTTTATATTGTTTACAAATTTTATACTAAGAACATTGACTATGAAATTAAGTAAAATGATATGGCTAAGATATTCCTCAATTTTTTTTTGTTAATTTTCATTTGGTTAAATGATGTGACAAAAAATAAATTCCTTATAATCATGTCACTCACTATCATATATATGTTATAATTAATTAGAATAATATCCAACTTAAATTTAAGCTTTATATCTAGATATCATGATAAATGAAAGAAACTGATATGTTATATCAAATAAGAAGATTATGTCTTGTAGGCTTACTCTATATATAAACTAGGTTATATCCCGCGCATGCGCGGATTGTTATATATATAATAAATTATATTAATTAATTTAATTTTATTTAATTATCCTAAAAAACAAAGAAAATCTAAATCTAAATGTTTTAGGAAATTTACATTTTAAAAAAATTATACAAATTAAAATATATAACTAATTTAAATATAATCACACATACATATCTCTTGATTTTCTATGTTTTTTTATTTCTCTGAGGATTTGAGGTTAAGAAAAATGATAAAATGAAAATTAACTATGATATTCAAATATTAATTTAAGTTGTTTATATAAGCTAACACATAACCTAAAGTAGAGAAACGAAATTATTCTCTATAAAATCATATGAAGTGCAAGCAAAAATTTAAAGTACAATTCCTAAAGATTAATTTTACTTTTAAGTCTCTTTTTTATATTGCCCTCATTTTAATTTATATTGCTAGATTTAGTTATAATTGTTTCATCTTTGTAGTAAAAGCTAGACAGACAATAGAATATTATATTGTTTTTTATATAGAAAAATCCTTTTGAAGTACATATTGGAATTAAATAAATATAGCTTAATGATCTTTATATAATTATTTGTTTAATCAGAAACTAAATATAATGATAAGTATTCTTCAAAAATGTATTACAATTTTGTTAGAGGTAAGACAGAGTTAAGAAAAATTGATTTGATATTTCATAATTATATTACAAAATTCTTTTTCCTTAGAAGTTAGAACATTACATATTTTTAAGAATCAAATAAATATATGTATATATGAATATGTAAGAAATAATCTAACATCTAAAGTACAAAGAAGTACATAAAAGCAAGAAGAAATAAAATGGAGAACAATATAAAATATATGATTAAACTCTTACAATATTATCTTCATTGAGTTTTCAACCAATGCAAGAACATTAAAAACAAAAAAACAAAGCAAATATTTAGGATTTGAGATATGATGGAGGAGGATGTGAGAATGATTATTTATAGGATAAGAAGTGATGGAAGTTACATTTCTCAAAAATTAAATTAGAGGAGTTATAATTATAATTGCTAGGGCATTTAACTGAAAGTGAATAGAGAAAATAAATAGTCAATTCATAGTTTATGTAATTTCAGTTACAATTTAGTACTAAAGTGTATATTTAAAGTATGAATTAATGTATATGATTAAATATGTTGTATTTTAGGTTTAATTAAAAATTAATATTATATGTTTAAGAAAATAAATACCAAATATACCAGTAAGGAGAGAGTAACTGAAATTAGAAAATATTATATAATATAAAAATATAATCTTCATTGAGTTTTCAACCAATGCAAGAACATTTAAAACAAAAAACCAAAAAAAAAAAATTTAGGATTTGAGATATGAGGGAGGAGGATGTGAGAATGATTATTTATAAGATAAGCAGTGATGGAAGTTACATTTCTCAAAAATTAAATTAGAGGAGTTATAATTATAATTGTTAGGGTACTTAACTGAAAGTGAATGGAGAAAACAAATAGTCAATTCACAATTTATGTAATTTCTGTTACAATTTAGTAATAAATTGTATAATAAGTATGAATTAATATATAAAATTAAATATGTTATATTTTAGGTTTAATTAAAAATAAATATTATATGTTTAAGAAAATAAACACTAAATGGACTAGTAAGGAGAGAGTAACTGAAAAAAATATATATATTATATAATATAAAATATATAAAATAATTCGGTAAGAAAATGTTAAAAAGAGACCACAAAATAAATTTAAAAGAAGATTACATGACAATCTGTCATATGTCACAAACAAAATAAATATGAAAATAACTTATATATTTTTAAATTAGATGATAATAATCAAAAATAGAAGTGTGTGTTACTTATATTTTTAAATTAGAAAGATGAAACAAAAAAAGAGAAAATGCCAAAAAATACATGACTTATTTGATATTTACCAGAAAAAAACACAAACTTTTTTCGTTGATAGAAAAAATACTTAAACTATTTTATAGGTGATAAAAAAATACATGAACTATCACGATTTTTCAGTTTTCCACATATCATTGTTACAATTTTTAACGACGTTAACGTAATATTTTTACAAACGAAATATTGATTTAAGATCTCCGTTGTTGGTCAACGAAACACCATGAAAATGGAGGTGAGATTAATGAGGGTTTATGGCGGTAATTGAATAGATAGAAGGGGAGGGGTGGGGAAGAGAGAGAGGCGAGAAAGAGGAGAAGACAGGACTTTGAGATTCCGTCGGTTTTGTTTTGGGAAGTCGAGATATTTCTATAGCCCGTTAACCATTTACAGCATATTAATAATTAGGTTAAATATGAGAAAAAAAAAAAACAAAAAAGATTTATAGGTGGCACGTGGCAGATAGATAGAACTTCCTTAGAAGGTGTAAGCTTACTTTATTATATAAGATGTCTCATTTTCGTCTTGTACAATGAGCAAAAAAAAAGAAAGCTTAGGGGTTACTCTAAAGAATTTTCTTGTTGACGAAAACAGCAAAACCACAAATCTTCTCGTGATAATTGGGTTAGTATCATTTAGTCAACATCTTTAATATATTTATATTTCATGCAAAACTAATATAATTACTTACAAAATCCTGCATTTCCGAGCTCGTGCTAGATTTTATACACTTGCATGTGCCACATATTCGTGGAGAATCGTTGGTGCATTCTTTAACATCATTCTTAGTTCATGTTTTCATAAATCGTAAGTACATACTTAGGCAAAACGTTGAAGAAGAAGAAATGTTATAATACAAAAGAAAAGAAAAAGAAAAAAAAAAAAGAAAAAGAAAAACAATAATAATAATTGAAAAGAACGATTTTTGTAATTCTTTGGATTCTATCAAAGTGAATAATGATGATGGACACTTTCGTTGAATGTCATGGTCTCTTGCTTTTAATTTTAAATCATGATGTATTTGTCTTATTTTCAGGAAAATGTTTTCTGTGACTTCCGAATCATTCGAAGTAGTAAATTATCAAGGAAACGAAGGGAACAATATTTGTGAAGACAAAATAAGCGCATTGCATGAAGATTTGCTTATACACATATTATTGTTTCTCCCGGCCAACGATGTTGTGAACACCATGTTTTTGTCGATGAAAAAGTTCTTATACTCTTTTTGAAAATCACTTAACATTGACCAGGTTGAATCCTTTTTTTATTTGTGCACCATTGACCAGCTTGAATATATACTTCAATATTTCAAGATTTTTTTGTTGTTGTCCTTTCTCTTTTTCAAAAAGAGAATATCCTTCTATTGTTTTGTTAATATTTTATATTTATTAATTTTTACTAGGACTCAGACCCCCCGCGATGTCGCGGGTGAAGTATTTTAGAAAAAAAAGTAAATAAAATTTAAAATTTAAAATTATACATTATAAAATTATTTGAATGTAATAAAATAGTTTGAATACAGAAATATTAAACATAAACTATTACAAAAATACAGCCATCAAAATGAAAATTTATAACAAAAAATATTATATAGAATCGACGCAACATTGCAAAAAAATATTGTTTAAAGTATTATAAATATAAGGTTTTTAATGAAGAATTGTGGTAAAGCTACAGTTTAAAAAATCATTATGACAAAGTAATCCTAACTGAAAATACTGAACTAATGGTTGTAATGAGTAAATATAATTTTCTATTAAATAAATATAATTAAAAAAAAATACTCCCTCTGTTTCAATATATAAGATGTTTTGGCCTCTCTTTTTCGTTTTAAAATATAAGATGTTTTGTAATTTTCCATGCAAATTTTAATATAAATTTAATAATCTGTAATTATTTTTTTTACAGTCTTCATTATGATTAGTTGATTTTTTTAATTTAAATATATATGATACTTTTTAAAAGAAAAATAAACTATCTTAATATGTGTGCATTTACCTTAAACATCCTTTATTTTGAAACGGAAGAAGTATAAATTTTAAATATTAAAATAATTTTTAACGAAAAGTTACGATAAATAGATGCAATGAAACTATAAATTCTATATTAAGCTTTATTAAATATCTATATTGCTACAATTATTTATAAAATTTTAGTTAGATTATAGAATAACGTTAAATATTAGATATTAATATTCAAATGATTTAGATTAAACATAAAAATGGAAAATTTGTTTCAGCGAATAATTTGTTAGTTATTGATAAAAAAGACAAATACTTAGAAAGTTCAAAAGACATGACTATTTAAATAAACACAGAAAAATATGAATTAAATATAGTGAAAAGATACAACTCTGAAATGAACAGATACAACTGTTTGAGTTTTAAAAAAAAAAATATAATTTTCTTACAAAAAAATACTAAGCAAAGTCACAACTGTTGTTCGTATTATTCAGATTGTTATTCTTATTTTTAAATATTAAACTATTTTTTTAACAGAAAGTTACGATAAAAATATACACAGCTGTAAATTCTATATTAAGTTGTATTAAATTTCTCTCTTGCTATAATCATGGAAAATCGGTATTTTCATACCCCAGCTAAGGGGGTATGTTGAATTCCTACCCCAACTTTACTAATGAGCAAATCCATACATTAACTTAAATAAAATTCAAATTCTCTACTCGAACTTTTAAAACGGTGTTGAATCATACACAAGCCGTAACAGTGTTAATAAACCGTTAACGACTGCTTACGTGGAAGCCACGTAAGAAACGACGTCGTTTTGAGAAACAAAAGAAACAGCTTCTGTGTCTCAAAACGACGTCGTTTAACGCTTCTTCTTCCCTTTTTCTTCATTCCCGACTCGAGTTATTTTGCTCCATCCCGACTCTCGTTTCTTCTCTTCATTTCACCCATATATCAAAATCAATTGGTCAATTGATTTAATTAGCAACAGCTATCGTTAACGGCTGAAGAAGCATTTTATATACACAATTCGTAAGGGCTGAAGAATCAATTGGTCAATTGATTCAAGTTCAACCAACGAGACTCAGATTTTGTCGGAAACGAAACAAACGCAAAGCAAAGAAATGGGAATAGTGGCCGGGATCGGAGTTCTGTTGCCATTTCCGTTCTACTGGTGGCTGTGGATGAATCCTCAGTCATGGGTCAATCTCTGCGGCCGAGGAAGAGACCCATCAACGATGATGGCGCGTGTATCTCACGTCCTCAAGGCTGCTCAACTCCTCTCTCTCTTCTCTATCGCTTCTCTCTCCTGGCCGCCTCCGCTCTACTTCTGGCCCCTAATGGCCTTTGGCCAGTTTCTCAACTTCAGGTACAATCTTCAGCAACTCTCTTTGTTGAGTCAAAATCGAATGCGTTAGATCGATGAAATTAGGAATCTTTTAATCAACCCCAGCCCCATTAGTTAGCTTGTTTTCCCATTGTGTAATGCCTCACTTCTCCGCAGTCTAATCTTTACTGGTTGTTAAAGTTTTGTCTTTTTCAAGTTTCAACCATCGAATCTGGTTTAAGCTTTTAAGCTCGAATCTGTCTTAAAAGGTCACATCTTTGACAGCTAGGTGAAGTTGATGTTTGATTCAATTAGCATTTTGATTGTTTTCAACAATTTATGGGTGAAAAGAAGAGAAGAAACGAGAGTCGGGATGGAGCAAAATAACTCGAGTCGAGAATGAAGAAAAAGGGAAGAAGAAGCGTTAAACGACGTCGTTTTGAGTCACAGAAGCTGTTTTTTTTTTGTTTCTCAAAACGACGTCGTTTCTTACGTGGCTTCCATGTAAGCAGTCGTTAACGGTCTATTAACACTGTTACGCCTTGTGTATAATTCAACACTGTTTTACAAGTTGGAGTAGTGAATTTGAATTTTATTTAAGTTAATGTATGGATTTGCTTATTGGTAAAGTTGTGGTAGGAATTCCACATACCCCTTTAGTTGGGGTATGAGAATACCGATTTTCCCTATAATCATTTCTAAAATTTTAGTTAGTTTATAACTTTATAGAATAACGTTGAATATTAGATATTTAATTATTTAGATTCAACATAAAATGGACTAAAAGACATGACTATTTAAATAGACACACCTATTAGACCCGAAAAGTTGTGTTGAAAAGATATAAATAAAATATAGTGAAAAGACACAAATTTACAATAAACAGATACAACAGTTTGAATTAAAAAAAAAATTATGAAAATGTGCTACGAAAAATTGCTAATGTTGTGTCTGCACTAGATTTCACCTAATAACCCATATAAACTGTTTTTAAATAGAAGACATTTTTATTATCATATTAAAAAGTCAAATTCAAAAACTCACTATATAATCCATCTAACTCTTGAAAAAAAAATTTTCATGAAATTTTTATATTCAAAATTAACTAAAAGTAATAAATTAGATTCGTCATTCCAAAAATCTTTTGTTAAATCAAGAATTGGAGGAATATTTTTACTTTTAAAAGAATGAATGCCAGAGAACAATTTAGAAAGCTGTAAAAGCTGTTGATATTGAAATTTTATATTATTTTGTGTCATGGCAAAAAAATGAAAACAGTTCAAAAAGACAATATATCTAAATTTTAAAATATACAAATATTCGAATAAACACAACTTTACAATGAACAGTTACAACTTTACAAAAAAACCGTTACAATGAATAATCGCAACCTTTTGTAAAACATACAGTTTAATTTTTCTACAGATTTTTTATAAAAAAATATCCAAAAAGTTGTTGAAAAATACAATTTTTGGTGGCATTTATTCAGATTGCTATTATATATAGACGTTATATTTTTATATTTAAAATTAACCAAAAGTTGTAAAATAGATTCATCATTCCAAATATTTTGTTCAATCAAGAATTGGAAGAGTTTCTTTAATTTTAAAAGAATGAATGCTAGAGAATAATTTAGAAAGCTGTAAAAACTGTTGATATTAAAATTTTATATTATTTTGTGTCATGGCAAATAAATGAAAACAGTTCAAACATATAGATTTCAAAAGATACGAATATTCGAATAAACACAACTCTATAATGAAGAGTTGCAATTTTACAAAAAAATCGTTACAATGAACAATCACAACTTTTTGTAAAACATACAATTTATTTTTTTTTACATATTTTTTTAAAAATTTATTCAAAAAGTACAGAAGTTGGTGACATTTATTCGGATTGGGTTTAAATATATTGAAATGTCAAATCCAAAAATTCACTATGTAATCCATCTAAATCTTGGAAAAACACTCTAGGTATTTTCATTAAACTTATATATTTAAAATGAACTAAATGATGTAAATTAGATTCATCATTCCAAAATCTTTTGTTAAATCAAGAATTAGAGGAATTTCTTGACTTTTAAAAAAAACAAATGCTACAAAATAATTTAAAAAAATGTATAAATCGTTGAGATTTAAATTTTAGTTGATTTTGTGTCATTGCAAAAAATGAAAACAGCTCAATCAGACAAATATAAAGATTTCAAAAGATACGAATGTTCCATTCAACACAACTCTACAGTGAACAGTTGTAACTTTTCATAAATAACTGTTCTAATGATCCATCACGACTTTTCAAAAAATATCCAAAAGGTACGATTGAAAAAATACAACTGTTGGTCGCATTTATTCGGATTGTTATTATTATATATATTGAAGGTAGAACTATTCTCTCTTATCTCTTCTCAATCCACAATACAATCTCAAACCCTAATTGATAAGCTTGGAGTTACAGTTCTCCAATCTCATCACCTAAGAACAGAGCACAAAAGCTCTAATTCCTCTTTACACATCATGATCACGCAGGATACTCTTCACAATCCTACTATTCTTATTTATACTCTAAACTTCACACATGCTTCTCTTTACTCTTTACAGGTGCCTCTCACATGTGCTCTCTTATCAGCTACTCATAGTTGAATTGGTTTTCATTTCAGGTACTTAATTACTGCAGTGAAACAATACCGGTATTCAACAACCTTAACTATTGAACCATGGGTAAATTGGGAATCACTGCCAGCTCTACTAAAGAACTGTCCAAATCTAGAAACCCTTGTCTTCCAAGTAGCATACACATTCTTGACATTAACAAACTGACACGCTTTTTAAACACAGTTTGGGTTATACTATTAGGGACTGCATCACGATTATACTAAAAGATGTCGCGACGAGGACCGGTGCTTGTGCAAATGTTCGGATAATTCCGGTGGAATGGTCGTTTGAGATTATCTATTATCAAGTCCGGTGAAGGTTCTTAAGATATTGAAGTTTTGTGAAAACTGTGATATTGATGGGATAGAGGAGCAGATAGAACAGGTCAATTACCTTTTAGACACCATGCCGAATCTTGAACAAGTGACATTGTACGACAACGCACCCCATGATGAAGATGTGGTGGAAGTATGCAAGCAATTTCGGAACCTTCCTAGAGTAGCGTCAGCCAAGTGCAATGTCAAAATAACCTTAGTTTTGTTAGGAGTGCAAAAATCGAATTGAGAAAAAATCCGAATTATATTTAAATTAACGAAATCAGAAACGAATTACAACAACATAATATGAAGCAGTAAATAAATCACGGAGACGAGATATGATATCTCTTTCCTTAATTCAATAAATCGGCCGTAAGTGCTTTTAGACAATCACGATTTATGAATCCCAGGATACAACCGATCACGAACTATTACAGTAGCACACCAGTAATAGAACTCAAGCGAACAGATCTACGTTATACTCTCGAGACTACTAAACTAAGAACTTATTTGGACTAAGCAAGGGAGAGGGAGAGAGTGATCTTCAGAGGAAGGAGTGTTTGTGTTTTTGTGTGTGTGTGAAATAATGAGCGGTTATGCCTCTATATATAGTGAAAGGAGGGAGGTCTCAAGAAAATATTCACTGAATATTCTCGGAGTACTACCTGAAATGACCGACTTTTTTTTTTAATAAATAATAAATAATAAATAATAATAAATAAACTACAACTAGTGGTCCCATATCCACTAGCCACCTAACCACGACACATTCAACAGCGGAAATAACCAATCAATATTCAATAATAGTCCAATAATAAAATATAACCATATCCCAACATAATCAATATCCAAAACAACAAGAATCATAGAACCAGCAACCTAGCAATATTCTAATGACCCAACTCTAGCAGCCTAGCAATGCCAGACAACATAAAACCGAGTCTCTAGAACATCCTCCTCTTCATTGCCTTGATTCCAAGATCACACTTTGCCTTTACCTGCACCACAAACACATATTGCAATGCATGAATATTTTACAAACACTCAGTAAGGCAATCCTCCCATCTACTGGGCTATACACACAAGCAATAGAGTATCAATAACCAACACACAACAATCAACAAACAACAAATAACAAACCAGGACTCAGCATCGACCGACGCCACACATGCATCGACCGATGCCAAATGGGGAAAGCATCGATCGACACAGAAGCTGCATCGACCGATGCAAGTGTAACTTGCATCGACCAATGCCCAATCTGCATCGACCGACGCATGCTCGACGTAACACGAAAAACCCTAGAGTTTTACGCGCCGTCCTCGCACTTGCATCGACCGACGCAAGATATGCATCGATCGACGCAACGTTGAGCACCGTGATTTCCCCGAAGCTTCTCGCCGGATCTTCGTTCCTACAACTACAAAACTCGATCCCAAGCCACAAGAAAGCTTCCTAACGTCCATAGCAACGATCTAACAAGCCTAACACCACACAACAAACAGATTAAAGAATCCTCTAGCTTAGATAAGTCATGGTCATGCACTTACCTTTGCCACAGAAGAATCTGAACCTCAAACAACAAGAACAAGACTCTAGGAAGCTCCTACAGCGATCCCAGCTACAAATGTCACCAAGAAACGCCTCAAATATCCAGAAATCCCCAAGAACACCAAGAACACTTTCTTTCTCTTTCGTTTCTCTCAAAAGCGGCTCCACACGCGAATGAGACAAAAACCACGATCTTAAGGGTTTCTCTCCCCAAAACGCAGCGTTTGACTTAAGTCAAAACGCAGAGAATTGAGCCAGCATCGACCGATGCTCCTACTGCATCAATCGATGCACATCCCAAACCGGGATTCCGGTTCACGGATGTTACAATTCTCCCCCAACAAACTGGATTCGTCCTCGAATCTCAAACAACCATCAGCCAAGGACTCCCGTGCAACCGTCTCCACGGCCCGCACTCCTCCGACTGATCTACAGAAGGTCACCTCTAGGCGATAGACTCACGCTCCAGGCGTCATTTGCTCTCGACTTTTGGACTTTCCTTTATTCATAGGCCTAAACCTTGAGTTTTTATTGGCTCCTCATCAGACCTAAGTCTGCATGCCAAATGTAGGCTCCTCATCAGGCCTAAACCCGCATGCCATAATATATAAGGAAAAATACAACTCGTCTCTCGGGTTGCCACCCTACAGCGCGCCCCCGGATCGTCATCTGAAGTCGATATACCAACCATATTCCCAAGCCACAAAGTCTCTGAATATGGCAGTACTAGGAGAACTTAAGTTCTCCAAGAGTCACGAGCAAACGATTCTGAACACGTCTGAATCCTATCCCTATCCAGGTTTCCTTCCCGTGGCTCGCGTAAAACATCTCAATGTCCAACCAACCACATATCCCCTCACTGGAATACCTCATGACCACACAAGGATCATATACATGCCACAAGGGCCACCACAAGGGCCAAACAAAATGTCCTAAAGAGGACCCCCACCAAGGCCAAACAAAATGTCCTAAAGAGGACCGTCACCAAGGCCAAACAAATGTCCTAAAGAGGACCGCCACCAAGGCCAAACAAATGTCCTAAAGAGGACTGCCACCAAGGCCAAACAAATGTCCTAAAGAGGACCGCCACCAAGGCACTCTGGCTAAAAAGCCTGTCACAAAGACCATCTGTCCCGAAGGACTGTCACAAAGACCATCTGTTCCAAAGGACCGTCACAAAGACACTCTGGCTAAACAGCCCGCCACAAAGGCCAAACAAATGTCCTAAAGAGGACCGCCACCAAGGCAAAACAAATGTCCTAAAGAGGACCGTCACAAAGACACTCTGGCTAAAAAAAGCCTGTCACAAAGACCACACAATGTCTAAAAAGACCGCCACACACGGGCACACTGACTCAAAAGTCCGCCACTAAGGCCACACACAAGCCCCTCCAAGGCTCTCCACCGCTAAAATGGACAAATTCTAACTCCCGTAAAACTTTCCATGTTTAGCACTTTCCTCTTTTGGAAAACTTTCCACTCTTGAAAACTTCTATTTCAGGAAACTTTCCTCCAAAACCCCGCCTCACGGAAACTTTGTACCCCAAACACCACCTCATCTTGTTACTGAGTTGCACAACCAACCACCCCAAGCGACCGACTAACAAGAGAGATGGGCAGGAATACTCCATTCCCGCTCCAGCCACGGATTACAGATGGGACCAGGCTACACAAGCTCAAGTCGCGGCTTGCTTCTAATACCACTTCTTGAACCTTGCCTTCATCTTTGCCTCAGGCTCCCAAGTCTGCTCCTCAACACCATCACAGTCCCACAAGACTCTCATCAAAGGAATCTTCTTCTTCCGAAGTTCCTTGATCCTCCTCTCGAGAACCCTCACTGGTCTCGCCTCCACCGTCATGTTCGGCTGAAGATCCTTAGGAATCTTAGCCAACACCTGCTCACCCTCACGGAGACACTTCCGCAACATAGACACATGGAAAACCTTATGGAATGCACGCATAACCTCAGGTAACTCCAGTCTATATGCCACTGGTCCAACCCGCTCAATCACTCTGAATGGACCCATATACCTCGGACTCAACTTAGTCTCTGACAATGACCTGTTCGGACCTCGCAACATGGCAATCTTGAGGTACACTCTGTCTCCCACCTGAAACTCAAGATCTCTCCTCCTCCTATCAGCATAACTCCTCTGTCTATCCTGAGCCTCCTTCATGTTCAGCTTGAGAACCCGAATCTTCTCTGAGGTCTCCTGAACAAAACTAGCACCAAACATGCTCCTCTCCCCCACCTGAGTCCAGCATAATGGTGTACAACATGGCCTCCCATACAAAACCTCATAAGGAGCCATCTTAATACTCGCCTGATAACTGTTGTTGTAAGCAAACTCTACCAGGTTCAGATGATCTGCCCAATGGCCACCCCAATCCAACACACACATCCTCAGCAAATCCTCCAGCGTCTGGATCGTCCTCTCAGACTGTCCATCTGTCTGGGGATGATAAGCTGTACTCATATGCACCTTAGTGCCCATCTCTGCCTGAAATGCCTTCGAAAACACCAAAGTGAACTTAGAATCTCTGTCAGACACAATGCTCGCTGGCACCCCATGCAATCTGACTATCTCTCTCACATACTTCTTAGCCAAGACCGCTGCTCCATCAGCCTTCTTAATGGCCAGAAAATGTGCTGACTTAGTCAACCGGTCCATAATGACCCAAATAGCATCAAAGGTCCGTGACACTGGCAATCCTACCACAAAATCCATGGTGATCATATCCCACTTCCACTCAGGAATGGGTAGACTCTTCAGTAACCCGCCAGGAACCTGATGCTCAGCCTTCACTAGCTGACACACATCACACCTCGAAACCCAACTCGCTACATCCTTCTTCATCCCGACCCAATGATAGTACCTCTTGAGATCACGGTACATCTTAGTCGCTCCTGGATGAATAGATAACTTGCTCGCATGAGCCTCTCTCAGAATCTCCTGCCTCAACTCCTCATCCTTGGGCACACAAACCCGACCGTGCACCAAGATAGTACCATTATCAGAGACCTGATACTCTGAATCCACATCCTTAGAGGCATTCACCAGCCCCAAATCCTTCTCCTGAGCCAACCGTACCCTACTCAAAAGATCTGCTCTATCTACTGCTTCCAAACCCAACGGTTCCTGTGAAACAGCACATAAGCTCAAAGCACTTATCTCCCCTACCAGAGACTCCATCTCATGCTCCTGAGCTGAAGCTACCCTCTTCCGACTCAGAGCATCTGCAACCGTGTTAGCCTTACCAGGATGATAGGCTATCTCCAAATCATAATCCGCCACAAGCTCCATCCACCGCCTCTGTCTCAAATTCAACTCAGGCTGAGTGAATATATACTTCAGGCTCTTATGATCTGTGAACACTTGTACCTTTGCACCATAAAGATAAGATCTCCAAATCTTCAGGGCAAAAACTACAACACCCATCTCCAAATCATGAGTAGGATAATTTCCTTCATGCACCCGCAACTGCCGTGAAGCATAGGCAATTACCTTCCCATGCTGCATCAGAACACACCCCAAACCAACTCTAGATGCATCTGTATAAACCACATAGGGTTCTCCCTGCTCAGGCAAAGCCAACACTGGCGCAGTAGTCAACATCTCCTTCAGGCTTGCAAAGCCTTCCTCACACTCTTCTGACCAAACAAAAGGAACATCCTTCCCTGTCAACTTAGTCATAGGACGTGCTCTGCTTGCAAACCCCTGGACAAATCTCCTGTAGTAACCTGCCAATCCAAGAAAACTCCTGATCTCTGTGGCATTCTGCGGTCTAGGCCAATCTCTGATAGCCTGAATCTTCTCTGGATCCACAGAAACCCCCTCTGCAGAAACAATGTGACCCAGAAAGCCCATCTCACGCTGCCAAAACTACACTTGCTCAACTTAGCAAACAACTTCTGCTCCCCCAGCTTCTCCATAACTGCCCTCACACGCACTGCATGCTCCTCAGGACTCTTAGAATAATCCAGGATATCGTCGATGAAAATGATGACAGACACATCCAGAAACTCCTGAAACACGCTGTTCATCAATCTCATAAACGCTGCTGGCGCGTTAGTCAACCCGAAAGGCATCACTACAAACTCATAGTGCCCATACCTCGTCCTGAAAGCAGTCTTCCTCACATCTGCCTCATCAATCGGTATCTGATGATAACCCGACGCCAGATCTACTTTAGAGAACTAAGTAGCACCCCTCAACTGATCCAACAACTCATCAGTCCTAGGAAGAGGATACTTGTTCTTCACAGTGACCCGGTTCAAACCCCGATAATCTATACACAACCTGAAACTCCCATCCTTCTTCTTCACAAACAACACCGCCGCTCCCCACGGTGATACACTAGGACGGATGAATCCCTTACTCAACAAATCCTCTAGCTGCTTCTTCAGCTCTGCCATCTCTGCTGGAACCATCCTGTAAGGAGCCTTGGATAACGGCATCGTCCCCGGTTCCAGTTCAATGGTAAAAGGATCCGACCGAGATGGTGGAAATCCCTGCAAAGACTGAAACACATCCTCAAACTCCTCCACTACCGGAATACCGCTAACCGTAGACTTCTCCACTGACTCTGGCATAGATATAGTAACCAAATAAGCCTCACGGCCCTTCTCGATCATCTTCCCAGCCTGAATGGCTGAGATCATGAGACTCCCCAAAGTCGGTCTAATACCCTGAAAAACCAACTTCCCTCCTGAACGCTCAAACTCCACTCTACCCCGATGGCAATCCAAATGCACCCTATGCCGATGCAACCAATCCATCCCGAGAATAACATCATACAGCTCCACTGGACTGATAAGCAAATCTGCTGGCCACGACTCTCATGCGATCTGAATATCAATTCCTCTGGTTCGCCCAATCACTCTCAGGAACTCGCCTCCCGCAACTCTGACAACTCCTGCACGCTCTCCAGGATCCCCGCTGATCCCCGCACACTCTGCACACTCTGGGGTAATGAAGCTATGCCAAGCTCCAGAATCAAACATAACATGGGACTTAAACCCGCCCACCAACAAGGTCCCTACACAAACCTCATGTGTTGAGAACCTAACACTTTATCACAGGAAAACATAAAATCTGACCCTACTAAAATTCACAAAGATAAAGTACCAGAAATTATACCTGTGATCGCCCCGGCACTGGTTCCACCAGTCTCTACTGTCGTGTAAACACGTGGCCCCTGCTCAATCCGTGCCACCTGCTGACCTCCAGGCTGCACCTGCTGCAACGCTGCCACTGCTGCCGGCTGCAACTTGGGACAAAAAAGCCTGATGTGCCCTGTCTCCCTGCAATGATAACATACCCGAGGCTCCGTCGTCGGAACACTCCTCTTGGGACAACTAGCAACCCTGTGATCCTTGCTCCCACAACCGAAGTAACCCGCACCACTCGGCTTCTGTGTAGCTTCCCACTTCCTCTTGGTTCCCTGAGCATGCCTACCGCCCCTGCTAGAACCACCCTGCTGCTGAGCCTTACTAGGCTGAACTGCTGGAGCTACCACCACTGACTGTGCCCGGATATCCTCCTCAATCTCTGCTGCAGTCTCAACCAGCTCTGCACGCGTAGCATAACTCCTCCCTCTACAGTGAACTCTCAAGTCGTCATGTAGAGCCCTCAAAAACCTCCTCATCTGAGCCTCCTCAGGCTCCATAGCCCGACCCCCATAACAAAGAAGTCGACTGATCTCCAAGTCCAGCTCCCGCACTGACCGCGTCCCCTGAGATAACTGAAGGAACTGCACCTCCAACCGGTCCAATGCCTCTCTAGGAAAATACTTCCGGTTGAACTCCAAGACGAAGTCAGCCCAAGTCATCACCCTCTGCACCCTCCTAGCAACCACTGATCTCCACCACAACTCAGCGTCACCACCCAAATAGTAGACCCCTATGTCTACCCAGAACTCCTCAGGACATCTCAGAGTATGGAAGTTACGTTCCACACTCGTCCTCCAAGCATCCGCAGCAGTAGGATCTGTACAACCCAAAAACCTCTCAGTGAATAGACCCTTCATCTCCTTGAGCATAGCCAAATAACGTCCATGCTCTCCCACATCCGCAACCACTGGCTGCCGCTCCTCCGCCACCACTGGTGGCACTACCTGAGCCTGAGCTGGTACCACTGGTGGTAACCGCTCTAACACCTGTGCTAGCATAGCCGCAAAGTCAGTACCAGGGACTCCACCCGCTGGGACTCCCACACCCGGAACCCTAGCATCACCGGCCACTGGAGCATCAACACCGCCCCCTCCTGCCACCCTCACGGAATCTCCCGGAACACTTTGCGACTCGCCAACACCCTCAACTGTCACACTCTGGTCCTCGGTCTCACTAACCACTGGGACTCTGCCCCTACCACGACCACGTCCGCATCCACGACCACGTCCGCGCCCACGACCTCGACCAGCCACAGCATCCTCTCTAACCATCTGCACTACCATGAACAGATGGCTAAGCAAACAATTCTTAATGTAACACAGGAAACATAAACTCACCGTGGAATCACACAATCCGCTCGAAGAGGATGTTCTAGGACTCCATGCCACACACAACTGACTAACTCACATAATCAATCAAGACATGCAATCCCAAACATCACAACAGAAACCTAGTGAACCCAAACCTAGAACCGTAAGGGCTCTGATACCAAAATGAAACGACCGACTTTTTTTTTTAATAAATAATAAATAATAAATAATAATAAATAAACTACAACTAGTGGTCCCATATCCACTAGCCACCTAACCACAACACATTCAACAGCGGAAATAACCAACCAATATTCAATAATAGTCCAATAATAAAATATAACCATATCCCAACATAATCAATATCCAAAACAACAGGAATCATAGAACCAGCAACCTAGCAATATTCTAATGACCCAACTCTAGCAGCCTAGCAATGCCAGATAACATAAAACCGAGTCCCTAGAACATCATCTTCTTCATTGCCTTGATTCCACGATCACACTTTGCCTTTACCTGCACCACAAACACATATTGCAATGCATGAGTATTTTACAAACACTCAGTAAGGCAATCCTCCCATCTACTGGGCTATACACACAAGCAATAGAGTATCAATAACCAACACACAACAAACAACAAACAACAAATAACAAACCAGGACTCAGCATCAACCGACGACACACATGCATCGACCGATGCCAAATGGGGAAAGCATCGATCGACACAGAAGCTCCATCGACCGATGCAAGTGTAACTTGCATCGACCGATGCCCAATCTGCATCGACCGACGCATGCTCGACGTAACACGAAAAAACCCTAGAGTTTTACGCGCCGTCCTTGCACTTGCATCGACCGACGCAAGATATGCACTGATCGACGCAACGTCGAGCACCGTGATTTCCCCGAAGCTTCTCGCCGGATCTTCGTTCCTACAACCACAAAACTCGATCCCAAGCCACAAGAAAGCTTCCTAACGTCCATAGCCACGATCTAACAAGCCTAACACCACACAACAAACAGATTAAAGAATCCTCTAGCTTAGATAAGCCATGGTCATGCACTTACCTTTGCCACAGAAGAATCTGAACCTCAAACAACAAGAACAAGACTCTAGGAAGCTCCTACAGCGATCCCAGCTACAGATCTCACCAAGAAACGCCTCAAATCTCCAGAAATCCCCAAGAACACCAAGAACACTTTCTTTCTCTTTTGTTTCTCTCAAAAGCGGCTCCACACGCGAATGAGACAAAAACCACGATCTTAAGGGTTTCTCTCCCCAAAACTCAGCGTTTGACTTAAGTCAAAACGCAGAGAATTGAGCCAGCATCGACTGATGCTCCTACTGCATCGATCGATGCACATCCCAAACCAGGATTCCGGTTCACGGATGTTACACTACCCAAGTTTGCTTGGAGTTCACACCAAGTCTTTCCAAAAAATTAAATGAGCCTACAGCAGTCTCAAGAGCCAAAAAGCCCAAAAGCCCAAAAGCCCAAGAGGCCACAGCCCGCGTCCACGACCAGCCCAGCCCGCGTCTGTGTCCGGCCCATCCCGCGTCCGTGCCTGATTCGGCTTGGCTCGCATGTGGGAACCTTCCCTCTTCCTTTTACACACTTTTGAAACTAGAAGAGTGTGAAACTATATATATATATATATATGAGTGAAAAATAAGTTATATTTCCGATGTGGGATATTTCTCAAACCATCTCAAATAGCTCACTGCACACTTTTATTTCTCATTCAAATCAATTCCGTTTTGGACATATGAGTATACCATCTTGTAGTACTCGTTACCAGCTTTCCATTGCACTATCGACCCGACAATTCCGAGCAGCCATTTGGCCGGAAAGTCGCCGGAAAGTCACTATCTCAAAACCTGCAATTTTCCAGAAAATTACAGTTCCAACAATCCCCCACATGAATAGAAATAAGTCTAAACATATGACGACATAACTAACCCTATAGACTGACACTAGTAGCTAGACTAGACAAACCTTCGAGAGTATATGCGAAAACTAACTGTATCTGAGTTGGTGGCGTTTTTCAACCTTGAACTGACTCATTGTTATACCTGTCGAGTTTACTCGGCCAGATGGTGGACATGATGTCTTGAACCATCCAGATTTGTATGTAAACTTAGACAGCAGGCATAACACAACTTAATTTTCTCGTAGAACGAGGTTCTCTATTGTGTTCATTGTGGCCTTGAACATGTCTGGTTAATCATGAGTGAACTTGGAAAGTATAGCCTCATATATTCTCCTAGAAACGGCCCCATTTCACACTCACAAGGTGATTTTAATAGCTGCTTGTTTTTAAAGAAATATCCTATAATTATTTCAAATATTTTACAAAAGCTACATTTCAAATCATTAAAAGCATATGTTTAACCTCTAACATACAGGAAGCACTTTACATCATTTTAGGAACTCGAAAAAGACAAAAGTCTCTATGTGCTTGTAGCAGATTCAGCTTGATTTAGTTGTCCCTTTGAACCTAGGTCATGGGGTCTCCAATCTGAGTAGGTGGGGTTACCATCAAACCTCCTCTTAAGTCGTAGGCTTTAAACCCATTCCTCTTGATGATTTTATAACTTGATCTCGCGCCAAATCTTTTTTAAATGGATCCGCTAGGTTTTCTTTTGTATGGATGTAATCAATCGTAACTACACCAGTTGAGATAAGTTGTCAAACAGTTTTATGTCTCCGTCTGATGTGATGAGATTTGCCATTATAATGGGTATTCTTTGCCCTGCCCAAAGCCGATTGGTTATCACAGTGTACAAGTATTGCAGGCATAGTATTCCCCCACATTGGGATGTCTTCCAAGAAATTACGAAGTGATTCAGCTTCCGAGATAGCTATCTAGAAAGCTATGAATTCAGATTCCATAGTTGATTTAGCTGCCAGAATTTGTTTGGAAGATTTCCAGGACACTGCTGCACCTCCAAGTGTAAAAACGTATCCACTCGTGGATTTTGAGTTCTCGAGTCTGCGATCCAGTTGGCATCACTATAACCTTCTGATACTAGGATTTTTGTGTGTCTATCCTAGCAGGTCTAAATTAACCTTATGTGTTGTAGTACTTAAGGTGTCAATCCAAATGGGATGTTGCTAGCAATCAAGATACAATCAAGAAGTCACAAGTTAAGCCAATTCAAAGAGTGGTTTTTGTATCTAACAATCCTAGAATGGTCAAAATACAAAACGAAAATGAGTCACAGAAACAAAAACGAAAATGTATGACAAGAAGGAAGCAAGAATAAGTGAAACCGAAAACGATTCTGAGCATGAACAAATGAAACAGTCTGGGAATGTAATATGAATCAAAAAGATAAAAGTCCTAAGGATGGGAGTAATTGATGTCGGTGGAGTATCCTAGTCTACAGAGTGTTTAACATACCACAAGCAAACTATCCCTAAACAATGAACATCACAACTTAGCTAATCCAATCTCTTGGCAAAAGCTACTCAGACTCAATCACTTCCATACCTAGCTCTCGCTAGAGAAACATGGTCGAGCAGGCATGACAAACAAGTTCATTCACGTCAACAAACATCCTAGACAACTAATCTCTTAGGCTAGGACCGTAAGTCTCTAGCACTAGTTGGTCAGACATTTCATCAAACACCTTTTGGGTGTGGAAATGTCTCGAACCTAGTTCCAATTGATCAGAGAGAAACTAGTAATTCTAACACTAGTCCAGAAGGGATTCATACAATCAAAGCTTAAACAACCTACAACCTAAGATCCTCCACCTAGTCTATCCCATCCCCAAGAACCTTAACACTACTCAGATCCAAAAATCATCGTCACGGATGCAACCCCAGAAAACATTGAATTAAGCATAATAAGATAGATAAAGATGAGAAGAACAACTTTGTAGAAGAAATCCAATGCAAAAACTCAATATAATCAAAGCTATCTGGCTTACAAGTTCGGAGTGCATTTTTGTTGGCTAGGTAAACCTTACAAAAGAGACGAGATAAAAGCTAAGATGTCCGAGTGAAAACTTAAAAAAACGTATTTATAGTAAAACATGGAAATCTCTAAAACATAAAACGACAATATAAAACGTCGGTTCGTGAATCCTTCTCGGACGCGTCTTCAGGACAAAACCAGGACGTCGGTTTAAGAGCATCGATCGAGTCTCATCGTGAGAGTGTCTATCGAGTCGCGGCGTGATAGTGTCGATCGAGTTGCGGCTTGAGAACATCGATTGAGTGGCAGCTTGAGAACGTCGATCGAGTGGCAGCTTGAGAACGTCGATCGAGTGGCAGCTTGAAAGGTGTCGTCTGAGAGCTGCTGATCGAGTCGCGTCTCGAGGGTGTCGTCTGAGAGCTGCTGATCGAGTCACATCTTGAGGGTGCCGTCTGAGAGCTGCTGATCGAGTCATGTCTTGAGGGTGCTCAGGAGCCCTCCTGGGACGTCTTGGTCGAGTCGCTGCTAACATCCGATCGAGTGGGAGCTCTCCTTTGCGTGCAGGTCGAGTTGGAATTCAGAACGTACGTGCATCCACTAAAACGGCGATAACTCATGAACCACGACTCCGATTAGCTTGAACTAAACGGCATTGGAAAGATGACCAAATTCCCTACAAATTTAATGAACACGTCGAAAGCTGAATCCCAAAGTAATATCTTCACTCGACTCGATCAAAGACGTGGAAGGTTGGGTCGCTGAACTGCTTCCCTTCTCCCTGTTTGCTTTTTATGGTTTGGACATCCCCTAAAACACCTGAAACAACTCCAATATGCAAGATGCATGCAAGACCAATGCAAAGACTACCTAGATATGCATGTTATGCAAAAGAGACCTAAAACAATGCAAAAAAATGAATTAAGAGAACAAAATGAATGACAAATGCATGATGAAAGAGTGTAAAATATATACATATCAACTCTCCCAAACTTATTCTTTGCTTGCCCTCAAGCAAACAACCAAGAACAAAGTATGGAAGAGAGGTTTGAAGATGGGGTCTCAGAACCTAGAACATGCTGAATAGAGTAGTTAGAATCAAGGTCCTTGTTTTTAGTTCTATGATGCATGGTGAAGGAACTTTATTTCTTAAATCTACACATGCAATCCTATCAAGCATTCCCTTTAACATTCATTAACAGAGAACCGTGAATCAAGCTAAGCAATGTCGTTGAACTCATTTGGCTAGGGTAAAAGGTTAGAGACGTAGATGGTCTCCTTCTCAAGTGGTTTTATCGATACAGAACAAGGTTCTCTCACGAAAAGGAGTTGAGCTTAAGAGAAGGCTAAAGGTTGAAACCAACTGATGCATACAAAAGCAGCGCCCTGTCTACCCAAAAAACATTCCAAACCGAAGTTGGTCCTATCTCTACCCTTCATCAGAAACTTCATCTCAAACCCATTCTTTCATTCTTTAGACTTGGTCTTAGGTGGAGTTCACTTCTTATCATTCTAGCGGATTGGGAAATCTTTATTATCAGTAAGGTTCTTTTTCTTTTCTTCTAAGGATAGACATCTTAAACATTTTACTTTCTTTTCTTTGTCTAATCTTTTCATTTTATGCCCAAAACCAACAACTCATTATTTTGCTCAACCCAAATCCCTTACTAGACTTGTAAACTTTGAAAACACATCCCCCTCCTAAAGACTTTCTACCCTTTACTTTCTTTTTACACTTCACTTTTCTGCACAAATCCATACCCAATACCCAAAATCAAGTTATCACCTAGTCCTACTAGTCCGGATAACGCGAACTAGAACTACACAGGATCCTACTCTTTTTGGTTAGAACTTAACACTTTCTAACAAGCTCAACTCGGAAAAGACCTGACACTCAAGAATACAATTGACTTGAAAGAAGGGTGATGTCACTATATTTTAGGAAAATCGGTATATTCATACCCCAACTAAGGGGGTATGTTGAATTTATACCCCACCTATGACACTGAGTAAATCCATACATTAACTTAGATAAAATTAAAATTCGCTACATCAACTCGAGAAATTGTGTAAAATGCATATACGAGCCGTGACGGTGTTAAACAAATGTAAGCGGTTGCTTACGTGGAAGCCACATAAGAAACGAGTCGTTTTGAGAAACCAGAGAAATAGTTTTTTGTCAAAATGACGTCGTAACCTATGTCTTCTTCCTCTTTTCCACGATCTTCTTCGTCCCCTCTCTCTCGTCTCTTTCATCTACTCTCGTCTCTCTTTCTGATGAAAACAACGACGAGGTTGCTGTTATTGTCTTCTCCAAGTCTAGCAAGCTCTTTGAGTTCTCGTGGGTACTTTACTTCTTACCATTTTTTAATTTTGATTTTGCATTTGCATGTCTTGATTTAAGTATGAATCGATTTGGGGATTGGGCTTAGTGTTTCCTAAAGTGAAAAAATTGAATCTTTACATGTTTGTTTGGAGTATCCCTATATTAGTAAAAGAGAAGTACAACTTTCTCATTGCCCGAAAATGCCCCAGTCGAAATTTATCTTAACACATATCATTAAGGTTAAAGATGACTTTTAAATCTATTGAATCGGGTTAAAAATTTAAAATTACCCGATAATTATCAATTGGATATCCGGATATATATTGATGTAAAAATGGGCTATTTTGGGCCTCCGGAAATAACCCTGCAAAATAGATTTATAATTTATGTATCGTTTTCATTGAAAACGAAATTCAAATAGAAATAATTTTACAGATATCAATCTTCCAAAATCTTACCAAACCGCGTTTTTAGTTATGTCTTTCATTCCTAATTCATACTCCAATTTATTTCGAATCCTTAACTGCACCAAGAAAATTGATCATCATTTTAAAGAAATTGTTAAGAATATATTACGTAATTAACTACTAAGATTTACTGCCGAAATGCTAAGAATATACCATAAAATATACTATCAAATTATACCTAATGGAGACTTCCTATAAATACTATGATACTTATCGAATCGTAAACCACCATACCTTCTTCTTCTTTCTCCTTTCTTCTTTCAAACCTTCTCCAATGGCTGCCGAGAACGTCCCTACCACAGATCTGCAGTCCATTAGGCCATTCAAAACAGGATGGAGAATTCATGTCAAAATCATTCATGTTTGGAAGCAAAACACTGCCTATTCTGGAGAAACCATTGAAATGGTTCTAGCTGATATTTCAGTAAGCTTACCGAACTCTTTACTAGGCTTTATTGTTATGTATTGTTAAGTGTTTTGAAGTTTAATATCTTTCCCTTTGTTAAATAGGGTACCCTCATACATGCAACTGTGAAGAAACCACAGTTTGGAAAGTTCCAGAGACTGATCAAATCGGGGCAATGGGTAATCATTGATACTTTCACAATGACTAGATCCACTGGGAAATTCAGGGTTACGAACCATCCTTACCGTATGACGTTGATCAACATCACCTCCATGGTGCCATGTGCGTCCTTGACTAATGACATGTTCCTCCAACTGGTTGACTTTGAGAAGGTCATTGACGAAGCTGGATTGAATGAAAACATTTTGGTTGGTAAGTATCTTGGTTAAAACTTTTTGTTAGAATTAATTATAGTTATTTAATCGTAACTATATGTGATGTGCGAAAAATATGATTATACAGATGTCGTAGGTCAAGTTGTCAATGTCGGCGAACTTAAGATTCATTAAGTCGAAAACAAGGACAAGAAGAAAGTTGAGTTTGAGCTGAGAGACATACGGTATTATCGTCGTCAATAAGTTCAGTTATTCTAATAATTATTTACTAAATTATCTTTATTCATGAACCATATAGTGATGACCGACTATCATGTACATTGTGGGGTGATTTTGCTGAGAGAATCCTAGCTGCTTGTGAAAACAATAGACAACAGGTGGTGATTTGTCTGTTGCGCTTTGCTAAGATCAATTCTTTCAAAGGTAAAAATATCGATAGAAGTTCTACTTATTATATATTTTTAAAAGATAAAAAGTTCTTATACATTTTCATTTATTAGGTCAACGATCAGTATCAAATGCTTATGGCATTTCGTTAATGGAGATTGATCCAAACTATCCAGAAATTGTGGAGTTTCGTGAAATGTAAGCCATTATTAGCATTTAATTTGTTTTGTGATAATTTACTGACTATAATTTTTTCGACAAAAATAGGCTGCCTAAAGATGGTCTTGCCTTGACAATCAAACAAGGTGTACCTAAGGAGTTAGCAGTTAATAAGAAAGCTCAAGCCTATAAACACTGCGAAAAGAAATCGACTGAAGAAATTAGGGCATATAATGAGGTACATATAACTGATTACTAATGTGCATACTATATAAACATGAATTTTATAAACTAAAATTATATTTCTTTGCAGGAAGGGAAATTCAAGATTTTCTGCTCAATCTATGCGATTGATACAGAGTATGCTTGGTACTACTTTGTCTGTTTAAAGTGTAATACCACAGTGTACAAGGTTCCCAAAGTTGAAAATGAGGTTGTCAAAAAAAACAAGAAGACATTGTTTTGGTGTGCTGGCTGTAATGAAAATGTTACTAAAGTTGAACCAAGGTAATTTAAATCGTTTTAAACTATATATTACTGCTGTTTGAAAGTGATCAACCTCTTAACCCTGGTGAGTACGTGTTTTATAGGTATAGGTTGACTGTCTGTGTTATGGATTCAACTGCACAACTTAAGTGTATCCTGTTTGAGAAAGAAGCCAAATTGATAGTACAACACAGCTCTCTTCAGCTTCTCGATGGCCATTTTGATGAGGTAACATATTAACATCTCATTACTTTCACAAAATAATTTAGATATGCGCTTATGGATTTAATGATTTTGTTTAAACTTTAGATGCAAGATCCAACAAACATCCCTCAACCATTGAAAGAGTTAGTTGGGAAGACTTTTCAGTTCGTCGTGACTATTGGAAAGGATAACATCAGAGAAGGCAAAGATGTTTACAAGGTCTCTCATGCGAATGTTGGGCTTGAAAATGAGCCAGGTGACGAACTGGAGACATTTGAAGGTGATGATGATTTGACTACAATTGTCAGTTGTGATCAGGTACAATGTAGAGTTTCACGTGAATTGAAATTTTATATTTGTATCTACCAACTTGATGTATCTAAGTCTACTCTTTTTAATATTGTTACCAGGAAAGCTTATTGTTGACTGGAAGTTCAGAACAAGCTAATGCATTGTCAACACCTTCCACAACTCCATCTTCCAAAAGGAAAGATGATGTTTCTGGTGAGAGTTCTGAGCATTCATCTTCTTCAAAGAAGTTGTGTATTGGGTCGATAAGTGGTGCTCTTGAAGATGCTCATGTTGCAAGTGGCTAAGAAGACACATTTATTTACAATATCACGATAGCTTAATTTATGTTTCTTTCCTCTTCAAGCAAATTTATTTTGACTTCTAAGAAAGGTTTGAAAGTTCTGATTGTTGACAAGGAAGGTGAGATTCAAAGGCAGACAATGAATGTAGTGTTCAAAGAAGTATTCCAGAATTTATAAGAGGTTCGATCATGTGTTCTGTTTTTTACGAAAGATTGTTTTCTTGACTTTTTTAATTAAGTAAACCAAATAGTTTTCCATTGTTTTGCTTAAGATATTAATTTTATAAACGGTTCCATTTTTTATATTACGTACTATATAGTAATGTAATACTATCCACACATAATCAAAAGATTGTATCCTTATTATATTATGTTCTCTATAGGAATGTAAGTCTAAAATAATTTAAAGAAAATGTAAATATATTAAATCTATTATATAGTTTAACAAAAAAAATTTACCATAAAGATTTAAAACATTGAAAACTATTTAAAGCATTTTACCATAATTAAAAGATTGTACTTTAATTATAATATTTTTTAACATTCGAAACATATTTACTTTTTATTAAGAAGATTTTGAAGATCATAGTATTCCCGTGAATAAGCTGTATTAGTTATTTTAGAATATTCTGAACGAATATATAGAATAGAGCACAAATGAGATCTAATAAGATATATTTACAACCTAAAAACCCTAAACTTCACCACCTATATAACTTCCTTACTTCATACTTTGCCACAAAGACCACAAACTGAGCTTAGCCTAAAAAAACCTTTTCCAGTAAAAACATGACAAAGATTGGAAAGCCAAAGAATGTTACAGATCCAGTACTTAAGGCTTGGTTCGACCTAAACCGTAATTGTGAAGTTGCAAGACAACTGACTTTTGAGGAGATTCCTGAGTTTTTTACTTGGATCCCTAAAGGAAAATGCTTCGAACGAAGAAAGAGATCATTGAACACTCGAAGAACTACTTCTATTTCAAGTAAGTTTACTGGTAATTTATCCCTAAAACTTCTCTTCCGTTTTCTTAAAGGACCATTAAGTGACGAAGATCTGAGGACTTATGATGGAGTTGTATATCCATCATACAAGGAAGCATGTTTGGCAAGAGGATTAATAGAAGAATGAAGTATTTGTTTTTTTATGCTGTTTTTTATTTTTTGTTTTTTTTCAATTACTTTCCCTATTCCTATGTTTTGTTATCATTTTCAAGTTTCAAATAAATGACAAAGAATAAGTTGTTATAGATTTAATCTTTATTATAAAAAACACTCAAACTAATCTTCCATTTTCAAGCAACCAAAGAAACAAGAAGCATAGGAAAAGTATTCTTATTAAACAAACAAATTAGGACATACCTTCAATTTTTTCTCTGCTAAAACTTATCCTCTCTTATCAATAAGTCTTCCTCCAAAAAACGTTAATCAATCTCCTGACATTGAATCAAAAAAATACTTACACCTGGTCAGTATATTACCAATTATTCCCAGATAACATTTTCTAATTCTTTCAATTCAATACAAAGCCACAAAAAATTATTTAGAATCGTTCTTTGACAATAACTTAAACAGTAACTAAAAACTTCTAGACTAACAAGAAGTTCACAAATTGGAAAGTTCTACAAATTTTAAACAAAGATTGAAAACTTCAGAAATTAAGCTTACTGTTTATGGCTTCATGTCATTATACTCTATTGTAATAAACTGGGTTACTGGAAGTACTTCTCATTCCATTTCCTGGATTAAATTGCAAAACAAATTAATCAGTAAAGATGTAATATTCCAATAAAAAACAACTTAAAACATTTTAAGAAACAACTACTTATCTTACGAATATCATGATGTCTTTATATATATCCATCGGTTGATAGTATAGGCTTTCACATGTACTCAAAAAAATATAGGAAACATGTCAAACAATCACATACGGTAATGATATACTATTTTTAATATTAGCAATTCTCGTTTTCAAAACTGAATTGGAGATATAGAACAGTACAGAAAGAGTTAGAACATGTAAAATCGAGGAAATTTAAAGAAAAATTATTCATAACTTTTAGCAACTTATAGAGTGGGTGGCTGTGCTCAAACATGGACTGAAATTTTCCAAATCTGGATTCCCTACATATATAACAGTAGAGAAAGAGTATAGATCTATGAAATCGAAACTATATAATCAGCAGCAACCCGGATTAAAATCAACTTACCCGCACAATTCAATTGATTAATTGAACAATGAAAACCGATTGGGCGAAACTGAATCAATCCGATTGAAACATTCGACAACCCCATAAACCCAAAGAGTTTTTTCGACTAATTGTTTGTGTAAACATTTAGGATATGACAGATTTAGGAAAAGGATTTGAGAGATTGAATAAGTTGTGATTTTTGGAAACCCTGTAACTTAGGTATCTAACTAAGGTTGATGAATTGGAGATGAAGGGGTGAAGTTGAAGTCGTATTTTTTGTTTGTTTGATCGAAGATTTTTATTAAAAACGGCAAATTCACCTGTTAATGAGATTGGACATTAAAAATTACAAAAAGGCCAAAGAAGCCCAAATCTAAAAATATCTTCAAAATTAGACCCAGACCCAATTTTAAAGTGTTTAGAGAACAATTGATTACCCAAATTATGATACTTAAAATTTAAAAGACATTTTCAATAACGCATGATTATAAGTCATATACATATATATAACACTATTTTTTTTTTTTTTGAACGAAGTATATATTACACTATTAAAAACCAATATTGTACGTCAAATTATGGGTATACAATATGGTAAGCACATTCATGGTATACAACTACTTATAAATTTATTAATTCATTATTTTTATATGTTGTTTTATTATATATTTCACTCGCTAGGTCCTTTCAATTGTATACAACCGGTTTCAAGCAATTATGTACAAAATAATAAAATCTCACAATGTAAAGTGAGTTCGCTCTATTTTATTGTGATTTTGGCATCAGTAGTAAATAGAATGAACCTAAATTATAATAGTAAAGAGATACCATAACATCTTACATATTATTATCCCCTAAAACATAACTAAAATATTCTCCCGCGCTGTAGCGCGGGTCGGGTCCTAGTTTTGAGTTAATTTTTTCTGATTGAGCTGAAGAGAGTCAGTAATTTGATTTTCAGATTCTAAAGTAGCGGTGATAATTTTTGTGTTCATCTATTGAAATTGTTTTTTTTTATGCATTCACTCTTTGGAACTTCCCCTCATTCTTATTCTTTGCATTTTCCTGATAAAGGTTATGTGATTTCAGAAATAGTTGATGACAATTGAACTTGAAGAATCACACGTCAAGGTAAACACTAGTTTTTCCTCTTTAGTTTCCAACTGCGTATAACCAAATGTAAGCTTATGTGATCACATGATTCTGTAGTGGTTATGTTATCCTTCGACAAGCTTATGCTCTAATTAGCTAGTGTGCATCATGTTTGTCTTAAAACTCCTAACTAGGCACAGAGTGACCAGCGATAATATTTACTTGCAGGAACAGCGGGCAGAGTTGTAAGTTTGTAGACGGTAGGTTTTGCTTTTAAAATTGGTCGAAGTTAAAGTCAGTGTAGCGACATAGTAGCTTGAGTAGGTGAATCAGTTTGATTTGAGCTTGTAACTTAGAGCTATACTGACCTTAACTTGTTATTTTGGTTTAATTATGAGAATGATATTCTTAGATGTTTTGTTAGATGTTTACATAGTAGCTACTAAGTAGCTGAATCAGTTTGTGTTTAGGATTTTGGGTATTTGCTTAGTTTGTATTTTCTTCTCTACCCTCTCTAAGTTGAGAATTGAGTTCTGATTTTTAATGACTATGAGAACTTATTTCAAAGATTGATCGGAGGGAAGCAATGAAGCATCTCTATGTTAACATCTTCAAAGGGTTTTGTTCCTTCCTCTTAACACGCTGTTGCTTCTTTTTGTTCATGTTCCTTACGTTTCTTTTCTCGTTTTGCAGGTTTCTTTTGGAAGCTTTGTGGTAAGATGATGGTTTGCTGCAGATAAAAGGCGACGAAATTGGGCTGGTAAAATAGCTGTAACTTGACAGTATCTCTTTGAATTCACTGCTTGTGTATTAGGTTTAATGATGCTTTCATCTCTCTTTAGCCGTTACCAATATTATGGAATTTGGTGATGATGGTGCGTAGATTTTGTATGAAACGACGTCGTTTTGACCAAAAGAAACTATTTCTCTCGTTTCTCAAAACGACGTCGTTTTTTACGTGGAAGCCACGTAAGCAACCGCTAACGGTTGTTTAACACCGTCACGGCTCGTGTATGATTTTACACAATTTCTCGAGTTGATGTAGCAAATTTGAATTTTATCTAAGTTAATGTATGGATTTACTCAGTGTCATAGGTGGGGTATGAATTCAACATACTCCCTTAGTTGGAGTATGAATATACCGATTTTCCCTATATTTTACCATATTTAAGGCCTTGTTTAGTTCATGTTTT
The DNA here is from genome assembly GCF_030686135.1 of Camelina sativa. Lineage (NCBI taxonomy): Eukaryota > Viridiplantae > Streptophyta > Magnoliopsida > Brassicales > Brassicaceae > Camelina > Camelina sativa. The sequence goes on from NC_141891.1 coordinate 36,956,280, forward strand.
GCATCATATAGAAGTGATTCCTTAGGTTTTATAGTTATTTATGTCCAAATATGCACTTAGGATGTTTAGAAGCATGCATTGCATACAACGGCGGACCCATGTAGTGGTTAGGCAGGTCAAGTGACCTGGTAAAATGTTGAAATAAAGTTTTTTTGCACATGCAGTACTGAAATTCTTGTAGCAAAGTTGGTTTTATTTAGTAGTTTGACACCCCCAAACCCAGGTTCAATTCTCCTATACTACATAAATAATCTCTTTTTTTGTGTGTTTAAATATTTAACTGTTAATAAAAAAAATTATTGACCTAGGTAAATTTTTTCTCTGGGTCCGCTACTGATTGCATACATTTGTGCATTTGGAGTATTATTAGGTTTTATGGAGCTCTAAGAGGATAATGAAGGACTTGGTGTTATTTCTAGAGCTAAAAAAGATGATTGAAAGTACCAGGAAGGGAAAAGAAGGCACTCGAGCAGGCACACGGTCGAGTACATGGTCGGTTTCATAACGAGTTTCTCAAAAATCCATTCGAATGAAGATCTTCCTTTGCGATTTAGCTTCCGCCTTCTTCATGAGAGTTGTCGGAAATGGAGTTATATTTCCAACGCCGGTGGTCGCAAGTCAATCGGAGCTGTCCTTTAAGAGTTATTCCTGTTTTACTGAACCGATATCATTCCGGATCGAAGACTGGAGTTACTTGACGGACCAACCACTCGACTATGCACTCGACCGAGCATGGTCGAGCACTTGCAGCTGACTCTCTGTTTTGTCCTCTAGCTAACTAGGGCTTCCCCCTCTTTATTATATATATGTACTAGCACTTGTGGCCGCAGTGAGACCCTGTAGACATGTCATAACCTAGTTTTTACTATTTTTAGCTTAGTTTGTTCCTTTTCATCTTTTAGTAATTTTTGCACTTTGTAATCTTCATAATTTTAAATCTGTTGAGTATTTGCTTTCACTTCTTTGTATTAAATTGTTCATCTTTATCTCATCTTTCTAATCATGGTAGTTTCATTAATTTATGGGTTTGTATTCTTCATAATGATTTTTAGATTTGAGTAGTGTGATAGGATCTTAGGGATGGATTAGGCTGGGTAAGAGTTATGGTTGTTTAGATTGGTCAAGCTTGATTGTTTAATATCTCTTCTAGGTTAGATGCACTCTATGCTATTCTTATACTAAGAAGGTAAGGGTAGATTTTAAGCTTCTTAGCATCATACCTATGTCTAAGTTGCTAGATAAAACTAATGCTAGAGATTATCATAAAACATGCTAAGAGATTAGATGTTTAAGTTGATTTTTGACATTGATGATCTGGATCTTTAATGTCTGTTTCTATATGTCTTAGCTAGTGAGAACTAGGTCTAGGAGTATTTAAACTTGATTGTTATTGTCATGAGAATGGATTAGCAAGTATTGGAAGATCATTGTCTAGAGATAGCTCATTGTTGATTGAGGTTTGTTGATCAGTTTAGGTGATTATAGCTTGAGTCCAGCCCATGAATCCATCTCTAGGACCTACTTTGTTTATTGATTTCTCTATTTTAATATTGTTATCCGCTTCCTGTTTGATTCACTTGCATTTGATTCTGTTTTGATTGTTGATTTTGTTTATGTTCTTCTGTTATGCATCACTCGGCCAAGTGCTCGACCATGCACTCGACCGAGTGCTAGGTCGAGCTCCAGTTTACTTTCTTTTTTATGCATTATTATGTTCTTGTTTTCTTCTGCTTATTAGTCAATTCTGCTTAATACTGTTTATTGCATGTTCTACAATTTATTTCATCATTAGTACTGTCTTAAGTTGCTTTAATCTTCTACATTTACATTTTTGTCATTAGGTTGTTAGAAACAAATCAACTTGATATTTGGCTTAACTTGGATGCATTGATCACATCTTAATTGCTTACATATCACACTCTTTATGGATTGACATCCTTTATGCTACAACATCATAAGGGTATTGAAACACCTTGTATCTCATCACTCATCATCTCTGCTTATGTATCTGTTTGCATGTTCTCATACATTCATTGCATAAGTAGACCTTACAAAAGTTCATGTTTCAATTGGCGTCGTTGCCATTAGGGTGTTTATATGTTCCAGTCGAGATTTCAATGTTTCAAGATTAAGTTATGTTACATTTTATTCTGTTACTCACCTCTTTGTTTTTCTGGTGTTCTGTTTTGATTCTCAGGTACCACTCGCAAAGGCACTCGACCAAGTACCTCAAAGCAAACGGTCGAGTGCGTGTTCGAGCACCTGGTCGAGCACTTGTTCAGAGTCTCAACAACACAGAAGAAGAGGTGGCAATGGAACTCCCACAGGATCAGAATGAATCTCAAAGGAGAAGGAAGATTGGTGATAGTGATGCTCCCACTACTCATACTCAGAGATATGGGATAGTGCCTCCTCCTATCCACAACACAAGCTTCAAAATCAAGAGTAGACCTTGATAAAAGCCTAGTATCAATTTGGCGCCGTTGCCAATTGGCATCTGTTTTGCTACATTTAAGATTTCAAGATGTTCAAGATTAAGTTCTATTGTTACTCTCTACTTTGCTCAATGAGAACAAAGGGGACCTCATCACCCCTCCATGACCTCTCATAGCATTAAAGTATGTCAAGTCAAGCTTAGAGACTTTAAACAAGCTCACTAGGGAGGAACTCCCTAAGGTATCCTTTTATATATTGGTTTAAGTTTTTATTATTTTGATTATGTTTTCTATAGTGTTTTGGTGGTCAGGGAAGCAAGAGGGACTAATCATAGGAAGAAAGGAAGGATCATGACCTAACTCGACCATGCACTCGACCGAGCCCCAGTCTGGGTTTCAGATCGAGTCCTCCCCTTCTCCATCATAAGCTCCAAATGACGCTGAGAATGTCACTAGCTGCACCTATGACAACATGAGTAGTGTTGTTGACAACTTCTTCCAGCAGCCTTGAGGTACCACTTTCACCTAATCATTGTCTATACCATTGCATTCAATGTTTTAATCTTTTTTCTAGATTCTTAAATCTTCTTTCAAATTTCTCTTACACAAGGGACTGTGTAATTTAAGATTGGGGGAGGGTTTGAGATGACATTTGATGTTGTTTTCTGTTTTCTTATTTCAAATTTTAGCATAATCATACTAGAAACTGCATTGCATCTAAGGCATAGAAAAACCATCAAAAATTTGAAAAAGTTTCAAAAAAATCTTTACAAAAATAGATTGTTCATGTAGTTTCATTGCATTCTAGGATTGTGTTTAGTATATTGCATATAGGACTGTTCATATGCATTGGGGAACAATGATTAAATCTACCATGTTAGAAGTAGATTCTTAGGATTTAACCCACAGCCCTCATTTATAGTTCATTGTTGCTAGTTCAGTCGTTGGAAAAAAATGAAGAAACTATGTTAAAAGCATTGTGTCATTTGAAAGCATCTCCTTCTTGTGTGAAACTTGCTTGAACATTTTTTGCATCTCTATAATATTGGACTTTAATCTAATCATTATATATCTTGCTTATGGACTATGAATGCTAGCTCATGGAACTTTGAATTGGGTTAACACTCTCTTTCTACCACTCCATTCAGTTAACCCAATCTCTTGTCATACCTTTAAACCCCAGCCTTTTCTTTCAAGCCTTGTATTGATTTTTTGAGTGAGGCCTCTTTGTTGATAATGCTATAGGTTGTGAAATCTTGAGAGTATTTGATGTGTCTGCATTTTATAGGGTTTTAACTATAGTTTTTACACTTGTTTTGAGTCTTTTGTTAGGTCCAAGTGTGCTTTTAGAGTCTTTTTAGTCTTTTGTGAGTCTGTACAGGTTCTAGGCTACTTTGGAAGGAAACTGAGTGTTTTGGGGATGAAAACAAGTATCTGAAGCCAATTTGGTGAAGACTGATCGAAATAGCAAGCAGATGGAGCAAACAGAGAAAAGCATCCAAGATCGGCTGATCCGCATTTGGGATCGACCAGTCCCCGTACGCGACTCAAGTTTTCTTTTTTCATTTTAACCCGAATTTTAGAGTTTTATTTTGATATTTAAGTTAGAGGCTCGGCCTTCAGAGACATAAGCTTTATTTTTCTGAGACTATTTTGTATTGAGAGCAAAGGGAGAAGATCTCTAATCCTTCTTGACACTTTGGAGAAGATTTCTAAACCCTATTTTCTGTTCTTTTGCAATTCAATTATGTTTTTTTCATCTTTGATTTGCTGTTCTTTGATTTCCCTGTCTGAGTAGTTTATCTATTGGGTTTCGGGTTTCAAAGGGGAATTATGATTTTCTAAACATAAGTTGTTATATTTGGGATTGATCGTATTGTTCTTCATCTATAGTTGTTCTTAATGCTTAAGCTAGATTGATCACCTAGTTTATGATCATAGGTTTAATTCATCGGGCACCAAAAGTGTTGTTGAGTTGCTGGAAAAGAACTTAGGTGAGCAAGGTGGACTTTAGCCAACGAAAGTTGAAGTTGAGGCACCTTGTGAACAGATCAAACTTGAACCTTTATTGCTTGCTTGGTTTGCTAGGTCCAAACGACGGTTTAGGGTTGAGTGAATTCATTGCATAGATAGTTAACGCTGCGAAAGTAGGTTAGCTTTACAACCGTGATTTGAGTTCTAGAACGGTGTCTAATGCATCCCATCTAACCACCTTAGTTCGAAATTATATCCCCATAGATTCCCTGCGCCCAATATTTTCTTTTTGATTTAAAGCAACTTATTTACTTTCCGTTTTTGATTAGTTACTTTATTCACAAACTTTCTCTTTTGTCCTAGCTATATTTAGTCTACATAATTTCATAGTGTAATTGTTTGGTTCCTGTGGATTCGATCCTGAAGTGTTACAACGATACCACTAGATCGTGGTGGAGTACACATTGGATTTTAATTGACATGTTGATCAATTTGGCGCCGTTGCTGGGGAACAAACGTTGCCCTTGAGATTCTAGATTTAAATTTAGTCTAAGATTTATTTTATTTTTATTACTTATTAGTTCTTATGTTCTTTCTCTTGTGTTTCAGGTGCATGCAAACAAGAAGCCACAAGCCTACTGATTTGCGTAATCTGTGAAACGAAGAGTTAGCCCTACTTGAACGAGAAAACAGAAAATCAAAAGCTTAAGCTGACAAGATGGAGGATGGACAGAATCCAGATGGTCGTCAGCCTAACCCTCAAGAGGTTATTATTCCGCCTCCTCCTCCTGCACCACAAAGACAAGCTCCACAAGAGCAGAATGCGGCTGTACTGAACCCACCAGCAAGGGGAGCTACTTTGAGAGAAGAAGATGCTCACAACAGGCTATTTTCGAATCGGTCTGCGATTCAACCTCCTGCTCCTGCGAGACAGGATTATGAGATCAAGCATAGCCTGATCAATTTGGTCCAGAATCGTGTTTTTAATGGATTAGCCTCAAAGAGCCCTCTGGACCACATTGAAGCTTTTGAGAGATTGGCTAGTACGACAAGGTCTAATGGAGTTCCATATGATTACCTCATGTTGACTTTGTTCCAATTCTCTTTAGGAGATAAGGCTTTGAGATGGCTAAATCTCTTGGACCGAGGATCACTTACCACTTGGGCACAGTGTAGAGCACAGTTTCTAAACCACTTCTACACTAAGTCTCGATCAGCTATGTTACGGAGCAAGATCACTACCTTCTCACAAGGTGGTACAGAGTCTTTTTGTGAAGCGTGGGAGAGATTCAAGGAGTATATGAGGGACTGTCCTCATCATGGATTTTCACAAGAGAATCTTATGAACATCTTCTATGGAGGAATTGACCAGAAGTACCAGATGGCACTCGATACTGCCAGCAGAGGATATTTTTCTACTAACACTGCCGCTGAAGCAAACCTCTTGATCGAAAATCTTGCAGCGAGTAACAGCAATCATAGCCATGAGTATGATCGTTTTGTGCGTGTTGTTAGCTCCGTGAATACATATGATATTAAGAGTCTCACTACCAAGGTTGACCTTCTTTTGAAGAGAGATCAGCAAGCTGTCAACATGTGCGACGGGCAGACAGGTGCGTATCAGCAAGTTGGAGTAAATTCAGGTTTTGAGGGGACAGAGGAGCTCAACTATGTAGGAGGACAAGGGAACTATCAGAATCATGGATTTAATCAGAATTATAGAAATCATCCTAATCTCTCTTACAGAAGCACCAACGTAGAGAACCCTCAGGATCAGTTGTATCCTCCACATAATCAACAAGGTAACTTCCCGCAAGGATTTCAGAACAAAGGTGCTGGATTTAATAGCTCAAATGTCCAAGGATACCACGCTCCATCTGCAGCTCCACAAGATAACAAACTCGAATTGATGATGCAAGCACTTCTGGAGGGCCATAAGAAAAGTTCTGCTGAGATTAATGTCAAGATTGATAGCATGTACAATGATTTGAATGGGAAATTTGAGAGGTTGACTTCACGTGTTGATTCCATTGATAAGAGAGTATCTGCTATTTCTTCTAGCTCTAAGAATAAAGAGTCATGCAATGCTATCACACTCCATGGTGGGATCGAAGATGGGCAGAGTTGTGCTGTGATCAACTCATGTTTGGCTTCCGCAGAGACAGATCGATCAGTTCCGAGCCTAGATCGGTCCGTCCCATCTATCCTGATAATTCGAGTCTGCTCCCTAAAGAAATTGGATCGACTGATCCCCCTTATAGATCGGTCGATCCCGTCGTTGTTGTAGAGTCTGTCTCAGAAAATTCCAGACTGACTGCTACTTCTGTTGAACGACCGCTCCATGTTGCAAGAATGGGGATTTCCGACTCGTCTGCTCCTAATATGAATACCAAGGAATCAAGTCTTGTGGAACCAAAGCCCTATAGGCCACAAATTCCTTTTCCAAGAAGACATGAGAAGAAACCTCTGGATGAAAAGAAGTATGGTCGGTACAAAGAAGCTATAAGTGAGTTCATCGCTGACATTCCCTTTACAGAGGCAGTAAAGCATATCTCTTTGTTTAAGAAGGTTTACAATGATGTTGTGATTGAAGAAAAAGATTTGGTGGAGGTTAAGGCGTTCTTGGCTCGAGAGAAGAACATTCATGCTCCAGCTTTGAAAAGACTACCTAAGTTAGAAGATCCAGAAAGATTTGTTGTTCCATGCTCCATCCTAGGAGTAAACTTTGAGGATTCCCTTTGTGACACTGGATCTAGTGTGAACGTGATGTCTAAGGCTATTGCAGAGAGGTTGGGGATTGATGATATGAAGGCTTCTAAGGTCAGTCTCACGTTTGCAAATACTGTCACCACGACTCCACAAGGCTTCATTAACAATTTAGATGTTCGAGTTGGGAATTGCTTGGTTGCTACAGATTTTCATGTTGTAGAAATGAGTGAGGGATCTGTTATGCCTTTGATTCTTGGGAGACCTTTCCTAGCAACAGTAGAAGCAGTTGTTGACTTGCCTAATAAGAGGATCACTTTCTCTAACATTTATGATAAATTCTTCTACAACGCAATCACTGCAAATGAAGCTATACGACATGGCTCTTGTCTAGTTGTAGAACATGAGAAGAAGGTGGATGTCATGATAATGGGAGAGAGTGCTGATAAGAATGAGGTCAACGAAGTCCTGGATGGAGACACTCATTCATCTAAGAAGAGTTCTAAGAATGTTAAGAATAGAGACAAGCCGAAGATAGAGAGAGTAATACCAGATCTTCACATAACCTTGGTACCCCAGAAATATGTTAGAGACACCATTGAGTACAAGGTGAAGTGCAAAGGAATATCTCGGCCTTTCTCTAAAGTTAAAGCCATCCTTACTCCAGAGTTTAAAGAAAAAGGTGAAGAAGCAATGGATGATATGCTGAAAACGATTCTGGAGCTTAAGCTGACGAATTGGAGAGCTTGTTCTGATATGAGTTCTCATCCTCCCATCACTTGACACCTGAAACCACGGTCAAGCTATGGACCTTAAACAAGCGCTTATGGGAGGCAACCCATGGGGTTTGTGCTGGCTTACCCTTTTCTTTTTATTTGCCTTAGGATTTTTGGTTTTGTTTTTAGGATTTGTTACGGTGAAATCACATCCGGTGTTAAGTGTTTTCAGGAACAGGTACAAAACGCAGAAGATGCGAAATTTTTTGTTCCAGGAGCTTAGGATCGGTCAGTCCTCCTTACAGATCGGTCGATCCCATTCTCAGACTGATCGGTCCCCACCCTTGCCAACACCAAATGCGAGATCACCGGTTTTTCATTCTTTTCCTTTCTTTTTCTTTTTCAATTTTCTTATTATCTTTGTCGGAGGTTCCTTTTTTTTGGCTTTGCTTTCACACCGGGACGGTGTGAAGTAAGTCTGGGGGAGGGATGTCTCCAAGTTACTAATGTCGTTTTCTTTGGTTGTTTCCTTTTGATTTTTTGAGTCTTTGAGTCATTTTTTTTTATCGAGTCTAAAAAAAACAAAAAAAATTGGGAAACTATGACCATTTCTAGGAATCTTTTGCTTTGAACTAACACTGTTATGATTGCTTTAGTACTTTTGATTTTTGAATGAAGCTTGGAATGAACATGAGCAGGCTCAACACGCCCCAAAAGACACTCGCCGAGGAGAACAATAAGTTGAACCAGAAGTTGTCTCTAGCTTTGACAAGACTTAACCGGATTTAAATTCTTACCTTGGGGCTTGGTATACATCGGACAAGACTCCTCCCTTAAGCCTCAGGAGACATGCATCTCCTCACAAAGTATGCTTCCCCTCTCTCTTCCCTTCAGTACTCAGTAAAAAAAAAGAAAAAAAAAAGGGAATAAAAAGATATAGGTAATAAAAGAAGTGAGCCAAGAGGTGTGCGTAAACCCGTGCATCTTTCGGAATTCATGGAAACCTGTTCCAAAAGGAAAAGAGCAAAGGATTGATAAAAAAAAAAAATGTTACCCTAGAAAATTAGGGAGAAATCAATCCTTTGGAAGTGAAAAAAGAGAGAGGAAAGGGAGCATATGAAGGAGGTCTTGGGCGATAAGAGGTTGAAGGAGTCAATTAAGTTCAATGATTGATACTCCCATGGTAAGACCGCACCCTTTTACTAATTTGATGTAGAGAGACAACAATGGGGAGACTAAAAGTTCTTTAAGGTTGTGGAGTTCAGAGTAGGGAGTGTTGATCCTAATTATGGGCAGAGTAAAAAAATTAGTTCTTAATTTGATGTGATGAAGAGTGCTAAGAAGAGGTTCCCAATACTATGTGAGTTTCCACTTTCAAACCTTTTCTCTGTTCTTGAGTATTTGTCTGTTCTTGCTTGAGGACAAGCAAAGATTCAAGTATGGGGGAATTGATGTGTCTGCATTTTATAGGGTTTTAACAATAGTTTTTACACTTGTTTTGAGTCTTTTGTTAGGTCCAAGTGTGCTTTTAGAGTCCTTTTAGTCTTTTGTGAGTCTGTACAGGTTCTAGGCTACTTTGGAAGGAAACTGAGTGTTTTGGGGATGAAAACAAGCATCTGAAGCCAATTTGGTGAAGACTGATCGAAATAGCAAGCAGATGGAGCAAACAGAGAAAAGCATCCAAGATCGGCTGATCCGCATTTGGGATCGACCAGTCCTCGTACCCGACTCAAGTTTTCCTTTTTCATTTTAACCCGACTTTTAGGGTTTTATTTTGATATTTAAGTTAGAGGCTCGGCCTTCAGAGACATAAGCTTTATTTTTCTGAGACTATTTTTTATTGAGAGCAAAGGGAGAAGATCTCTAATCCTTCTTGACACTTTGGAGAAGATTTCTAAACCCTATTTTCTGTTCTTTTGCAATGCAATTATGTTTTCTTCATCTTTTATTTGCTGTTCTTTGATTTCCCTGTCTGAGTAGTTTATCTATTGGGTTTCGGGTTTCAAAGGGGAATTATGATTTTCTAAACATAGGTTGTTAGATTTGGGATTGATCTTATTGTTCTTCATCTATAGTTGTTCTTAATGCTTAAGCTAGATTGATCACCTAGTTTATGATCATAGGTTTAATTCATCGGGCACCAAAAGTGTTGTTGAGTTGCTGGAAAAGAACTTAGGTGAGCAAGGTGGACCTTAGCCAACGAAAGTTGAAGTTGAGGCACCTTGTGAACAGATCAAACTTGAACCTTTATTGCTTGCTTGGTTTGCTAGGTCCAAACGACGGTTTAGGGTTTACTGAATTCCTTGCATAGATAGTTAACGCTGCGAAAGTAGGTTAGCTTTACAACCGTGATTTGAGTTCTAGAACGGTGTCTAATGCATCCCATCTAACCACTTTAGTTCGAAATTATATCCCCATAGATTCCTTGCGCCCAATATTTCCTTTTTGATTTAAAGCAACTTATTTACTTTCCGGTTTTGATTAGTTACTTTATTCACAAACTTTCTCTTTTGTCCTAGCTATATTTAGTCTACATAATTTCATAGTGTAATTGTTTGGTCCCTGTGGATTCGATCCTGAAGTGTTACAACGATACCACTAGATCGTGGTGGAGTACACATTGGATTTTAATTGACCTGTTGATCAGTATTGAGAATGACAAAGAACTGGCTCTTGCTTTAGCTAGGTTTGAAATCATTAGAACTAGCTAATAGGACTGGTTTTGAAAGAAATAGGAGGTTAGAATGTTGATTTGGGTTCAGGTTTGGGAACAAGAGAGAATAAGAAGGGAAATAAAGGTTTACTTGGTCAAAAGAAAAGAAAATAAAGGTCTCTAAGGTTAAGTTTTGTTATAAGCTCTAAGTCTCAAAGAAAAGGGAGATAAAGTCTTGTTATGGTCTCCTAGAATCAAAAAAGAAAAGAGTAAAGAAAAGTCAAATAAGATTGGGAGTATAGCAAAGAAAGAATAAGAAAGAAAGGGAGCTAGTGTTTAAAATAAAGAGTAGCCATAGAGATTTATAAAAAGATAAGACCAAAAATTGCAAAGGGGGTTTAAGGGATCAAAGTCTGAGTTTTTGGGTTGAAAAGAAAGAAAAGAAGGATGAGAAAAGGGTAGAAAAGCTTCTAGGTGGGTAGAACATCAAGAGCTAAGCTTTGTATGTCTAAATTGTTCTCAGTCTTAGATTGGTTTCACTATTGTCTAGTATTCCTTCTTGTTTGAGAGTTAACCACCCTAAAATCACCATTATCAGCCTACCTTCAAAAGCCGTACCCTTCAACCAATTGAGCTTGATTCATATTCCATTTGCAAGATTACACCAAACACTTAAATGAATGTGAAAGAGATGTTCAATGGGATTGCAAGTCTTTACGAATAGATAGGAGCTGAACTAGAATGGTGCATTGGAATAAGCTTAGAAAAATATTTGTAAAAACTTTGACTGATTCTTTGCACCATTGAATTGCATTTGAGGACTGGGGTTTGAATCCTTTGTTGTTGCTCTTTGGTTATGAGTTCCAATTTTCAAACCTCACTTCCTTCTCTTTGTCTTGTTTGTTTGCTTGAGGGCAAGCAAAGACTAAGTTTGGGGATGTTGATAGCTCTATATTTTACCAAGTTTTAGTATGCATTTATATCCTGTTTTGCATTGTTTAGAGTTAGTTTTAGCACATTTATGTCTCTTATTCTCAGTTTATGCATTAGGATAGAATTTGCATAGCATTTGCATATATTTGTGTGTATAAACAGGTGAATTAGGTACTTTGGAAACACCAAGGAGGAGTAGTGATCACAAGGAGACATCTAGCAAGGGAATAAGGCTCAAAAGAGGAGGAAAGCAATCACTCAACCATGGATTCGATCACACATTCGACCGTTTGCCGAAGAACACTTGGTCGGATTCAAGACAAGCCCCTCAAAGATCAACTAGAATAAAGATGTTCCGTTGACATTCAGCTTCAGCCTTTTTCATCAACGTTGTAGGCAATCGAGCTAGCTTTCCAATTCAGGTGATCTCAGGCCGATCGGAATTGTGGTGCAAGATTTATCACTGTTTTACTGAACGGATATCATACTAGATCAAAGACTGGAGCTACTTGACAAACCACTCGACCATGCACTCGACCGAGCACATGGTCGACCACTTGACACCGGCTCTCTATTTTGTCTTATAGCTAACTAGGGCTTCCCTCCTTCCTTATAAATAGGCCTCTTACTTCTGGCCACAGAACAGACTCGTTTTTTTAGGTCTAGCCACCAAAACTTGTAATCTTCATAACTTTTTATACTTTAAGTATTTGCATTTGATTTCTTCTACAAAGTTGCTTATTTCATCATTATATTTCTGATTATGTCTGTTTTAGCATTTTCTGGGTTTGTGTTCTTAAATCGCATTTATTAGATTTGAGTAGAGATAGATTCTTAAGGATGGGTTAGGTTGGTAGAGAACTTAGTTGTTTAGGTTGTTTAAGCTTGAATTCTATAGAATCCTTTCATTAGATGTGCTCTATGCTGTTCTTATATCTGAGAGGGTAAGAATAGATCTTAAGCTTCCTTGCATCATACCAATGTTTAGGTTGTTAGATAAAGCTAATGCTAGAGATTATCATCAAGCATGCTAAGAGATTAGATGTTTAATATAATTTTTGACATTGATGATCTGGAATTTATTGCCTGTTTAGTAAGGTTTCACCAATGAGAGTTGGGTTAGGATGTTACTAGACTTGATTGTTATTTCCATGAGAGTGGATTAGCAAGTATTATGAGATCATTGTCTAAGGATTAGCTCTTAGTTGATTGAGTTTTCTTAAGCAGCCTAGATAGATTACGTTTAATACCAACCAATTTTTCCCATCCTTAGGATCTATTTGCTACTTGTTTTCTTTTGTTTCTTGCGTTTAATTACTTGTCATTGTCTGCTTTATTGTTTCTGCTTTTAGTTTTGCATTTAATCTTTCGTTCTGCATCACTCAACCGTGCACTCGACCATGCACTCGACCGAGTGCTAGGTCGAGCTCCAGTTTACTTTATTGTTTATGCATTGTTCTGTTCTTGTTTTCTTATGCTTATTAGTTAATCTACTTAGTATTGTTTATTGCACTTGTTTAGTAGTTTAATTTCTGCTTAGTACTGTCTTTAAGTTGTTTACTTTGTAGCATTTTCATTTATGCTTCATTAGGTTGATAGATACACCCCCATCTTTTAATTAGCTTAACTTGTTCTATCTTGATTGCATCTTTCATGATTAGCATCATCCCATTTGGATTGACACCTTAAGTATTACAATGCATAAGGTTAATTGAACCTGCTAGGATAGAAATCTATGAAAAATCCTAGTATCAATTTGGCGCCAAATTGATTCTAGCTAGTATATTATCAAGCTTTAGGTGCTGAGATCCCACTTTCAAACCTCACTTCCCTCTCTTTGTCTTGTTTGTTTGCTTGAGGGCAAGCAAAGACTAAGCTTGGGGGTGTTGATGTCACTATATTTTACCATATTTAAGACCTTGTTTAGTTCATGTTTTGCATCATATAGAAGTGATTCCTTAGGTTTTATAGCCATTTATGTCCAAATATGCACTTAGGATGTTTAGAAGCATGCATTGCATACATTTGTGCATTTGGAGTATTATTAGGTTTTATGGAGCTTTAAGAGGATAAGGAAGGACTTGGTGTTATTTCTGGAGCTAAAAAAGAGGATTGAAAGTACCAGGAAGGGAAAAGAAGGCACTCGAGCATACCACTCGAGCAGGCACACGATCGAGTACATGGTCGGTTTCATAACGAGCTTCTCAAGGATCCATTCGAATGAAGATCTTCCTTTGCGATTTAGCTTCCGCCTTCTTCATGAGAGTTGTCGGAAATGGAGTTATATTTCCAACGCCGGTGGTCGCAAGTCAATCGGAGCTGTCCGTTAATAGTTATTCCTGTTTTACTGAACCGATATCATTCCGGATCGAAGACTGGAGTTACTTGACGGACCAACCACTCGACCATGCACTCGACCGAGCATGGTCGAGCACTTGCAGCTGACTCTCTGTTTTGTTCTCTAGCTAACTAGGGCTTCCCCCCTCTTTATTATATATATGTGTACTGGCACTTGTGGCCGCAGTGAGACGCTGTAGACATGTCATAACCTAGTTTTTACTATTTTTTAGCTTAGTTTGTTCCTTTTTCATCTTTTAGTAATTTTTGCACTTTGTAATCTTCATAACTTTGAATCTGTTGAGTATTTGCTTTCACTTCTATGTATTAAATTGTTCATCTTTATCTCATCTTTCTAATCATGGTAGTTTCATTAATTTCTGGGTTTGTGTTCTTCATGATGATTTTTAGATTTGAGTAGTGTGATAGGATCTTAGGGATGGATTAGGCTGGGTAAGAGTTATGGTTGTTTAGATTGGCAAGCTTGATTGTTTAATATCTCTTCTAGGTTAGATGTACTCTATGCTATTCTTATACTGAGAAGGTAAGGGTAGATTTTAAGCTTCTTAGCATCATACCAATGTCTAAGTTGCTAGATAAAGCTAATGCTAGAGATTATCATGAAACATGCTAAGAGATTAGATGTTTAAGTTGATTTTTGACATTGATGATCTGGATCATTAATGCTTGTTTCTATATGTCTTACCTAGTGAGAACTAGGTCTAGGAGTATTTAAACTTTATTGTTATTGTCATGAGAATGGATTAGCAAGTATTGGAAGATCATTGTCTAGAGATAGCTCATTGTCGATTGAGGTTTGTTGATCAGTTTAGGTGATTATAGCTTGAGTCCAGCCCATCAATCCATCTCTAGGACCTACTTTGTTTATATATTTCTCTATTTTAATATTGTTATCCGCTTCCTGTTTGATTCACTTGCATTTGATTCTGTTTTGATTGTTGATTTTGCTTTTGTTCTTCTGTTATGCATCACTCGGCCAAGTGCTCGACCATGCACTCGACCATGCACTCGACCGAGTGCTAGGTCGAGCTCCAGTTTACTTTCTTTTTTATGCATTGTTATGTTCTTGTTTTCTTCTGCTTATTAGTCAATTCTGCTTAATATTGTTTATTGCACGTTCTACAGTTTATTTCATCATTAGTACTGTCTTAAGTTGTTTTAATCTTCTACATTTACATTTTTGTCATGTAGGTTGTTAGAAACAAATCAACTTGATATTTGGCTTAACTTGAATGCATTGATCACATCTTGATTGCTTACATATCACACTCTTTATGGATTGACATCCTTTATGCTACAACATCATAAGGGTATTGAAACACCTTGCATCTCATCACTCATCATCTCTGCTTATGTATCTGTTTGCATGTTCTTATACATTCATTGCATAAGTAGACCTTACAAAAGTTCATGTTTCAAAGGGTTGGTTAAGGGTGCGGGGAACTGTTCCAAAGATGGGAATCAGCTACTTGGATTAACAAGGGTGGTAAAAAGGAGTAAGATAATCCAAGTATGTATGTGGTATCCTTGAGTTCAACTTCAATGTGTAACAGGATAATTTCAAGTCAGGATTAGGTTCAAGTAGACACGGAATGATATCAATTCAAAACATGCTTCAATCTTACATTTTCAAGTTCAATCAACAAGCATCAAAGAACTAATAACAAGGGCCTTGATCCTATCCTATTGAATCCAGCATGCTAACAAGGTTACAATCATCATCAACCCTTATGCTAAATGCAACAATCCTATATGAATAACACTAGACTCAATCCTAATATGCAAGTGTAAACTACATGAACACTCTGTTTTTGTGGAAATTTTCGAAATTTTTCAAATTTTTATGGCTTTTCTATGCAAATAGATGAATGCAGACTCAAACATGATATGATGCAAAATTTTGAAATAAAGATCACAGAAAGCATCATCAGATACATCATCTCAAACCCTCCCCCAAACTTAAATTACACAGCCCCTGTGTAAGAAAAATTTGAAGTAGGATTTGAGAATCATTATAGAAACAAATGCAAGGATGATATGGTATATACAAAGGAATGTTGGAGTACCTCAGTAGTAGAAAAAGGAGTCGGTGCTCGCCCAAGGAGGAGCGTGGTACTGACTTTGTCCTTCGCCTTGTTCAGGATCCGCAGGAGTGGCCTCAGCTGGTTGGCCGACTTGCTCATTAATCACTTGCGTGTTCGGATGAACGTTCTGTTGTCCATCGCACTGCATGTCGTCGACGCGAGACTCACCATGATCCGATAATAGCACAACATCCTCCGTATGCGGATGGTCACCTTGAGGCTCATTCTATTGCTTACTCGCTGGCCTGGTCTGGTATTTGATCTGAGACTCGTTCTGCTGTTCAACCACTGTTCAGGTAAGTGCTCAGAAGGACCACCGTGGTGATGCTCAGCTGGAAGAATTGAGGAAGGTCCCTTTTTGGCTCTCTTCAAAGACTTTCTCGCTCTCTCCCGGGGCTCATGAGCGGAATGTCGTGGTCGAGCTGGAGAGGGTTGCTGCGTATGTGGTGTGTAAGCAGACCGGCGTGCTGGAGATGGTTGTGCTCAGCGAGTTTGCTCAAGACGTGTAGACAAGCGTCCCTGTATTGGCATGACATCCTGGGAAGGCATTGGGATGGCAGCAGTGGATGTCGAACAACTGAATTTACTCATGAAGTTCATGAAAGTCTTCTTGAAACTACTGAGCGTCTTGTCCCTTGCCTTGCCCCATTTCTGAAGCTTGTTGAGACGATCATGAGCCTCCCTAACACCCTTTTCTAGTCTCGGTGCTGTGTACTCGTCATAGTGATACCTCTCAGGGCGATAGTCTTCTGAAACCTCCTCCATCGGGTTGTCTTCTTCAGCAGAGATCTCCATTCTCTGATCCTCTTCCTCAACATACAAAACGCTTCTATCAAGGATAAACTCAATGTTCTCACCATTCAGGATCGTTGTTAGACTCGCACAATGAAGAAGGATCTTTGCTTCTTCAACCTCTGGGTGAACGAATTTGTAGACAAACTTTCCATGCTTGTTTTCCCAGTCTAAAGTGTGAATCTGTTTCAGGTGGTACATATCCATCCAGAGCGGCGGAAACGAGTCTGAAGGGAGAGGGACGCCTGCTGCTTCTAATATCCATGTCACAACTCCTTCCATAGACATAACTCCGGGTGAATGAGTGTTATTCAGTCTCACCACCCACGTCTTGTAAGTCTGCAGATGGTTCAACAGGAAGAAAGTGAACGATGTGTCTGAAGCATCACCTCTAAGCATAACACCCTCTGTAGTCTTCTTTAGCGGGTCCTTGAGTGCCAAATCCAACATGCCAAGCTCTGCCTTGGTGACAAGGCCAGTGATTTCCTTCGCGTAGAAAACGTTCGAAATAGCCCTGTGGAAGTATCTCAACATTGGGCTTCTTATTAGCGTCCCTTTCGACCTTGAGGCGTTGAAGCGCTGCTCAGTGCTAATCGAAGCCCATAATGACAACGCCTCTTCCTTGTCGATTTCCGCTACAGTGCCAGTCCCACTAGTGAAATAGCCTAAAGTGCCATCTGACTCCATCTCAGGCGCATTCGCGAACAGGTGAACTTGCAAGGAGCTTAAAAGCTGGATGGTTTCCTCTCTGTAAGCGTTCTTTGGCGTGTTCATAAGCCTGCTAAGGTTGCATTGGCCGAAAAGATATTCTACATCCGCTGCAATACCAAGGTCCAACATGGTTTGACTGTGGGGATATCTTGTTCCCATAAACTCATGTTGCTGAAACAAATCATAGTACTCCTGGGCAGACAGCTTCGATTTAGACTTTTTCTTGACAGATTTCCTTGATGATGCACTCTCGCGAGCCTGCTCCATCTCATAATCGCTACCTTCATCCCTCTGTTTCACTGGCTTCTTGCCACAAGCTTTGTCCTTACTAGATCGTTTTACTGCTCTGCTTGACTCAGCACCTTGCGTAGGCGGCTTAGAAGTAACAACACATCCTGCTACCTCACAACCATACTTCTCGTACATCTCATCCCAAAAATTGTCAGACATTGCAAAGCTGAGACAATTCAAACTCAAAATCAAAGATTAGTAGGTTAGTGACCAGGCAATAATACCAATCTCAAAAATCAAAGAGAGAGCTAAGGTGTTGGGGACAGGCAAACGCAAAGGATCGAGGATAGGTGTCTCGGGTAGCAGCTCCGGGACGGTCGATCGAGTCGGGTTGAAGTATCAGTGTTTGTCAAGTCGAGTGTTTGTCGAGTCGGAGAAAGCGAGTGGCGTCGTTGAGGAGAAGCAAGCAACGTCTATTGAGTGGCGGACGTGAAGACGTGTGAATAACAACAGCGGTAGATCGAGTCAAGCAGGTCGAGAGACGTTCGTCGTTGTCGATCGAGTCGGAGCACGCAGGGGGCGGATCGAGTCCGAGAAAGAGACTCTGGTCGAGTCGCTTGAAGAACAACAACTTCAGACTGAGTCATAGAAGTTGCAGTGTCGTTGGTCTTGAGAGCCGCCAAACACTGAGTAGAAGAGATCCGGTTAAAGCTCAGTGTAGTTGGCTGGAGACGGCGTCGCAGCTGAGGTCGATCGAGTCGGCACCAAGATGACGCGTATCGAGTGAATGTCCAAGCGAGTTGCAAGAAGTCAAGTCAAGTGAGATGGTGAAAACTTGAGGTGGAGCTTAAACGAGAACTTTTCAACGATGACGAGATGACGGCGAGATCTGGTCGAGTCGATGGCGAGATGACGAGATGAGTCAAATGGTTTCGTTCGATTTGCAGCTCCGCGCCGGTTTGGAGGGATGTCAAGATTGTTGGTCGAGTCGAGCTGCAAAAGGGGGCTTCACGGCAGCTCTGGTCGAGTGGAGTAGCGGCGAGGGTCGAGTGAAGTGTAGAGATGAAAGCTTGTTTGGTTGGTGGGAGTAAAGAGTGAGGGGGTTAGTGAATAATTGAGCTATGGTTGGTGGGTGAGAGGAAAAAGTGAGATGAGGGATTGATTATAAAGAGAAGGAGAGTTGCGTTCTAGAGATGGAGTGGAGTGGTGGTGGGTTGAGGTGACACAAAGGTGATGTGTCTGGTGAGAGGGAACAAGAGAGATGAGAGGGTAGATGATAGGGTTTCACGTAATTTTTGTTTTTATTGTTTTTTTTTTGTATCCTCCATCTCTTCTGTAGAACCCATCATACCCGGCTTGACTTTGAACTCACTCTTTCGACTGCTATTTTCACTTTCTTTTATGTTCCCATACTTCCTTCTGGAGATTCCTGACTCCATAAGCTTTCTTTTCTCTGTATTCCCTATCTCTGTTGCTTATACTCATTTCTGTAGATTCCTGAAAACAAGAAAACCAAAAACAAAAATTAAAAACACAAAGATCCTAAAAAAAAAATATTTACAGTGATACCTTTGGGACTTCCTCCCAAGTGAGCTTGTTTAAAGTCCCTAGCTTGACTTTTCAGCTTTTCATCCTTTTTGTGGTTCATAGAGGAGCACAGAAGACCCCTCTGGACAGACTTGATCAGCTAAATATTTCTTGACTCTCTGACCATTTACAGTGAATTCACTACCATCTTTGTTCAGAAAAGTGATGGCTCCGAATGGCTGAACTTCCTTGACGTCAAAAGGTCCAGACCACCTAGACTTAAGCTTTCCAGGAAATAACTTAAGTTTGGAGTTGAAAAGCAAAACCTGATCTCCAGCCTTGAGCTCTTTGACAACAATTTTCTTATCATGAAATTTTTTGGTTCTTTCTTTGTAAATCTTTGAGCTCTCATAGGCATCAAGTCTGGTTTCTTCCAACTCATGTAGATCAAGAGTCCTCTTTGCCTGTGCTATATCAATATCCAAGTTCAGCAACTTGATAGCCCAAAGCGCCTTATACTCAACCTCCACAGGGAGATGACATGTTTTACCATATATCAACTGAAATGTTGTTCTGCCTATTGGCGTTTTGAATGTTGTTATGTACGCCCAGAGAGTTTCATCCAACTTGACAGAGCAGTCTTTCTTTGAAACTCCAACAATCCTTGACAGAATACCCTTGATCTGCTTATTCGAGACTTCCACCTGTCTGCTGGCCTGAGGGTGATACGCAGTAGATACCTTGTGCTTGACGCCATACTTTCTCAGCATAGTCTCAAACACCTTGTTGACGAAGTGAGTTCCACCATCACTGATCACTGCTCTGGGTATCCCGTACCTTGGAAAAATTATACTTTTGAACAACTTCAGAACAACCTTTTGATCGTAGGTAGGACAGGCAATGGCTTCAACCCACTTAGAAACGTAATCAACTACCACCAGAATATAGACATTACCATTTGATGGAGGGTTGAAAGGTCCCATGAAGTCTATACTCCAAACATCAAATATTTCTACTTCCAGGATCGGATTTTGGGGCATCTCATTCCTCCTTGTGATGTTGCCCATCCTTTGACAAGCATCACACTTGGTGATGAAACTGTGAGCGTCCTTGAACAAGGTTGGCCACCAGAGACCTGCTTGAAGAACCTTCTGAGCTGTCTTGAATGTGGCGAAGTGTCCTCTATTGGTGGAACCATGACAGTGTTCCAGTACTCCCTGTACTTCCCCTTCTGCTATGCATCTCCTGAACAAACCGTCAGAACCTCTCTTGTACAGATCGGGTTCATCCCAGAAGTAGTGGTTAACCTCTCTGAAAAGCTTCTTCTTCCTGTAGGGATCCATGTCATCATGAACTTCTCCACATACCTTGTAATTCACGACATCTGCATACCAGGGTGCAGTCTCAGAAGTGATCTCCATGCATCTGATTCTAAGGTTGCCAAGCTCTGTGTCATGCATTTGCTCACAAACTTGGGCGACCAGAAGTTGTTCCTCAGGAATAGAATCATCTATGGGAACAACATCTTCAATCCTCATTCTTGACAGGTGGTCCGCAACTCCATTTTCTATGCCTTTCTTGTCAACAATCTCCATGTCGAACTCCTGATGTAGCAAAATCCATCTCAACAGTCTCGGCTTGGTATCCTTCTTCGAATAGATGTGTCTCAGAGCAGCATGGTCAGTATACACTATGACCTTCGAACCCACAAGGTAACTCCAGAATTTTTCGAATGCAAACACAACAGCTACGAGTTCCTTCTCTGCGGTAGCATACCTTCCCTGAGTCTCGCCCAAGGTGTGACTCGCATAGTAGATGACATGAAGCTTCTTGTCAATACCCTGTCCCAGAACTGCTCCAACTGCGAAGTCTGAAGCATCAAACATGATCTCAAACGGATGATCCCAATTCGGAGCTTGTACTATGGGTGCCGAAACCAAAGCCTCCTTGATCTTGCTGAAGGCTTCCAGACATGCTGCATCGAATTCGAATTCAAGCTCCTTGCACAACAACCTGGTTAATGGTCTTGCAATTTTCGAGAAGTCCTTCATGAATCTCCTGGAAAACCCAGCATGTCCCAGAAAACTCCTGATGTCCTTCACTGTCTTAGGTGGTTGAAGCTGAACCATGACCTCAATCTTAGCTTTGTCAACCTCAATTCCTTTCTCAGAAATCTTGTGTCCCAACACTATCTCTTCTTCAACCATGAAGTGGCACTTCTCCCAGTTCAGCACCAGGTTCATCTCCTCACATCGCGTCAATACCCTGCACAGATTTAACAAACAGGAGGAGAAAGTGGAACCGTACACAGAGAACTCGTCTATAAACACTTCCACTGACTCCTCAATCAAATCCGAGAAAATCGATGTCATGCACCTTTGAAAGATGGTGGGAGCATTGCACAAACCAAATGGCATGCGTCTGTAGGCAAAAGTGCCATAAGGACAAGTAAATGTTGTCTTTTCCTGATCATTTGGGTGAATAGGGATTTGGAAGAATCTACTATACCCATCAAGGAAACAGTAATAAGGATGACTAGCTAGTCTTTCCAACATTTGATCAATGAAAGGAAGAGGAAAATGATATTTCCTAGATACATCATTCAACTTCCTATAATCAATGCACATCCTATGTCCTGTGATGGTCCTAGTTGGGATTAACTTGTTTTTTTCATTTTTGATCACAGTTATGTCTCCCTTCTTAGGTACACAGTGCACTGGAGATACCCAAGTACTATCAGAGATAGGATAGATAACTCCAGCATCAAGCAGTTTTCAAATTTCTTTCTTTACTACTTCCTTCAGGTTAGGATTCAATCTCCTTTGGGGTTCAATGCTAGCATAAGACTCATTTTCAAGATTGATCCTATGTGTGCAAAGACTAGGCTAAATTCCTTTGATATCATCTAATGAATACCCTATAGCCTTTTTATACTTCTTAAGCTCAGTCACTAGCAACCCCAATTCATCATCACTCAACCTAGCATTCACTATGACAGGATAAGTAGAATTGTTTCCTAGAAAAACGTACCTGAGCCCGGCAGGGAGAGTTTTGAATTCTACCTTTGGAGCTTTCAGTTCCGACAAGTCGTCAGCATGGGAGTCTGGAATGATCACGGTCGAGTGGGAGGGGTGCGACTCGATCGAGCGGGACATTGGTCTCTTGATTCGGGTCTTGACGTCGGTGAACTGGGAGATATCACGTTCTGAAATCTTTGTCTCAACTGCACGTACCTCCTCTGCATCAGATAGCTGCTCGAATGCCTCTGATCCATCCGTTTCTCTGTGGAAATCTAGCAGATTCTTGTAACAAGTGGTCTCCGCATACAGGAACCCTTCTTCTCCACCCTTGGTCAAAGCAGTCTTGAGATGATCCTCCTGAGCTAATTCCTCCAACAACTCATCAGCCAATTTATTCATCTCTTCAATGTAGAAGACTTGACCTCCTATCGTTGGCTTCTTCAAGGTATCCTTGATGTCAAACTTCATAGTGAAGTCGTCGCCCAGATTGAGGTCAATCTTGCATTTCTGACATCGATGATGGCTCCAGCAGTCGCCAGGAACAGTCTTCCTAAGATCAGAGGATCTTTTGGTTCTTCATCCATCTCCAGAACCACAAAGTCGGTTGGCACTTCCACGTCTCTGATCCTGACGGGTAAGTCTTCTAAAATACCACTTGGAAGTCTCACTGATCTATCTGCAAGGATGAGAGAGATGTCGCAACCCTTGAACCTTATAAAACCCAACCTCGTAGCAACAGAGAGTGGCATCAGATTAACTGAAGCGCCAAGATCAAATAGGCACCTATCAAAAGACATAGGTCCAAGGGAGCAAGGTAGAGTGAATGATCTGGGATCTTTGAGCTTCTTGGGTACAATCTTTTTCTGAATGATTGCACTGCATTCGAGACTCAGTACCACCATGCCTTGAACCTCTTTTGATCTCTCCATTACTAGGTCCTTGAGGAATTTCTGGTAGTGAGGAACAAGTGCGAATGCATCCAGAAATGGCATCCTCAACTCAATCTCCTTGACTTGTTGTTCGAACTTAGCTTTGTATTTCTCAGTAAGTTACTTCTTAAACCTCACTGGAAATGGTAGAGGATGCTTGTATGGTGGAGGTATAAACCTCGCAGGTCTGTCATCAGAAACAACAGGCTCCTTAACAGCTTTAGGTTCGGACTGCCTCACTGGTTCAACCGGATCTTTGACTGCTTCGACTGGGTTCTCCATCTTAGCGTCATCCTGACCAAAATCCTCCCCATTTAATTCCTCACTATCCTCAGTGACGTCTGGAACTCCTTGCCTGGGAGGCAATGTTTTCCCACTTCTCAGCGTAATGGCATTGGCGAACTCCTTGGGGTTCTGAAGAGCCTTACCTGGGAATTGGCCAGGTTTCGGTGCAGAAGTAGAAGCGGATTGGCCTTCCATGTACCTTATCTTCGAATTCAGAGATTTGAATTTGACGTTCAGATCATTGTAGGAACATTCCATCTTCTGACTAAGATCAGCAAACTTCTTAGCAGTATCCATGGAACCGCTAGCGTGACCCTGAAGAAGTTGTTGCATCATCGGCTTCATTTCTTGATCTAGGGCTGGAGTAGGCTGAACTTGTTGAGGGCGGAATCCCGGAGGTGGTCCTGAGGGAGCTTGGTAACCTTGCTGGAATTGTTGTTTGGGAACGAATCCCGGATTGTAAGGCACAAAAGGTTTTTGTTGACCTTGATGTTGTTGTTAAGGCGGGTACACCTTATCTTGTGGATTGGCAACATTGTTACTTTGGTAAGAAAAATTGGGGTTTGCCTTGTATTGGTTGTAACCTTTGTTGTACCCACCCTGATTCTGGACATAGCTGATCTCCTTAGTCTGCTCAACCTCCCCATCTAGAACTTGGAAAGGATCATCCTCAGATACATAGTGGATGCTCCTCTGCTGGCTTAGCAAGATACGGTCAAGTTTCTCATTGACATTCTTGAGGTCCTTCTTGTACTTCTCCTCAGTCCCAGCGTCGCCTCTAACTG